>NC_071400.1:93145315-93482142 GCF_022682495.2 Desmodus rotundus | reverse complement strand
AATGCATGAATTGTGGTGATGAAGCTGCCAATCACCAGTTGCCCATAGCTGCAGCCTTCTGAGTCATCCGAATAGTTTCCGTACAGGAATATTCAAGCGTAACACAAAATGTGATGCAGATGCATTGCTGTGCTTGCTCATTCATTTTGAATGTGAGGGCCACACAGTACACACGCTCACTCAACAGCCTCTACCGCCCCCACTGACTAGTACAGTGAAGTCGTCATTGTTCACACATGTGCATTCCAGGCCACCCTCCTTGGCTGCCAGTTTACATCGATGTGGCACAAAACATTATTATATAAAAATGGATGGATGTATTCCAGACATACCTCGTATGAGCAGTGTAGTGTTGCATTTCAAGAAATGTACACACTGGTAGCTGGAAGTATCTGGAGTAGAATAAATAGTATGGCCTGCAGAATGTGCGGAGCTCCTACAATACCTGGCCAAAAGTATTAGTGGGAACATTGAGGCTTGCTTCGTTTACTGAGCTCATCGAGGAGAAGCTTTCCATGTCTAAAGTTTCATAACATGGCTCATTTACAAGTAGTGTAGCAGCTCTCATTTGTGGTGCACCTGAATTGGTCCCAACTTTCAGGTTCAGTCAACCCTTTACTTGCTATACACTGACCAGACAAAGACATTTAACCTTTCCAACTCTCAGATCCCTCCCCCTCCCCCCCACCTGTGGAGACAATACGGACTTCCCTCAGAGGAATAAAATGAATCAAAATCAAAATATAGGTGCATAGTCAAACTTTTCTTATAAAAGGGTAGATAGAGTTTTTATGGGCTGTGTGGTCTCTGTTGTAACTGCTCACCTTTGTTGTAGCAAGAAAACTCTAGACCATAAGTAAACAAATGAGCATGGCTGTATTCCAATAAAACTTTATTTACAAAAATTAAGCAGCAGGCTAGATTTGACCAAACTCCTGACAAGGTGTGGTTTGCCAAACTCTTATACACAAAAAAAGGCCTTTGTTAATATCAGTGCTATGCATAGTTCCAGTATCATTTATTCCTCACTCAAGTCACTGGAGTTCACCATCCCAGTCTTCCTGGGAGTGGAATTCATAGTTTCCTTCTTCATGCCACCCAAGGTTACTGATGACGTCATCTGTGAAAAGCATTGTACTGGCCCTGTGGATTCAATGCTAATGAGACCGACACTGACCATGCTTGAGACCTAGCAAAGGAATCCTAACCCTGTTCTCCCACCAATCTGCACCATTAAAGAGCCATTCCTTTGGATCAACAAGTGGCAACTGCAAGTAAAACTCTCTTGCTGCTTGGGAAGTGGGGGACAGAGGTGGCATGACTAAAGAAGGTTAAGCCTTTGGGTCCCCACACTTGCACCAGCTCCTTCCAAGAGCCTGAAAGGGCCCCTAGCAGTGATGCATATGTCATATATTTTTGTCAAATTCACACATGCAATTTATTAACCACAATTGTGAGTTTGCCATCTTTTACTACTCTGACGTCATCCATCGCACTTTTCCCTGTTTTTTTCCTATAGTCCCAATTGATAAAGCACCATAATCTAATCAACAATCACACTAAGCCACAGGTGGCAAACACAAGGCCCTTCGGCGGAATCCGGCCCAGCACCTTGTTTCTACCCCGGGGCAGCGACGAGCTACTTGCCCCTAGTTAAGGAGTAGTTACATTTGCACGGTCCTAAAATTACATTCGGCCCTTTGAAGGCAACCGCGAGGCTGGCGTGGCCCCTGGTGAAAATGAGTTTGACACCCCTTAGTGACTAAGCTATTTTTAATGAAAAACATTATCACTGTTCAGATTTCAGAGTTACTGTCTATCGGGACATCTTTAAAACAGCCCTCCTTTTAAGAGGCAATAATTAACAATAGTTAAAGAATTATTCACTATGGTTCTTTGGTGGCCCTATGGCTAGACCACTATTGGGTAGGACTGATATTGGCAGCCATGATTACTTCTGGTCCAAGAACTAATGAGAAAAGCAAAATGACAAGAGAGGCCGTCAAATTGTTTAAGGAAGCCAACCACCTATGTGTAGGGAAAAGCTTGGGAAAGTCCACATAAAATTGATCATCACTTAATTTGGAAGTTTACAAAGTCTCTTTAGTGCTTCACAGATTTCTACTCACACCTGAGCTAACCTGGGCCCTGTAATCTAATGGCATTTACCCATCTACGTACAGTATCCATGGAAACTTCATGCATGCAAGTGTTTACCTGTGGAGAGACATAGACATATGTATTTTAGTGTATATGTACACATGTAACTACATTAGTATATATGACATTTATGTAACACTTCCCCCCCAAATATTCAAGTATTAGAAATAGCTAACATCACTGTGTCCCCATAGGCTGGTAATATAAACAATGGCTGCCATTTATTGGAAGTTTACCATGTGCCAAGTACTATGCAAACCCTTTAAACACATAAAACCCTACAAAGTAGGTAGTTACTACTGTCTCCGTTATTCAGATGAAGAAACTAAAGGACAAAATGTTAAGGAACTTTCCCAGGATCAACTTGTAAGTGATGGAACTAGGATTTTAAACCAGGCATTTCTGACTCTAGAACCTGATTTTTAACTACCATATAGTTCTTTAAAATGTAAATGCCCTGTCTAAAGGACAATGTCTTGGCAAAACTACCTAGACCTTTGGGAACATCGCTGTTCACTGAGAGTCTTCGTAGAGCACTGGGCTTCGTATGTCTGGGCTGGGACAAGGGTTCAGGCACAGACAGCATTTTCTCCTGCTGTCGACAATCTCATTCTGCCTTCCCTGGACACTTCCTTCCCTTATGGTGATCGCCCCAGGAGTGTTCCAACTTGCAGCTATTATAAAGTTGTTACATTCTTGAACAAAGCTTTTGTGGGCATGCTTCTATTTCTCTTAAGTATCCCAGGAGTAGAAATTTGGAGTCATAGGGTGGGTGAGTGTTTAACTTTACAAGAAACTGACAAAAGGATTTCCAAAGTCAGTGTACTATTTATACTCCCGCAGCAATGGGACTCCTGCTTGCTCCGCATCCTCGCCACCACTTCATGCTGTTAGTCTTGTAAATTCTCGGCATGTTACCGGGGCTCACAGCACTTTAAAGTTTTCTGTCCACATCCATATTCTGATTGTCCACAGAGAATATTCAAATGATTCATTAGTACATGAAAAGGTGCACAATTTCTTTAATCTCCAAGAAAAGGCAAACTTAAATCCACAATCATATATTACTATACACTAAGCAGAATAGCCAAAGTTAATAATACTGATAATAAAGTGGTAGCAAGAATGTGCAGCAACCGAACTTTCATGTACATTATCGGTGGCAGTGTAGGTTGGAAAAGCTGATTATGAGCACTGACAGTATCTACTTAAGCTAAACATGTGTCTGCTATGTGAGACAGCAATTCAACTCCTAGGTATGGAACCCGGAAAAATGAGTATGCATGTTTTCCAAACACATGTGCAAACTTGTTCATAGCAGTCTTATTCATAAAAGCCCACACTGAAAAAATTCAAATGCCTCTGCACAGGATAAAGATAAATTGCGGTGTATTTATATAATAGAATACTACCAAACAATAAAAAGGAATGAAGACCAACAACTTGCAGGGACACTGAGGGCTCTCACAGACTTCATGATGAATGGAGGATGCCAGACACAAAATAGTACATACTACATAATTCCCTTTAAATGAATTTCATGCCCAAACAAATCTCATCGCTATTGACAGCTGGTCAGAACACTGGATAACCCTGGAGAAAGGGTAGCAACTGGGAAGCGGCTCACGGCAGCCTTCCACAGTGCTGGAAATGTTGTATATCTTGACCTGGGTCATAAAAATTCATCAAGTCATGCACTTATGGTTAGTGCACTTTATTGACGATGTTATAATGGAATATTTTTGAAAACCAGCAGAGATTACAATAGATATATTTGAGAACTAAAGTAAGAATTAGTCCCTTAAAAATATATGAAACTCAGAATGCTTTGTTATCATTTTTTCTCAAAACAGCAATTTTTAATTTGTTTCTTTAGTTGAGACAGAAAAGACACCCTGAACAGATGCCGTCTAGTTTCTGAACCACTGCACAGTGATCTGGTTCTTGGGATCTTTTCAAGATGGCCTATTAGCTCTGATACGTCATGACTTCATTTGGAAGGATTAGAAGCTCCTAAAAGCCATTAACATTCTCATATTGGATTATAGCCCCCCAAATTAACTCACATATTCCTGGTCACTTGGTTTCACCAACCCAAATTTGGAGAAAATTACATTATAAAACATGTTTATGAGCTGTAACCACAATACTGAAAGCCCAAGCCTGCAAGAAAATGACAACATACTCAAGCATGCTGGCCAGCAAGTCTGGTTCGCAGCAGCATGATTTCATGGTCATCCAAGCTGACATGTGTCATATGTGGGGGGAGGGGGGCGTTTCCACACTCTGGAATGAGGCGATATGCTCTCCTTTTATAATAAGTGTTCCAAATTTTAAAAATACTATCTGCTGTATTAGGTCC
The DNA here is from genome assembly GCF_022682495.2 of Desmodus rotundus. Lineage (NCBI taxonomy): Eukaryota > Metazoa > Chordata > Mammalia > Chiroptera > Phyllostomidae > Desmodus > Desmodus rotundus. The sequence goes on along the minus strand of NC_071400.1, from coordinate 93,477,620 downwards.
GAATAGGAGCAAAAATATTGAGTCAATATTTTAAAAATTAATTTATATTCAGTATCATTTTGTATTAGTTTCAGGTGTACAGCATAGTGGGTAGACAATCATATACTTTACAAAGGATTTCCTCCCATATTTCCAGTACGCACCTGGTTCGATACACAGTTATTACAATATCAGTGACTATATTTCCTATCCTGTATTTTATATCCTCGTAACTATTTAGTAACTACTAATCTGTATTTCTAAATCACTTTACCTTTTCCACCCACCCCCAACCCACCTTCCCTCTGAAAACCATCAGTCGTTTCTCTGTATCTAGGCATCTGTTCCTATTTTGTTTGTTCATTTATTTTCCTTTTTAGATTTCACATATAAGTGACATTATATGGTATCTATCTTTTTCTGATTGACTTACTTCACTTAGCATAATACCTTTTAGGTCCATCCATAGTGTTGCAAATGGTAAGATTTCATTCTTTTTATGGCCAAGTAAATATTCCAATGCAGATAAGTACCACCACTTTTTTATCCACTCATCTGTTGATGGATACTTGGGTTGCTTCCAAATCCTGGCAATTGTAAATAATGCTATAATGAACATAGGGGTGTACATATTGTTTTAAATTAGTGATTGGTGTTTCTTTGGATATATACCCAGAATTGGGTCATACGGCAGTTCTATTTTCAATTTTTTGAGGAAGCTTCATACTGTTTTCCACAGTGGCTGCACCTGTCCGCATTCCCACCAATAGTGCTCGAGGGTTCCCTTTCTCCACATCCTTGCCAACACTTGCTTGTTGATTTATTAATGATGGCCATTCTGACAGGTGTCAGGTGGTATCTCATTGAGATTTTAATTTGCATCTCTCTGATGATTAGTGACATTGAGCATCTTCTCATATGTCTATTGGTCATCTGTATGTCCTCTTTGGAGAAGTGTCTATTCCGGTTCTCTGCCAATTCCTAAATTGGATATATATTTTGGTGTTGAGTTGTATGAGTTTGTCATAAGTTTTGGATATTAACGCCTTACTGGATGTATCATTGGTGAATATGTTTTGCCATTCAGTAGGCTGTCTTTTCATTCTGTTGATGGTTACCTTTGTTTTGCAAAACTTTTCAGTTTAACGTAGTCCAATTTGTTTATTTTGTCTTTTCTATTTCCCGCCCAAGGTTCACTCAGTTTTCTTAGATATCACTGCCTAAGCTTTCTCTTACATTATAGTAATGCAAAAAAACAAAACCAAACCACACATGCTGGTTTTGGGGTAGGGCAGGAGGTGGCAGGGGCAAGAACAAAATCTTATTTAAATAGAAAGAAGCCTTTGGAGGGACTAATGTGCCAATGAGAGTATTATGACTTGTAAATTATAATAATACTCATATTTAAACACTCAACTGATATATCAACATAAGACTGAACGTTTCATTTTTCCATAGCAGAGAAGCTAAAGGGCCAGATAAAGTCCCTAAACATAATGAAACTTCACAATAGTTTTTTTTAATGTAAATATTTCTTTTCTCTTCACTAAGGCAGATAATTATGGTCATATTAAAGTGTTCACTCAAGTTTGCTATGTAAATCCTTCCTTTGGAGTAAATGTGATTCTAAGCAAAGCAGTTTCTATACATAGTCAATAAGCTCAAGTATACATTCAGAACAATGTGAGGTCTAGAGATGAAATATTCATTAACTAGGAATAAATCTTCCTCCATTTGACAAATATGTTCTGTTTTGACTTCTGACAGCCGACTAATAGAATTTTGTCGGGGATGGGGAATGCCTGGCTGGAGAACACAATGAGATTATATTGGTATAATCTGCTGAGGTGCAAAAATTTAAAACTGAATTGTCTCCCGTGGTAATCACCTCCATATCCTAGATTTCCAAATGGAATAGCCGCCACGCGCAGGAGGTCTCTCTCATTCTGGTGACGCTGCCACAGACGTCCTAAGTGAGCTTTCTCACACCTGAGGTAATACATCGTACCTCAAGGTCATGTATCTTGAGGTAGCAAACGTACCACTCAGGAGAGAAAAATGGATGTCGTCTACTGCTCACTTTAAACAGCTGGGCTAAACTTTCTTTTTCTTTTTTTTTTTTGAAAAAGGTCCAAAAGTTTAAGGTTCTGTAGGGGTAAAAAAAAAAACCTTTATCATAGTAGCCCGGAGAAGATCCCTCAAAGGCACAAAAGGAACATGTCAGCTAGCGAAGGGCTCCACCCCACACTGGCCATCACTACTGAGTAAGCCTGGATTTTATAATATGCTTTGGTTTCAGTAGATGTTTAATTCATTGTCTCAATTGCTTTGGTGGTGGATTTTCAAGTGACATTTGAAGGAACTTTCATTTGAGGAAATGGTGGAACATTGGAGTACAGTGACCCCAGTTATACAAGGTCAATCAGTGAGTGATTTTATAAAGATTTGAACAATATTCATCTCTGCCATTCCCTGTTAAGATTACAAGAAAGGGAATTCAAATTCATCCTTGGGCTGCCCAAAGGGAACATTTTGTCAGATGGCGATGGGACACTAAAATACGAAGCAGACATATGCTTCAGTTCACAATAGCAAAGGTATGTAAACTATGACTTCTTCATTGTTTATTTTATATTTCAACTTAATTTCTGAGTTCAAATCCCCATTCTAATACGCTAGTAGATTACTAAGACTCTGCAGTTGCCCACGTTCTCCACAATGTGTCTGGATTCTCCTGTCTCAGGACAAAACATTGACTGGAGGGAAGGGGTGAGAAGGACTGTGAATGACCGCCTGATCTCCAGTCATGGTCCATGGAGGCTTCTGCAGAGTCATCCCCTGTCTCCAACAGCATTGCCATGGGGACAAGGACATAGTTTTCTACTTTCATCTGTAAGATGTACCCTTGAGCCCATCACCTTTAGGTCTCGCCAGTATCACAGCCAGGAGGTGGCTTGTAGATGCAAGCTATTCCAAAATCCTTGCGATCTCTCTCTTTCTCACCCATTTCCCAACCACATAATCCCATGGAAACTAATTTCCAGCCCAGGAAAGAGAATAACCTGCTTTATGTTGTTGTTGTTGTTTTCTAAAACTTTAAATACAACTGAAAACTCAAAGTAACTCCTCTTTACCTTTTCTGAGAATCACCCAGAATATCCTAGGGATATCATGGAGACCCGAAGACTCCAGCTTTTGAAGAACTAAAGTCAGAGTAGGATGTGGGTTACTTGTATTTTTCAAACCTTTCCATACAAACCCATCAAAGAAATGAAAACACAGTTGCCTATTTCTTTAAATGGGTAGGAGAAAACTGGGAGTTAAAAAGAAAAGTTTCAGAAGTTATTATGTAGAAATATCCACGCAAAATTACATGAACTTACTTTTTCTTGTGCAACTTTAAGCATCAAAAGGGTATGAATCATGTTATTATGTCTTTCATACTCTTTATCTGGAGGGTTATACCAGTACCTAGAATGTAACAGCAGGTTAACGATTAAGTAAAAAGATGAGTGAAGAAATTAATAATAGTTCATAAGCCAAATTTCCTAGTTAGTCTGTCTTTTACCACAGGGAAGTTTCACCCTGCCATTTCTGCTATTGTATGACATCAATATAAACTTTATAGGAGTCCTTTTTCTCATTGAATTTATTGGGGTGACATTGGTTAATAAAATTATATAGGTTTCAGGTATATAATCTTTAGTACATCATCTGTATATTGTATTGTCAATGTAGCACCCCAAGTCAAGTCTTCGTTCACTCTAATTTCCGAATTCTATTTTTTTATCCTCACTCGAGGACATGCTTAGAGAGGGGAGGGGAGGGAGAGAAACACCAATAGGAGAAACATAAATTGTTTGCGTCTCATACGTGTCCCAGCCAAGGACCAAACCCACAACCTGGGCATGGGCTCTGACTGGGAACGAAACCCATGAACTTGCAGATCACAGGGCGATGCTCCAACCAACTGAGCCACGGCAGCCAGGGCCCAACTTCAATTTTTGGGGCCAGGAGTTGTGAGGATCACAAAAGAAGCTACTATCCTCATTATTGCCCTTCAAGAGCCTCTAATCTAATTAGGGACTGGGGTTTTATCCGAAAACCATTAGAGAGCAGTGTAAGGCAAGGATAAAAGAATCATCCTGCCTGTTATAGGCAGGCTAAGCAAAAGATATTGCTTGATGACTACAGTAGATGGTGAACGGCGTAAGGCAAAAAGATTCCTGAGGTGGATTACAAACGTCTTTGGCAGGTGGAAAGGAGAGTAATGGCAGGAACAGAGGTGGATAGGGGATAGGGCACGGCCTATTTGGGAGTAAGGAATCTGGGCTGTCTTGAGGAGACAGTGGGCTGGAAGAAATAGGATATGGTGGACTAGCCTAAATAGCAAGAGGATATATTTGAATTTGATTAAATAACCATAATAGAACTTTGCACATTCGACCAGTGGACACCTATACCTACAACAGTGGGACTTGTTGCTGTGGAGTCTAACTCCCACAGGTTTGAGGGCTTTTAGTTAGAACAAAAAAACCAAAACATTTCTCATCTCCCTTGCTATATCTTACAGATCTAAAACAAATACTATCCCCAAACTTAAGAAATACTGAATAATACCTCGTTAATTCATTGATGAAAGTATAAAGGTAGTTAAATCTAGGATGAGGAAACATAGACTCCATTCACAGCTCTGCCACCAACTAGCTGTGTGATGTTGGGCAGGTCGCTTAGATTTTCTTGGCCTCAGTTTTCTCAATCATAAAACGAGGATACTAGATTTAAAAATATTCTGCTTTGGTGGGGATGGGGGGCTCCAGAAGCATAAATTGATTTTAAATTCAACTAAGGAATCAAGTTGCGAAAGATTCTGGAAGAAATGAAGCCCGAAGGGATTTTAATAGGAAAATATCAACAAGCAAAGATGAGAAAAGGATTAATGACTCTTCATTTAATTACAAGGGTAACACGTTCATGGCATTACATAGTGGGCCAGATTGTACTTTCATCAAAGGGAGGAAAATGTAAAAATATGTTGATTGCTAATTGGAGAGGAGACTCAAGTGTCTGAGAGGCACTTTCCACTCTCCTCCAGAGTAAAGATGTTCTCAGTGATTATCTGCTGTGTCTTCCACTCTAAGCTGCGAAAAAGGGACTTCGCGAAGGTTTCAATTTAGCTGAAATCAATCGGAAAGGTTGAAATCCCTTGAAAGTCTCAATTAATAAAATGATGAAACCTTCTCAGAGAATGTAATTGAGATAATTCTCTACTCAGTCTATGGCAGGGTGGGGGTCAGAATGTCATATTTTCCAAAATTCGTGCATTGAACAAATCACTCAACATTTGAGCTAATTTTTGTTAGTGTTCAGGCTCCTGTTTTACTGTAGAGTCTAAGACACAGATAATGTATTTGTACTTCTCTCTAAATTTTTATCTTATTGTGCACTATTTTTTTTACCAATAAAAAAATGAAAACAGCTGAAATGAAAGTGGAAGCATTTTGGACCCACGAGAGGTAATCCTTGGGTTTATTCCTCCATATATATAAGGTGTTTAAAGCACCAGATGATTAGTGCAGAGTCACAGCGAGCCTTCACACCTTCAAGGAAGCTCGCATGGAAAGCTGATCCGGCCCTGGCTGGTGTGGCTCTGTGGATTGAGAGTTGCCTGCCAACCAAAGAATCACTGGTTTGATTCCCAGTCAGGGCACATGCTTGGGTTCTGGCCCAGGTCCCCAGTTGGAAGCACACGAGAGGCAAGCATACACTGATGTTTCTTTCCCTCTCTTCCCCTCTCTCTAAGGATGAATAAAATAAAATCTTAAAAACCAAACAAAAAAGTTGATCTGCAATATTAAAATTATGTTTTTCAGGAATTTACACTGGAAGATATGGAATGCATCAATTAGTTGTTGAAAGGATGCATATGCAAAATGTCAGAAGGTAGATTTCAGGTCATAAGAAACCATGACAAATAAAAATAGTGAGAAAACAGAAACTAAGTCAGCAAAAGATGTGTGGAGGGGAACACAGAAGACAGAGGAGAAGGGAGTAGAATCAGACCAATGCAAAAGTGCCACGACAAAGGATCCACAGAGACTGTAAAAGGAGTAGATTCCCAGAACCACCTGACACCTCCCACTACAGTTCAGAGCGCCTGCTTCCTAACTACCTCCTAACTACCGAGGAGCACTTTTCTTTCAGTAACTAAAGACCCTAATCCTTGAAGCCAAAAAGCCTAATGAACACAATGAAGAATACTTAATGTCCTTTAGTCATATCCAACAGATCGATCCCAGAAGTAGAATACACTTATTAACATATCGTGAACACGAAAGGCAGCTCAGACCCTCATTTTGCAAAGGAGAAAACTGAGGGCCGAACGGCAAAATAATGTACCAGTGCCATACTGCTGATTACTGTTGTTTGACTGAAATCTAACTCTCCTGTGATGGCAGCTTCCAAAACGGCTCCCAATGATTCTCACTTCTTGATATGTATTCCTGCCTTCGAGTGACCCCTTTTCCTTGACTGTGGGATGGACCTGGTGATTGGCTGCTAGGGAACAGACTATGGCAAAAGTGATGCAGTCATTTCAGTAATTATATTATAGGGGCTGTGACTTCCACCCTGCGTGTGCTCTCTCTCTGGTTATTCCTGCTCACTTTCATGGCTCCAGCTGTCATGATGTGAGCGGCCCTATGGAAAGGCCCACTTGGCAAGAGGCTGACAGCTGCGTCTGGTCAGCATCCATGAAGGAACTGTCGACCTCAGTCCAACAGCTCATGAAGAACTGAATCCTACCAAAAACCATCAGTGAATATAGAAACCATCAAGCCCTGAGAGAACTGTAGTCTCAGCCAGTACTTTGTTCTTGACCTGGAGACAGATTCTGAACCGGAAGACCAGCGAGATCATGCATGCCCCTATTCCTGACTCCTAGGAATTATGAGGTAATAAATATTTGATTTATTAAGCTGCTTGGTTTCAGGCTAATTTGTTCAGCAACAATAGATAGCTAATGCACCCTCAGTGCCCAATCAGTGCTTTTTGCTCTATAGCAGATGCCTGCAGAGCCAACAGTAGCCAGGCTTGCGGCCACGCCAATGAAAGCTATGCCTGTGATTAATGTTTGCTCCCTACACTGAGAGATTTTCACTGCTTGCCTTGGCAAGGGAACAATATTAAGATGATCTTGGAGCAAGTAAAGCTCAGGTGTGAGGTTAAAACAAACAGAAACACAATAGAGCTGCTATCTCTAAAGTGACTGCAGATTCCTGTGATCTGGAAGCACAAACTCAAATTATCTACAGCTGCTCCTTAAACACTTCATCAGTAAATGCGCAGCAACAATCTTGTTCCTGGCGATGGTTACAGTGAAAACAAACACCCTTGATTGATTTCTCCCTGAAAAGAATGGATTGTCTACGTTCTTCATCGCCGCAGGCAAACACGCATGTCTGTGTATACGGGGAAAGTACACATCTCTCTCACTGTGCACTAGATAGAGTTATGGAAAACTAAGGTCTAGATTCCATTTTTAAAGACTTTGACGGCTACCAAAACCACGATACAAATTAAGGGAGTGAACATTGCTTAGGGAGAATAACGCTGTTAATCTTTATTCATCTATTCACTTGTGCATTTCTTCCCGTAATTTTATTCAACAAATACTTCTTATGCATCTACTATGTATCAGGCAATGTTCAAGGTCCAGGAGATCCAACAATGAATAAGATAAATTCCCTGACATCGAAGAGCTTGTGCCTCAGAGGGGAATGTAGGTAAGAAACGGGGTCTTCCTATTACAAACCTGTAAAACACGACCAAAACAATCGAGTATTTGGATTGCTGTAGCTTTCCTGAAATCGAAACTATCACACTGAAGTTTAAGAACACTACTTTTTGTCTTTCTAGATGAAATTCTGCACCATACTGTGTAAGCTGAGCCTAGGCGTTCTGTGAAAACTTCGGTAAAACCTGATTTGATCTTGAGATCTGCAGTCGACCTACTTGTACTAACACCGATCTGGGGTAAATTATTTGAAACGTCCATGTCACTTTCGCTCAAATTTCAGAGCTTCTCTTTGTGCAGTTTCTCAGAAATAACCAACTCGAGATAATCCTTATGCCAAAGAGGCATATTGGGGTGGCAAATTCTGCTCCCCTTCCATACAAACATGAATTTTTAATGAGGACTTAAAATCGTGATGTCAAATGCATGCAGAGATTTTTCCTCCAGAAAGAAAAATGGGACATTACTTCTCTACACGTAGTGAATATAATTTAAAACTTAAGGAAAATTTGGCCTTGAAAAATATCTGTGAACATCCCTGGCTAGTGCAGTGTGGTGGATTGAGTGCCGGCCAGTTCGATTCCCCATCAGGGCACATGCCTGGGTTGCGGGCCAGGCACCCGTTGCAGGCGTGTGAGAGTAAACCTATAGATATATCTCTCTCACATCGAAGTTTCTCTCCGTTTCTTTCTCCCTTCCCTTCCCTCTAAAAATAGATAAATATAATCTTAAAAAAAAGTCCGTGAATATTTATTTCATGTGAACTCTGTGCAAGACCTTGAGATAGGCAGAGGGGATACAAAGATGAAAAGACAAGTGTATAAACATGGCAAAAGAGAAAACAAATGGTCTCAAAAAGCATCCCAATGACCTTGGCATGCACTTCCTTCCACACTTGAGCCTTTTGATACTAGGCATCTGGGCTTCAAGCTAAGATCAAGTGTAAGTCTTTCATAATTGTCTTGATGTAATCTCAAGAAGCTTCAAAACATGTAAGAAGGTAGAAACATCTTCCTTAAATTAGCACCTCTAGGATGTCATGGGAGAGGACAGAAAGCAGTAGCCCACGGGCAGCCATTATCCATGAGGCATGGGCTGCACCTGCACTATAATGCCTGAGAAGGTGAATTTGACCTTGCTCTTCACACTGTATCTGATTAACTTCTGTTAATAACAACCAAACTAATTAAAAGGTTAACTCCATAACTATTTTTGGCTTGTTGTAGAGTCTTCACAAGTATAATTAAAAATCATCACAGGCAATTACCCCATCCAGCAAATTGAGATAATTCAAGCACATAAAAGCACATGCCTTGGATAATTTTTTAGCAGAACTTCAGACACCAGGTAAAAAGTGATCAATTATGACGTGCATATGTCAAAGCAACTTGAAAAATAGACTTAAGAGATAGCTCCCTTCTCTGATAGGTAATGCCAATACTTACGCATTCCCCCCAGACAGAATTTGTAACCATTGTTGTTTGTACCCTTCTTTCTTCTTGACCAGTGCTCCTGTATTCGCTAAATACATTCTATAAATAAACACGGTGCAAAGTGTTTGACAGAGGACCTGGATTTTGTGAGGCTTTGCCACAGAATCTACCATGTCATTCAAGGGATTAAAAGAAGTGTCCTCAGAACGTGCCACTTTGGCATGCAAACCATTTTGAGCTGAAGAAAATCAAGGCCCAAAAGACTCAGAAAGAGCTTTTACTCCCCCCTTAAATTCCTAAAAGAATTTACAGGGCCCGGTCCAGAAAGAGAGTGATCACCAGAGATAACCACAGACTATGGGTTAGGTGTGGTGAGCTAAGGAAGCTCGGCAGGGCTTGTTTCGGCGACCAGATTCCTCTCGGTGTCACACAGGTTCCGCAAGGCAGGACAAGCATTTGTTTACAAAACATTTGTTCTTTTCATCTTCCTGCTAATTGTCTTCTTTCCCGCTGAGTCCCAGACCCCTATCCCTTTTCTCCTTAATACAGGATGGACTATAAGCCTCAATTCTGTGACTCTCCGTGACTCATATTCTTACGGAGACCTGTATGTATACAGTTAAATTTGTTTTTCTCCTGTTAACCTGCCTTATGTAATTGGATAATTAGAAAGATAAAAGGGAAAGTTTTCCCTCTGATATCATCGATTATAAGATACGCCATTGTTTATGTGACACTACAAAAGACAAAATATTTCAAATTAAATTAGGACATGTTTCCTAATTACTTAAAAATTGTTTTGTAATTTTTAAAAAAACTTTACCTTGACCAGTGTGACTCATTTGGTTGGGCAGGACTTCACAATGCAAAAGGTCACCGGTTCGATTCCTGTTCAGGCCACATGCCTGAGTTGTGGGTTAACTCCCAGGTCAGGGCACATACAAGAGGCAATTGGTCAATGTTTCTCTTTCACATCAGTGTTTCTCAGATCTCTCTCTCCCTCCCTTCCCCTCTCTCTAAAAATAAATAAATAAAATCTTTTTAAAAATTAAAAAAACTTTTTAGATTTAGATTTCAGATATAGATTTTAATCAAGTTCAAGTACATCACAAGAGAAACAAATGAATTCATTGATTTAATTCCCAGGGATTTTTCAAATTCAATACCCAATTCTAACATTCAAATAATTTTTATTTTTTCAATTAGAGTTGACAGACAATACTATAGAGGGGTAGACAAAAGTAAGTTTACAGTTGTGATTACACAAAACAGTTTATTCTTGTAAAATAATGTATTAATTATTTTATTTGCCATATGAATAACTGCAAACCTACTTTTCCCCGCTCCTGTATGAGTTTCATGTGTACAACCCAGTGATTAGCCATTTAAATGACTTACAAAGTGATCACCCTGATAAATCTGGTACCCATCTGACACCATACATAGCTGTTACGATAGTATTGACTATATACCCCATGTTGTACTTTACATCCCCATCACTATTCCTTAACTACAGATCTGTACTTCCAAATCCCTTCATCTTTTTCACCCATCCTCCAACTCCCCTGCCATCTGGCAACTGTCAAAATGTTCTCTCTCTATATATATATGAGTGTTTCTATTCTGCTTATTTGTTTGTTTTAAATTCCGAATATGTGTGATATCATATGGCATTTGTCTTTCTCTGTCTGACTTATTTCACTCAGCAAAATACTCCCTAGGTCCATCCATGTTGTTGCAGATGACAAGATTTCACTATTTTTTGTGGCTCACTCATATTGCATTATGTCTATATACCACTTCTTTATCAATTCATCTATTGATGGACACTTAGTTTGCTTCCATATCATGGCTATTGTAAATAAGGTTGCAATGAACTCAGGCATGCCTGTGTCTTGTTGATTTAGTATTTTAGGTTTCTTTGAATAAATAGCCACAAGTAGAAATGGAATTGCTGGGTCCTTCATTGTGTGTTCTTGTACCCTTTGTTTTAAAGTCTATTTTGTTTGGTATAAGTAGTACTACCCCAGATTTTTGCTTGTTTCCATTTTCATTAAGTATCTTTTTCTATCCCTTTATTTTCAGTCTCTGTGTGTGTCTTTTGATCTGAACTGAGTCTCTTGTAGACGGCATATATAAAGGCCTTGTTTTCTTGTATATTCAGCCACCCTGAACCTTGATTAGAGTATTTAAACAACTTGCATTTAAAGTAATTATTGATAGATATGTATTTATTGCCATTTTATTATTCATATTTTTTATCTTTTTTCCTTTTTATTAAAGAAGACCTTTTAATGTATCTTGTAATATTGGTTTGGTGGTGATGAATTCCTTTACTTTTTTCATGTCTGGGAAGCTCTTTATTTGTCTTTTGATTCTAAATGATAGATTTACTGCGTAGAGTAGTCTTGGTCGTAGGTCCTTGGTTTCATCACTTTGAATATTTATGCTACTCTACTCCTTTCTGTCCTGCAAAATTTCTGTTGAAAAATCAGCTGACAGTCTTATGGGAGCTCCCGTGTTGGTAACTAACTTCTTTTCCCTTTCTGCTTTTATAAGAGTCTCTCTGTCTTTAATCTTTGGCATTTTAATTATGATGTGTCTTAGTGGGGGCTTGGGGGTTCATCTTGTTTGGAACTCTCTGTACTTACTGGACTTGTTTGACTTTTTTCTTCACCAAGTTAGGAATGTTTTCTGTCATTTTTTTAAAATAGGGTTTTCAATGCCTTTCTCTCTCTCTTCTCCTTCCAGCACCCCCATGGTGCAAAAGTTGGCGCACTTGAAGTTGCTCCAGACGCTCCTTACACTATCCTCATTTGGGCTTTTTTTCTTTTTGCTGTTCTGATTGGATATTCTCTGCTTCCTTCCAAATTGCTGATTGGACCCTGCTTTATCTTCTCTACTGTTGATTCCCTATAATATATTCTTCTATTCAGTTATTGTATTCTTCATTTCTGTTTCTTTTTTATGTTTCCTATCTCCATTTTTCTGTTCCCTCTCTCTTTGTTGAAGTTCTCGTTAAGTTCCATCTACTTTTCCCCTATGTTCATTGAGCATCCTTATAACCAGTGTTTTGAGCTCTGCCTCTGGTAGATTGCTGGTCTTCATTTTGTTTAGTGCTTTTTCTGTAATTTTCTTATGTTCTTTAATGTGGGACATGTTTCTTTATTGCCTCATTTGGGCTGCCTCCCTGTGTTTGTTTCTATGTATTAGGCAAAGCTGCTCCATCTCCCATTCTTGATGGGAGTATGTAGCAGCTTATGTAGTAGGTGTCCAGGGAGGACCAATGGCACAGCATCCCTGGTCACCCAAGCCAGGTGTTTCATGTGGGCTGTACACACCCTCCTGTTGTAGTTGAGCCTTAATTGTTGTTGGCACATCAATGGCAGAGACTTAGCCCCAGGCCAATTTGTTGCAAGGACCAGCAGTTACTACAGTGGAAGATTGCTGTACTGGGACTGACCCCGCAGACCGGGACTCACTTCAGTGGGTATATGGTGCCCAACAAATTCACCCCTTGAGGTGGTTGGGTGGTCTGAGACTGTCCACTGTGTATCCTGGCACTGGAACCTCCCAGGAGGTGTAGGCCAAGATCAGCCATTACCTGTGCCCTGCCTGGGGCCACCCAGCATGAGCTACAAAGAGATGTGCAGGAGACTGCTCTTTGTGCTGAGCTTAGAGGTGCCTCTGTGAGGCCAAGCTGTGGAACAAGGCTAGCTGCCACTAGTGCACGACCTGGGCCCAGTTAGCAAGAGGTATGGGAAATACTGAGGCCAGGTGCTTTGTATTTGTGGTTTGTGAACGTTGAGAGATTTTAAATAAATAGGCAGTATAAGCCCAAACAGGACATTTGTATGGAAAAATCACTAGAAGCAGCTTGGGTGAGCTCACAAGCATAGTGGGGTGGGCTCTTAGGGAATCACCAGTGTGGGCAAACAAGTTACACACATTAATGGAGACAGATATGGGTCTTGCCTATCCTATCTCTTCAGGGAGGGCTGAGCAAAGGAACAATGACTTCGTCAGCACCTCTCTCTGGGAGAAAGGGTTCCCTCCAGCCCTCACCCTCAAAGCCAGACAAGTAAGTTCCTCCCAGCATATCCCTGCAGACTTTTGAGCTGCTGCGCCGGTGCTAGAACTCAGAGAGAGTAAATCAGAGTAAGTCCATGCAAGGGCCCTTTACGAGGAACATCTGGGGCCCCAAAAACCTTTGTCACATTCAGCCACAGTTCCTGCTGGTTCCACAACCAGGAGTTATGGGGACTTCTCTTCCCAGCACTGAAATCCTGGACTGGGTGTCCCAGTGTAGGGTTGAGACCCCTTATTTCTCAGGGGGACCTCTGCAGCTGATATATGCCTCTCAAATCTTAACAACTATGCTTGGGTGTGGGGCCAGCCCATTCTACATGTCTACCCTCCGACCGGTCTCCAAGTGCATATCCTCAGTCATCAGACTTCCATTTAGACAGAATTCAGGTGGAATTGCATGATGGATGTTCTGTAGTTTAATTGTAATTTTGATATGGTCATGGGAGGACACGAGTACCGTATTTATTTACTCCGCCATCTTGACCAGAAGCTAGCGTCATCCAATTCTTTTAAATCAATTTTCAGCACAGAATTTCCATCTCCATGTTTTGTTTTCATATCTGTGTTATACCATAAGATACATATGATCTTCTCCTCTGTGCCATTTGAGAGTGCTGATAATACAGCATTTCTTAAGACACTACTCCGGTATTATCCTCAAGACTTTCTTCCAAGCTGCCAGCACCCGTTCTGTAAACGCTGATGTTACTACAGGCCCAGTCCTGCATGATGAGGTATAGGCAAGGCGTTTTGCATAAACTGAGTAACAAAATGGAACAGAGTTCTATCTACCCGTGATTGTCTGCCTTTCATAGACCCCATCAAACACTTGGTCGTTACATTGAAAGAAAATGTGAAATTGTCATCATTCTTTCAATGACAGTATTTGTTTCACTAACATTAAATTTGCACCCTGGCGCTTTGTTTCACTGCCACTCTGCATTTACAATAGCTTAATGTTTTATTACCAAATCGGAGAATGATGCATGGAAAGTACTTGAAACACCAGTTAATTTTAACTTGTGTGGTAAAAACAGCATACATAAGTCAATTAAAATGACAACATAAGCACAACGATTAAGTTGGTGCCCATTCAGGCAATAACTACATGAGAATGACCCCTCGGCTGCCAATCACCGTGAAACACCACCAACCAATAGAAACATTTTGATTTCAGAAAGGTTAAAATGGGGACAGGGAGTGCATCTTAGAATTAATGAAATGTGCAGATTGCAAATAAAATCAAGCATGTTTAGATTATTTCACTTAAGCCTCAGCTCCAATATTTCCCCGTTCCCATTATGCAGAATCATCAGCATTTGCAAAATGAGATTGAAGAGGAAATCTAGGGATTCTACCCACATTTCACACAATTTAAATTAAACTGTTTAGTGTGGTTGTGTTTCCTAAGAACTGCTGACTCTGTAAAGCAGCAAGGTTTTAACTCTGAGTCCCAAGTGTGGTGTAAGAGACTTGATTTGCAGAGAGACATCTCATTTCAGAACTTTTTTCTCCTGGCTCCCTTCCTTTATTACAAAAAGCACATGAAGGGAGCCCTTCTCTCAGGAAAAACCTTTGAAGTCTTAGCTAATAGCATTTGGAATGACTCAAAATGATTCTTTAGGGTTCTGTGCATTTAATAGGGAATTCTTAAAAGAGAGAAATGAAATCTTCAATACCCCCCAAATAAATCTCCCAAAAAGAATATGTGTGGGGTGATAGTTTTGTTGGGAGAGATTTCCTGGCACACCTCATGTTTCTCCCTACACATGAGAATGGCTCAGCTTCCTAACAGGCATGAGTGTACGAGCCACAGATGTCCCCACTGAGCTGTCTCACCAAGTCAGTCCCTTGGACTCGATATTTGCGGAAATGCTTCTTGCTTGAGATGTAAAAAAACCAAACAGGCTCTTCTGGGATGTTTGCTGGAAGACCGAGAATATCAGTGTCATGCCAGCTGCCCACACTTCCCCGGCATTGGTTTCTTGTCTTTAAAACAATATGGTTAGAGAGACTGATCTTTGTTTCTCCTTCCCATTTTCTCATTTTGGGGCATGATGCAGCGGAAAGAGAACTGGGAGAGAAGAAAGGGTTATTAAATTTGGGGCGTAGTTATGTAACATAATACAGGTTACTTCACGTCTCAAAAGGATAAAGTTGGAGAAAATTCTGTGTAAAATTCTGTCTAGGTCTACATTCTCTTTGTAGCCTTCATGTATCAGTGAACATAACATTTCAACTCTTTCAAAACCTTGTTCAGAGACACGTATGAAAAGTTATTCCAGCTCAAAAAAAGAGACGTTAGAAAAAGAGGAAATGAATGAATGTAAACCAATTTTAGATTATTTAGATGAGTATAAGAATAAATAAACAGGAAACTTTAAAGGTCTAAAAGATAAAAAGATTATGGATCTAAAACAATTATAACGTAATGTATGATTTTACTGTGAAAACATTTTAATGAACATCTTTGGAAGAAAATAAATGTCTATACCACTGACACAGGGAGGGTTAATAAGTGTTTAATCAGGGAAAAAGGCACCATGAAAAACTAACTTGAAACCCCTATGTGGCAGAGTGGTGATGAGTCCGAAGCAGAAGCAGCAGCGGCGACAGCACAAAGCCCGAGGTGACAGCAGATACAGAGCAGCTCATGTTGACCATGAGGTTTCAGAGCATAGACGTGGTGACAACAGGCTCCAGTCACAAATTAGGGGGCAACTCTACTGCAAGGACCACGAGCACCAAGGCCAAAGGCTTCAGTACACCAATCACCATAGGCAGCATTTGTGGACAAACCAACCATGACGTCTGAAATACCATGCCAACCTTTCTACCAGGTGCTCTTGAAATGGATTTGTATCTTTATGCTCAAGATATGTATAAAACATTTATAAAATAATAAATAAATATAAAATAATATTTATAAAATAATTTCAATTGACTGAAGAATGTGTTCATGCCTGCTGATGGTTCTTTCTGATGTAATGAAAGTAATACCAACAGAATTAATGCAAGAAAGGACAGAGTTCTTCCCCATTAGTCATTTCATGTATGAGGACGTGAAGCGTGCTGTGAACTCAAACATGAGAAAAAGACTGAAACATAAAATTAAGATATGATAGTTGGAGCCTACAAGTAGAGGCTGTGTTTTGATCTGTTTCTGTATTCACCCATAAATTCACCCTTTTAGCAATAGCTGCCTCACATACAAGGTAATCTTCTTCTGATTAGTTTTTACCATGTTCCCCCAAAGCCACATCAAAAACGTACGAATTTAAATGATGAAGCTTGACCTAGTGGCCTAGCTACATTGTATAGAAGCTCCACACTGAATGAGCTACGTGGATTTAAAGGATAAAAAGGCAATTTCTGGGTTCACCTTTTTCTTTTCTTTTAAAGATGACATTTGAAATCCAGTAAGGTATTTCATGGTATTTTCCCTGTTCTGCTGTGTATCTGAAATGCTTACACAATCTGTAGCTCATTAAACAACACCTGGGATAAGCCTTCAAAGAAATTAGAAAATAGCCACAAAGTTTGAAAAACAATTCATTAAAAATATATATATTGAGCTCTGCTTATAATCAAGGCACAGGCCCAAAGGATGTGAGAAACATGATATATTAGGGTTGGGTTTTTTTTTCTGTATAACAAACTGCTTCAAAATCTCAACAGCTCGCTACAATGAACATTTATTTAATATTCCTGGGTTTGTAAGTTGGCTGTCATCTCATCTGGGCCAGGCCAAACTTCACATAGGGCTCAGGTCTGCTCCACATTGCAGGACGCAGTCTGAAGAAGCAATGATGCTCTGAGCCCCATTCTTTTCATGTAGGGTAGCAGCTTAAAGGAGCTGCTAGAAACTTGCAATGAATGCCAGTTACCAATGTATAGCCTCTCAACTCCAAATGCACTCTGCAGTAGAAGTCACTTGGCCATTAGGTCAAGCTTCATCATTTAAACTCATATGTTTTTGATGTGGCTAATCAGAAGATGATTACCTTGTATGTGAGGCAGCTATTGCTAAAAGGGTGAATTTATGGGTGAATATAGTCACTTGCCTCTGCAGTGAATGTGTCCTTCAGCTTTGTCAGTGGAGGAACATTTGCAGGTAGAAGGCAGTTGATTTCTTTTCTTGGTCCCAGGGTGCTGAGTTCCATCTCTTGCTTTTGTTGCATGGTGTGTGTGTATAGGAACATCTAGTTTTACTCTGCCCTGGTGGGGTGTGGAGCCTGCACCATCGCTCAGTGATCTTGCAGCCTGGTCCAGGCCCAGTGACTTGCAAGAAATGACCCTCCTGAAGTGACACTGGTTCAGTACACGCCTCATGCTCCCAGTGGTGCCCCAGCTCCCTTGGGATAGCCACTGTGAGCTTTGACTCTTGGCTCACTTGTACCGCAGAGGCTGTTTCCTATAGCTGTCCCAACACAGATAGATACCATGGATCACAGACTGTGTACCATCTTGCCAGTGAGTGAGCTCCAGATACCTTGACTCCCTCTGTGCTCCTGACCATCAGCCTCAGCTCTTCTGCACCCCAGAAGGTTTTTCCTGATACCTGGTGACTGGACCACCTCTAGTCACGGCAACCCAACAAATTTTGCCACCATCCAATGGGATACAGCCATACACTCTCCAATGAGATCTAAGCCCATCCTTCGGAAGCAGCCTCTTACTAATGTTGTTCTCCCTTGAGTACTCTCTCTTATTTGTAGGGTTCTCTTTTTATCTTTATGGTTCCTCATCTGTCATAGTTTAATAATTCGTTATATTTAACTTCTCCTATTCAAATAAACTACTGTGTGGTTTCTGTCGCCTGACTGGACTCAGACTAATGTACAATGATTCTTAATGTTTCAGCTCAGAACTTGTATATAGTCATTTCTGCCCATATTTTGCTGGTCAAATCAAGTCATATGAACAAACGCAAGTTAGTGAGGCAGGGATATATGAGGTCTGTCCAGAAGGTATCCAGCCATGTAATATGAGAGAGACACATTCATTGAACAAGATACAAGATACAAGAAACATCGTACACAGGACAACGGTAGCTCAGGACCCTTCAAGGTAGGCACCTTGGGACCTCACAGAGTTCTCCCAATCGCCATCAGCTGCTCTGTCATATTTTTGTGAATGTCATCTATGGTCTGAAATCTCTTCCCTTTCAAAGGTGATTTTAGCTTTGGGAAAAGTCAGAAATCTCAAGGCACCAAATCTGGGCTGCAGGGGACTGAGTCACCTGGGGGACTTGATGTTTCGTCAAAAACCTTTGTATGAGACATTATGAATGAGTGGGCACGTTATGGTGATGAAGCTGCCAATCACCAGTTGCCCATAGCTGTGGCCTTCTGAATCATCGGAATAGTTTAAGCAGAGTAATGTTCAAGCTTAATGCAAAATTGTTTGCAGATTTGTTGCTCTACTCAGTCATTTTGAATGCGACAGCCACACAGTACACATGCTCACTCACGGGCCCCCACTGACTAGAACAGTGACATCGTCATTGCTCATGCATGTGCATTCCAATCCACTCTCCTTGCTATTGAAAAGCCACAAGGCCAAAGGTGTGGATATTATTCTATTACAGGGAGTTAGTAAAAAATTGGAAATAATAATCCAACCTACCATTTGGAACCTGTGTCGTGGAGCATCTTGGGAAAGAAAGATATTTAAAAATTCCAGAGAAAATAAGAGTTATAAAAAGAGAATACAGGGCATTTGGGGAGAATACCGTCTACCTATAACATCACAAAAGATCTCTAAAGAAGACTTATTATCTTTGAGCTGGGCAAAGAGCTGGGGGAAGAGCAGCATATGTAAGCAGAAGAAGCATCACATGTAAAGGCCCAAAATCAAGGGAATACTTCAGCAGTATTGAAAGAAGTTGTATGTCACTAAACAATGATAGAGGAAAAAAATCAGAATTTTCCATTAATGGCAACTAATTGACAAGAAATTACAAAAAAAAAAACCCTTAAAAGAAACATTGTTTTCAGACTATAATGAGTTTTAAAAATTCCAATACTAAATTATTCTTCATGACATTTGTAGCACATGTCACTAAATAAATCCAAAGCAAAAAAGTTCATAACTAACTTCACAACTCAAGTGTTTTATATCAGTTGGGTTCGTTGAAACTGTGAAAACCTAACTTAACCTGGTTCAAATAACAAAGTGATTTTATTGGCCTATAATATTGTACAGTCTAGAATTTGATTAAGTGGCCCCAGGATATCAGTAAGGACGAGATTCCTTCTGTTAGTCCATTCAACTTTATCCCCAGGGCCGCCATGACTGTAGTCAAAGAAAGCTTACTAACGGCTCCTGCCTCCACTTCCATCTAAGTTACAAAGCTTTTGTCCAAGCTTCATTTTTCATCAAGATAAAAACCAGTGAGGGGTATTATTTATAAATAGCTGTATTTACTCTCGAAACTCAAAGAATGGCAAAAGAACATTTGGGGAGGTTAAGTTCTAAGTAGACTATTAATATTAATTGATATTAATAAAATAATTTCCCAATATAGTACACTTCTGAGGGTAACTTTGGCTGAAGTCTGTAGGAGAAACACATTATTTTGCAGAAATCTGTCTAGATAGAAATTATACACTCTATGAGATTACTGTCCAAACCAGAGTGAATGAAGGTGACTAGGAGTTTTTGCCAACATATGAGAAGTGAAACTCCAGCACACATATTCAAATATGAATTTAAAAAGTCATCACTTGCCTCAAAGAGCTCAAAATCTAATAAAGGAAGCTTACATGGAAACAAATAACTGATACCAGGAGATTATGCCATTCAATTTTGAACGTATACTCAAAGTATAGAATTGCTTTTTAAAAAATCAAGAAGGCTTTGGAGGGTGGGACGTCTGATTTACCCCCCCAGGGAAGGGCGGGCTGCGGTGTGTGGAGAGTGCGAGTGAAGAAGGAAGGGATAGGAGAGGCTGAAGGGATCCAAACCCTGACCTGCATTTCTATAGACCTGACATTTTAAATTATAATCATATTTATGACCTCATGATTTTTAATGAACTCAGTAAAGTTAAATATTGTGCCAATGCACACAGATGTTTTCCACTTTCTCCAAACCAATCCAAGTTGTCTTTATGTGAGAAAAAGAATATGCAGATTAGCCCCAAGTGGAACTTGAGAAGAATAATATTATATCCATTCAAATTGTTTCTAAACATAAATCAAATGTTACATTGGCTCCCAAAATATTATGACCAGGACCGTATCATCCTTGTTTCTAACAGAGAAATGTTATTGTCTTAAAATCCTGGCAAAACTCCCCAGAAAATCATATTTCTTTCAGTATGCATTTTTGTTCCTCACTCTCTGGGGAAAAAGTCACAATAACATTGTCTTACCCTCTTATTTATACTCATACACACGCACGCAAATACATACTCTTCATCCTGCAAAGAGTGAAAGGTTCGACTCAAGACCTACTCCTCTGTACCATTCCATCTTTTTCTTGGACCTCCCAATTCTCATACCCTGTGGCAGCTCCCCAACCTGACTGGGAACCATCATTACCTGGGGCTCTCCTTCAAAATCAATTATTTTTCTGGTTCCCACTTGAAATTCACCGTCTCTGGCATTGGGTCTGCATTTTAAGGTTCTCCAAGTGATTATCATATATACCAGCACCCACCAACCAGGAACCATTAATTAATTAGCATCACATGATTTGTACTTAATTGTGGTCTGACTGATTTCTATATGTTGGCCTGTATTCTACATCAAGCCTCCTCAGTCTTTGAAGTACATATGAAGCACTGAGACACCTTGCTAGAATGCAGATGCTGATTTAGAAGATCTGGGTTAGGGCCTCAGACTCTGCATTTCTACCAAGGCGATGCTGAGGCCACTGGTCCCTGCAACACACTGTGCAGCTGGCTTGTAGGTGATGAGCACTTTGGGGTCAGGTGCTCTGCTTTCAGATTTCTTTTCTACATATGATACAATCAATAAATATTAATCAATCACTATTTTAAATTACACACATTTTATTCCGTGCAGTATTCAATTATTTCCCTTGATACAACTTAAAGAAGTGGTCTGCCCGTTTGTTTTTGCTATGATTTTCTACATTTTCCCTCAGCATCTATAATGAAGATTCTATTACCACTGGAGGAGGCCAAGCATGTTCATTGCTATTCTTGCTAAGAAATTTCAAGGTTAACGGAAAATACAGAGATGCTTATACTTCAAGACACGTTTTAGATCATCTGGTAGAGTTCTCCTCAATGGATTCAGACTTCCTAAATGAGACGACTTGGGGAAGGGCTTTAGGAATATCTTTTAAGCAAACTTCCTAAGCTCAAAAACATCAACGTTTCAGTAACAGGGACCTAGCTGGACTCCTTCTTCTGACAATTGAGGAAACTGAAATCGAGAGAATAAGAACAGTAATACTAACAACCAGCCATAATGCTCATCTTCCTACATGATGGTTTCATTTAATGTGAATCCTCATAATAACCCCAGGAGATAATATTACTATATGAGCAAAGTAGACAGGTTAAGAAAGTTATCCCCTAGGTCACACAGTTAATTGAGGAGACAAAGAAATATGGCCCAAACGACATAACAGAACAAAACCCCAGAAATAGAACTAAACGAAACAGAGATAACCAACCTACCAGAGGCAGAATTCAAAACACTGGTGGATCAGGATGCTCATAGAACTCACTGAATAAGGAAACAACATAAAGGAAGAAATGAAATAAAGAAAAATGCACCGGAACCAATAGTGAAGAGAAGGAAACCAGGATTCAAATCAATGGTTTGGAATAAAAGGAAGAAATAAACATTCAAACAGAACAGAAAGAAGAAACAAGACTTCAAAAATATGAGGAGAGGCTGAGGAACCTCCGGGACAACTTTACACCTTCCGACATCCAAACCATAGGGGTGCCAGAAGGAGAAGTGGAAGAGCAACAAATTGAAAGCTTATTTGAAAAAATAATGAAAGAAAAGTTACTCAGTGGATTGAGCACTGGCCTGCAAACCCAAGGTTCGTGGGTTTGATTCCTGATCAGGGGACATGCCTGGGTTGTAGGCCAGATTAAGTCAGGTCCCCGGTGGGGGTGCGCAAGAGGCAACCACACATTGATGTTTCTCTCCCTCTCTTTCTTCCTCTGTTCCCCTTTCTCTAAAAATAAATAAATAAAATCTTTTAAAAAAGAAAAAGAATTAGAGTAAAACAAAAGCTATCTGCAGAGCAGTGACTTTCGCTGAAAACAAACTTTTACTGAAAATTTTCATATGTGAAATGTTTGATAAGAGTTTGCAGTAAGAATAATGCACCTGACAACAAAATTGGGTTGATTCTGGGTCAGGAAAACCAAAGATACTTAAGTCATTCTAAAAATGTGCCCAAAATGTCTTTAAACAATGGTTACGCCTATTTTCAACAAAGCTACAGAATATTACCTTTGATGTATACAAATGGATAAACACAAAAATGTGTTAACATAATTATTCAAAAGGAAAAAATCGTGAGATATATAATAATTCTGAAGCACAATATGTATCATATTACAAGAATATTCTAAGCATATATTAATATACCAAGAATATCAAGTTAAAGAGATTTAATAAGTCTGGAGTAGGTTCTTGACCTTTGTGTTTTTATAAAACTGCACAGGTAAAGCTGATGTGCATCCCCAGTTGAAATCCAGTGGCCCAGATGATGCTAGATTCAAATTAAATAAGCAAGGCTGTGGTCTAGTTAGCATTTTTAATAACTGGAAGTATGACTGCTAACACTATGCTGTCGAAATGTCAGCCCGCTTGGGTATGTTTCCCTGATTCACCCAGTCTGAGTTAGATTCCCTTCCTCTCCCTGTGCACTCCATTAACACAGTGCTTACACTGTATTCTGGTGATAGTTTGTGTGACTTTTCCTGCCGCAAAACAATCCTTTGGAACTGAAACAGTGCCTCCAACATAGACGGAAATCAATAAGTATCTGTTGAATCTGTGATTAAAATGGTACATTGGGGTTTTCTTTTTTTCTGAATGTGGCTTGTAAACCGTTGCTACATTTTTATAGGCAATATTTTCATTTGGGGGGGATTTATGAGGCAGAATAAATACAATTCATTATAAACTTATATATGCTAAGAAGAAAACTAACTACGGTGAATTGTATCTGGTTTCATTGCTGATTCGAAGCATATAGCACTAAGGTATATTCCCAGTCTGTGAGGATTTTGTCTCCCAGTTGGTGCCATAACAGTCTTCAGTGGGCAATTCTACTTTTCTAAGACGCCACTGCTTCTAGGGGGTGGGATTTTACCAGTATGCCCAACAGGTATGTGTTCAATGCTGCATTATTCTTTTTTTTATCTATGAAATTAGCTCTTTGGCCACTGACTATGTCGATGGTGAAAAAGCTCTTAAATCTACTGACTACTAAGCTGGCAAAAGCATTGCACACAGGAAAAGCAAACTCACACCCAGAATATGTATCTGTCTCAATAAGAACAAATCACTGTCCCTCTCTGACGGAAGTAGTCCATAGTAATCAACCTGATGGTTAATTGGTGCCTCAGGAAACGGTGTGGTATTACAGATCTAGCATTGGCCTCTGTGACAGATAATAGCTTAATAGCCAGTATAAAATTTACAATTTGTTGAAAAGATTTTATATCTAACCCACTTGTTCCTCTTAGAAATGCCATAAAAACTGAAACAACAATTATGCTTAGTAAAAAAGAAATTGGCATGACATACATGCAATGAATATATTGCAATATTAATTACAGTACTTTTATATTCCCCAATAAAATTCGTATTTTCTAAAATTTTTATAATAAGCATGAGTTACATTCATAATGGGAAAGATAAGTTTATCATACTAAGTTCGAATCGAGCTGTGTATCTCTTCTCCCCCTCCAACAGCCATGAAGAGAAATTTCTTAGTTGCCTTCTGTGTTTCTACCCATGGTAATTATTTGCTCCATTAAGGAGTTAAAAAGTTTTGCCTTTTTATTTAAAAATTTAATCATTCCAAAATGTTAATTTTTATTTCATTAGATGAAACAAACTTCTTATGTAAACAGAAAAACTAAACTTTCTGTGGAATGGAAATTAGAATTAAAAATATCTATCTATGTGTCTATGTATCTATCTGTCAGCGTTTATGATGGCCCCAATGGTCCCCACAGGCTGGTACACTTGCCTTGGTATAATGTGCTCCTCCCTTGAGGGCAGGCCAAGCCTAGTGACTTGCTTCTAATGAATACAATATGGCAAAAGTCACTTTCAGAGTTAGGTTATAAAGAGACTGAGCTTTCATCTTAGATACCCACTCTTGCTCTCTCACTCACTTGCTCTGAGGGAAGCCAATTGCCATGTTTTGATCTGCCCTATGAAGAGGCCACGTGACAAGGAGCTGAGTCCTGCCGACAGTCATTTGAAGTGAGCTTGAAAGCAGAAGCTCAGCTGAGCTTTGAGGAGCCCGTGTCCTTAGCTAACTTGTTCACTGCAGCCTTGTGCCAGCACCGCCCAGCTAAACTGCTTTCAAATCCTTGACCTTCAATAACTATGAAATAAATGTTCGTCTCCTATATGTTTTTTTGGGGGGGAGGGTGTCGTAATTTGTTGCGCAGCAGTCGCTAACAAATATACTCCTCATCTCATCTTATGTGTAATTATTTTTCAGATTACAAAGGCTTCCACATACTAATCTCATTCAATCCCCACAGTGGTCATTGGAGTATGGTCCTCGTTTTACAGATGCAGAGAGTGATCATGAAACATTACAATTAGAAAGTTCTAGAGCGGGCAAGGGAGATCTTGGGCATTTAAAGTCCCAGCTTGGGACAGTTAGTTCTGCTTACAAGCTGTCCGTTTAAAGCGTATCTATCATACAGGTTGTCAGTATAGTGAGTTTCCTATCTGTAAAACATCCTCTAACGTGACTTCCCCTGAGAGAAATATCCATTTAATGTAACAAAGCACAGTCAAGGAATTTAAAACAAAACTCTTTCTCCATAAAAATAAATAAATAAACTATTGCCTCATAGAAATGTTTCAGTATGAGATTTTTATTCTAGCTAGTTGGCCCAATACAGTGCAAAAAAGGATTGGGCCAGAGAAAAGCAAGAATTAATATGCTTTTTGTCTCAGGTAAGTTTCAGCAGCAATCCACTGGTGAGTTATGATAGTAGTGCCTCATTATAAAAATACCCTAATAGAGGTCGTTATGTGAGGCACTTAAGCAACTAAGCAGCTTATTTTATCACAACGACTTGAAATTTTTAGGTATAGACAGTAAAATAATAAGAAATGTAGACTTCTTGCTAAGAAATGTAATCAACACACATTTTTATCTAATTCTCAATTATCCATCTGGTCATTTGCCCTCTGAGTTTCCTGACAGTTAAATGTCACCGCATATCGCAAAGCCTCAGTGTTCTCATGTGAAGGGTTTTTGTGAGCATCAAATGCTCTCTCCCCATCCTATAGTTATTCCCATCCAGAAAAAATCCTCTGGATTAATAGCACAATTTTTATTCTGTTTATATACCGGGAAGCTGATCACTTCTGGCAAAAATCACAGAACCACACAGCTAGGCACTACTAGGTACCCATGAGTTCAATCTCAGTTAAGTCCACAGTACCGTTCCTTGATCACTTATTTTACTTGTTCTTTCTTGAATTCCTCTAACATTCTGCTCAGTGAACATTGTAAATCACCAGCATTCTCCTCAAGCCATCATTCAATTCCTGACCTGTACATTTTCAGCCTTAATTCCTGTCTTCCTGGCTCAGAAAGTGCTGCTTTCCTTCCCTTAACAACCCACCCACCCTTTCTCGGCATGCCCTCCATTTCCTCATTCGCCCCAACAACCTGCTCCCTCACCAATAACCTCTCTTAAAAAGCTTTGCCTTTCAGCCGGCTCCTGCTCGTTAGACAATAAATATCCTAACGTCTCTCTCCTCTTGAAATCCCTCTGAACATTTGTTCTTTCTATTTACCATCCAGTCTTCCTCACTTCTGCTTCTCATCTTTCTGGCCACCTATTTCCACCACCTCACTTTCCATTCATGTCTCAATTCACAGCAACGTAGCTTCTGTCTCTACCGAACTGCATTATATAAAGTGACGGGGAACCTCCTAATTACCAAATCCCCTGGATACTTTCCAAGCTTTATCTTCCTAGAATGCCCAGCTTCATCTATTTTTCAATGAATTGGAAGGCAAAACAATCAACTAAAAGTAAAAAAAAAAATAGTAGCTTCTAAAAAAAAACAGGTTTCTGAATCCATTTTTCAAGAATGCATCACTGCCAGTAGTCTTTAGTGCTGCATGCACTAAATTGACTAAAATAATGCCATCAATTTAATAATAGATTATTATTTGAGTGATGTAAAAATTAAAACTACCAATTACCTACTTATTTGTAAAAATAAACAAGAATTGAGTGACGAAAATAATACTATTTAAAAGTCCTCTATTTGCGATGTCACTGAAGCAATAAAAATTTCTCCAAAATTTGTTATTTGAACAATAGAAGCCTTTTTCAGGAGGCCAGAACAGGACAGTGCTAGCAATTGGTGAAGAAGCGCAGGCAGCCTTGTTCTTTGCCACCAACTATACAGAACTCAGTAAATATCGTACAGACCCGAAACAAAGTTCTACAGTTATAAGAAAAATCACATGAAAGTAGAAATAATCTCTAGAACTACATGCAAGGTGAAAATTAGCAATATGTCCAAAGATCTGTCGAAGATGTATTAAAAAATGAAAACCAATACTTTTGTTCAATTAGGGCACAGTGAGTAGCAGAAATGCAATTAAGGGAGAATTTAATAAAATAAAACATTGTTTGGGGAAGGTGAAAACTAAAAGCGTCGTTCTTAGCAGTTTAGATGTCCAGATGAAGGCAATTGTTTGATTTTCTTGTGCTTCCCTACCATGACACATCCAACGCAGAATCCTAGGGAGTTATCACACAGATGAAAACAAGGTATGAGCAATTGATGGGGTAAGGGAGGCACAGGTGATAAGTAACCAGATTCTCAAAGGACAGTGAAGGCTGTAAACTCACTTGGCAGATATCACATAGCCAATTTACAATGTCAAGGAGATACAGAGCAGACATGTTGGATGCCAAGATAACAAAAGACCACACCACGACTCAAAATTGTCGTTGAAGATTCAATTTCAGGTTAAGGTGTCTACAGCTTCTGGAACTTTCTAGCAGAGAATAAGCAAGAGAGCAAGAAAGTGAGTAGTAGGGTATCTTATCACACATGAAAATGGCTGTTAGTCCATCTTTAGATAGAAGCCTGCCAGGATCCAAACTCTCACCATCAAGGATTTTCAAGACCCAGTCTAGATCCCATGATGCAGCCTGTATGACTTTCCTATAACTGCTGTAGGAAATTACCACAAACACAGTGGCTTAAAACAACATAAATTTGTAATCTTACAATTCTGGAAGTCAGAAGTCTGAAACGGGTCTCACTGAGGCTAAGATCAAGGTGTTGGCAAGTTCCTTTCAAAAGGCTCTAAGGGGAAACGCATGCTTTTGCCATTTCCAGCTTCCAGAGACTGTCTGCAATTCAAATCTAGCAAGAGTAAGTTGAATTCTTATCATATCCCGTCACTCTGACCTCCCTTTCTGCCTCCCTCTTCCAAGTTAAAGACTGTGTTATTACACTGGTCCCCTCTGGATCACTCATGACAACCTCCTTATCCTAAGGAGGATTGTTTTTGCAACTTTAATTTCATTAATGTAATATATTCCCAATTTCTGGGGATTAGAACAGACGTCTTTTGGGGGTGGGGTCATCACTCAGCCTACCACAGAGATAGAGGCAAATTTCTGGAATAGGGGACTTGGAATGAGGACAGAAGCAGACATTCAGTTTGATAAAATGGAACTCCTAGTGAAACGCCTAGGGTTTGGAAATCTGGGTAAGCCCCATGTCAAAAGAGAAACAACATGAAGAAAATACCTGAGGAAACTCTGGGCTTCAGGAAACAACTTGAAGGCCGTTAAGTCATCCCTGGATGACCTTGATAGTAAAGCCTATGGAAGTTCTCACCATCACAGGATCCAAAACTGCAAACTGGTCTGGAACTCCATTGGGAAGCGGGAAGGATGGTGGGGTTCAGTTTGCAAATAACATGATTGGGGAAGTTATTGTGACAGTTATTTTGAGATGTTAGCTTAGGTTGTTTATCCTCCAGCTATTTCCCCCTGTCCCTGTCAACCCGCTCAGGGAAATACCTGGTCTCTGCTCATTCTCAGAGAAGAGATGAAGCAAGGCAGAAATCAACAGATCTACAAATTTATTCCTGGCTTTTTCATTTCAAAAACATACACTCGCAAGACATAAGAATAAAAGTGCTTGAGAACAACATCAGTGAGAACTGGAGATTTGAGGAGAATGGGACTTCCGGGGGAGACTTAAAAATATTCCTCTGCATTGTGGAAAAAGAGGCAGAAGAGAAATGATAAGAGTAGAGGTGTTAGAGGATTGAAGAGCAACCAGCCGCGCTGACAAGTCTATTCCGGGTGCAGACTGGAAGCCCATTGACTGAGAGCCCAGTCAGGGGGTGAGCCGGCAGCCTCACACACAGATGTCATTTCCAACGCCCCAGTGGAGTGAGAATGGAGCCAATGAATCCCCATACCCTAAACACAGGATCAGATTTTCCACATTCCCATCTCCTCGGTAATATTTAAGAACTTCCATCTTAGAAAAAGTGTGCTTTAGAGGAAAACTCTTGAATAGACAGAATGCGGACTGGAAAAAAACCCCCAGCTATTTTAGGTAAAATTAACATAATAGCTCTAAAGAGGAAACTTGAATGGGGACTAGAAATAATAGGCATATATCTGAATATACTCTCTTTAGATTAGCTTTCTTTACTAGAGATCAATGCAGACAAAATTACACATTAACATATTATTGCATACTGCATAAAGCTGATTGAACTGGGGCTTGAAATCTGTAGAAAACGCAGTTGAAAACAGAACTGGGTGATGTTTAAGGATCTCTGGAATGTGATGGTGTTTTTTCTACTGCCCAAAGAGATACAGTATTGTTTCTTACTGTTTGCATTCAGGGAGATTTTATTCATTTTATTTTGGTGATCATTAGAAGTGAAGCAATTTTCTATCAAATAAGTATATTCTCAAGCAGCAATAGTGATGGTATTTGAATTAAAGAAAATAGCTTACATTTACCCCAGGTAAAACCAAATAAACCCAATGGAGTTCAGGACGTTTTCTCTCACAGCTTTAAAATAGGCACGAAAAGCCTATTAGCTGTGAGTACCTCCTGTCCTGTGGGCCAGTCTGATGGGGAGGGTCACAAGATGGAGAGGAGTCGTGCACTGTTGGTGGAAATGCAGATTGGTGCAGCCACTATGGGAAAAAGCATGGTGGTTGCTCAAAAAATTAAAAATGGAACTGCCGTATGACGCGGCAATTCCACTTCTAGGTATACATCCAAAAAAACAAAAACAAAACCCCAAAACACTAATTTGAAGGAATATTTGCACATCTGTATTTATTGCAGCATTATTTACAATAGCCAACGTTTGGAAGCAACCCAAGTGCCCATCAATAGATGAGTGGACAAAAAAGTGCTGGTACCTGTATACAATGGAATATTACACAGGCATAAATAAGAACAAAATCTTACCATTTACCAAAGCATGGATGGACCGAGAAGGTATGTTAAGTGAAATAAATCAGTCAGAGGAAGACAAATACCACAAGATTTCACTTATATGTGGAATCTAAAGAGCAAAATAAATTAAAAAAACAGAACAGAAACAGACTCATGGATACAGAGATCAGACTGCTGGGTGCAGAGGAGACGGGGTTGGGACGATGGGTGAAAAAGGTGAAGGTATTGAGAAGGACAAACTGGTAGTCACAGGTATGAAAAGTACATCACAGGGAATGCAGTCAATAATATTGTAATAACTATGTTAAGGTGCCACATGGGTACTGGAAATATTTGGGGGGAACAATTTGTAAAGTGTATGATTACCTCATCATTATGCTGTAAAACTGGAACTAATACAAAATAATGTTAAATATCAACTATAAATGAAAAATAATTGTTTTAAAAAAGGAGATGGAGAGGAGTTGGGGAAGAGGCACCTCAAAGTTGCCTGTTCTGTATGGACCATTCACCCTATATACCTCCCCAGAATCAGTTCTGTTGGCTACCAAATTTGTTTATGCTATTTTTACTTGCTCTTCTAATTCTATGATTGAATTAAATACTATGTAAACTGATTGAGTATAAAAAAAAACCCTGGAATACCTCTGGAAAGACTCATTAAATGCAAATTGCTTTAAAAATTGCTGCCGAATCAGACATGAGTAGAAGAAAAGTAAAAGATGGAGTGGGTAGACCAGACAATCTCAAACAATCTCAATCTTTACTGAGATCACCTCCCTGGAGTCTAAGTTCTCACTTACGAAAAAAAGAGACACTACTGAAAATACATTGTGTAATAAAAATTTCAACAAGGAAGTCACAAATGGGAAACAATTTTTGTTTCGGAGTAACCTCCACCAACTGTACTCCAGCAACCTCCTTTGGAGTCTTATTTTTATGGTAAAACTTCTTAATAATTTCAGTCATTGGAACAATTTCATATTAGTTCTTTTTTAAACCTCACCCAAGGATATATTTAATATTATTTTTAGACAGAGGAAGACAAAGAGACAGACAGAGAAACATCAACGTGAGAGAGAAACATTGATCAGTTGCCTCCTGTACGCATGTTCCCCAACCATGTATTGAACTCATGACCTACGTATTTGTCCTGGTAGACAGTGCAGTATGAGAGACGTGGCTAGGCATCTTTCTCTGAAAATTTCAAGATGGGTTATAACTTTAATAACCAGGTCTAAGGTGAGAATTCTCTCAATGACAGTTTGCAGAACTAGACTGGAGTCTCAATCCAAGAGATTAGGTTAAACTCTTTATAAGGAGTAGGACTGATTATCATTTATCTTGTGCCTCCCCCTACCGTGATGCTTAGCACAACTTTTCCTTGCAAATGGAAAATAATGAATGAAAACATTTTAAGTAAGTATAACTGAATATTTTATATGGCGTTCTATTTTAATAAAATTTGAAATATGCCATGCATTTTACTACAGCAAGATAAAGGTCAGAAATGTAACTTCCTAGTTTTCTGCCACACCTTTATTTCCAAGATAATTAGGCTCTTGGTTTTGACAAGTGTTTTATTCATTATATCCTAAAAATGCTAAGGCAAGTAGGTTTAAAACTAACAAATGCATTATGACTAATAAAACACCACAGCTTTTTCAATGGGACTCCTAAAGAGAAAGCAACTGTTTTCTGAAGGAAGTAATAGTAACTTTTTAGTGATCAAAAATTTAGCATTAAATGCTGAATTGAATTAAGCAGTTAAAAATAAAAAATTTAAAAAATCCCTTAATCCACAAGAAGGAATCTTCATGCAGCCCTTCTGGAATTCCAACTTTCATGATCTTCCAAGACCTGAAAAAATCTATAAATATTCAAGAACGACAAAGCTATTGCTTCAAGTTAAGGCAGGATAGTAAGAACCCAGGAAAATTCCTTGGCATGTGCAATGGGGAAACTGAGACAGCTGAGTCAGACTGGCCTCATCCAGCACCCTGGCTCACCTGCCTCCTTCTCCCTTGCACACCCACTCCATTAACCATTAAGCTCTCAGGACAATGAGCTTCTGATCAGCATTAAATTATCTTAGGAACAAAGCCTTGGGTCTGTTGACCACAGAGACAGAGTTTGGGTCAAACTAGAGATAACATCTGAGCCTCAGTTGTTTCAGCTCCATGCCCAAAAAAGCAGCAAAACCACATGAAGCAACATGATGGCTGGAATAGAACCAGATACAATGACTAATGTCCCTACACTAGCACGGACCAATCAGCCCAGATACTGACCCTAAATGCTCATTTTGATGAATCAGCATATTAAAGGATACACCTTGAAATTCGACAAATATTCTCTTCAGATGCTCCCCTGAGATCTCCCCTAAAATTCTACCTTTAGAAAACAGATAAAAATAGTTAAGACAAAAAACACAGTTCACACTCTCAGTCTAGAGTAGGCCCATGCATTCTTTCTCCAGGCATGTATCTTTGCTTGCTCTCTCCTAAGCTCCAAGTGTCCGCACAAGACTTGCAACCAGGGGAGACACAAACACAGGCAGTGGCAGCTCATCCTGAGCTACCCTGCCGAACTGTCTCTAAGGGCCCTAGTTTTGCCTCTGTAACTTGTTTCCTGAGCCCACACAGCCCACCTGGCTCATTCTTCTGCCTCTGCCAAGGCAATTCTTTGAGCAGCCTGCTCAATTTTTCTCTTTGCGTGTACTTTCACTTTGCAAGCTAAATAAACTACCTTTTGTGCTAGAGTTCTTTGCTCTGAATTTTATCTTTGCAGAATTCAAGAACTAAAAGCTTACATTGCCAGTAACCAAGTTATTGTGGATTTTATGAGAAAGTTCAGGATAAAAATAGGTGAAAACAGGATTTCCATGGTGTATTACTTCAGACAACTCCAGTTCCCGGCATTAGAGTTGGAAAAGCATAGTAAAATTAATACTCTGAGAACAAGTAAAGGACTTTACATTTTCACTTACTTCTAAATTATTAAAAACAAAACAAAAAACCACGGAAACAAGTAATTCTAAAGTAGAATTCAAACTCTTCCATGTGAATTTATGGAGCCTTTTCTTTTAACCTTTGAC
This sequence comes from Desmodus rotundus, assembly GCF_022682495.2. NCBI lineage: Eukaryota > Metazoa > Chordata > Mammalia > Chiroptera > Phyllostomidae > Desmodus > Desmodus rotundus. Next base: position 93,444,551 of record NC_071400.1, on the reverse strand, counting down.
TCTTCCTCCTAGATGAAGAATGAAACTAGATAGGATGAGAATTCTGGCTCATTGGTTCTAGTTAAATAAGATTTTACTGAAGCTTGAAAACTGTTGTTTTGCTCTAGTAGGACAACTAGCTCAGTAGACATCTAGCCAATGGAATACTACAAAAAAGAGCTCTCTCTTGGGTCTTTACATGTTTTACTTTATTTGGGCCAAGATGCTTCTTTTATACAGAATAGGGAGAAGGAAGGTTAGTTCTGAAAGCATCATCTAAGACAATGGATACACTAACATTATTTTACCCACCAGGCAACGCCCTACAATTATTTTTTTAAAGATTTTATTTATGTATTTTTAGAGAGGGGAAAGGAGGGAGAAAGGAGGAGAGAAACATCAGTGTGTGCTTGCCTCTCACACACCCTGTAAGGGGCACCTGGCCTGCAACCCACACATGTGTCCTAAATGGGAATCAAACTGGAGACTGTTTGGTTCACAGGCTGGCAGTCAATCCAATGAGCCACGCCAGCCAGAGCCATCTTTGTGACAAGAGTCCACAATCTTATGAAGCTATTGTCACTTGAAAAAACCCACTTTCCTTCTACCAGCCTTTGTCTCTCAATTATTGGCTTTGAAGTGGCATCAAACCATAGCTAGGTTCAATGTAACTTCCTTCAGTAATTTACTTGTGAAGTATGATTGTCTAACCACTATTCTGTACACCTGCAACTAGTACAAAATGATATTGAATGCAAACTGTAGTTGAAAAATAAAATTGAAAAAAGAAATTTAATTCATTCTATTGTGTTTCACAGATGACTTTTAGAAATAAAATATCAAAACAAGGACTCTTTCTTTATTGAAGTTCCTAAAAACAATTAAGGTAGAACTATCAGGAACTGCAAGGAAAGAAGAGATTTTAACATACATATGTAAAGTATTATTGGTACTTTGGCTTCCTATTTTCATAACAATGAAGGCAAATGTCTTAATGTTAGAACTTCAATATTATCATTTCATAAATGCAAACAAAGCTTATTCTTTTGATTATCACAATTGTAAAGGGAAAATACATGTCTCCTCTTTTGTAAATGAAATATAAAAGATAAACAAATGGGACTTCATCAAAATAAAAAGCTTCTGCACAGCTAAAGAAAAATTATGAAAATGAAAAGGGAACCAAGGGTATGGGAAAATACGTTTGCCAATGATATCTCGGAGAAGGATTTGGTCTCCAAAATATACATTGATAAATTTGAGAGAGCACAGACAAACTTTTTTAAAAAAGCATTTCACGTGTTAGCCAAACCTCTCTATGCCTGGTGATGAGCAAATTATTTTTCTCAAGATTTATCTCAAGCAAGGCATTTTTGTACGATGGTCAAAATTTTCTGGGTAAGTCAGTTCGGGAAACTCTATAAAACATTTCCTATATGTTGGGCACCATAGATTCTGACGACTAAATAGTTGTTTTTTTTAAGAACTTCTCATGCTAAAGGTGAAGACGACCAATCAAGCTACTATACTTCCCCATTTATTCTGCAATGCAGATCATTTATCCACTTTTATCATCTCTAAAATTGAGATGCATCTTTTAATCAATGGCAACTTATAACTGCTATCACCCAGGTGACATTCATGATATAGTTGCCATTGGGCATTCATGATGTATTGCCTACATTAGTTATCTACTGCTGCAGAACAAATTATACCAAAATTAGCAGCTGCAGACAACAACATTTATTATAGGAAAGATTTCTGTAGATCAGTGGATCAGGAATGCTTCAGCTGAGTCCTCTGTTTCCAGAACTCTCTCAAGCTGCAATTAAGGTATTTTCTGGGGCTGTGATTGTCTTAAGGCTCAAGTGGGTGTGGATCTGCTTTCAAGCTCACTCGAGTGATTGTTGAATGGATTCAGTTTCTCATGGGCTATTGGATTGATGTGTAGGTTCTTAATGAGCTGTTGGCCAGAGACCTCCCTTGGTTCCTTGCTTAGTGGTTTCCTGATAGGTCAGCTCATGACATGACAAGTAGCTTTACTAGAGTGAGAAAGCAAGAGGGATAGAGGGAGAAAAGAGTCTGATAGCCAGAACGAAGTCACAGTCTTAGGTTGGATTGTAACCTAGTCTCAGAAACTTCATTCCATCACTTTGCTGAGTTCCATTCATTAGAAGCAAGGCTCTACATCCAGCTCATACTCAAGGTAAAGGAATTCACACCTCACTGGGGGCTATTTTAGAAGCCGTCTACCACATTGCTTGTGAATATGGACATATTTCATGCCTAGAGGTATGACTGGCCACAACAATCCCTTGACATTTCACCTGACCAATAATTTTAGGATAATTTGAGGAAGGAAGATGAATCCTAGTTGTCTGAAAATGTTTTGTTGGCACCTCCAGGTAGCAGACTGGATGTAAGAGGCTTGGGAGAAAATCCAGAGACATTAGAAGAGCACACTTTATTTTTTTTTTAAGATTTATTTTTTTAAAACTATTTATTTATTTACTTATTTATTTATTTATAGAGAGAGGGGAAGGGAGGGAGAAAGAGAGGGAGAGAAACATCAATGTGTGGTTGCCTCTCACGTGCCCCCAAATGGGGACCTGGCCTGCAACCCAAAAATGTGCCCTGACTGGGAATTGAACCGGTGACCCTTTGTTTTGCAGGCCGATGCTCAATCCACTGAACCACACCAGCCAGCACTAGTGGAGCACACTGTAGGAATGATTCAGAAACAACACTGTTGATGGGACAATACATGTGAGAAAAGGTGGGCATGAATGCCTCTGAGTAGCAAATGATTTACAAGATTTGGACTCTGATTCAGAAAAGTCTTCAGGAAAACCGTGACCAATTTATTTCATGTATATTTTCACTTTTTCAATGTATAATATCGATATATCATTAAAACCTATGTCTGCATAAATGTAAAACCACTCTTAGTAAGCTTACAATTTAAAAACTACATAATCTTGAAGGCATCATATAAGAGTTTGGTTGACAACAATTTTTGCTTTTATAAGTGTTACATGAAATCATGCCCTACAATTAAAGACATCTTAAATTCAAGGAATTAAGAAACAGTTACAACACAGCACAATGAATTCAGAAAAGAGAAGGGAATTATCCCTATTTGTGGACTCTCTATGCCTGAGACTCTGCAATGGAGCCAAGACGTGTTTTCAGCAGATCATCTATCTGGACATTTAGCCACCTCACTTAAAGGCCAATAAAAGTGAACAACTGGAATTTCTGAAACACTAGGGGGAAAAGTGTTAAAGATGATCACAAATAATTTCATATATTTGCACAATGAAAAGGAAGACTTATCAAATATATTACCAGTAATTTTCATGAAGTTAGATACCATATTTTTCAGACTATAAGATGTACTTTCCCTCAAAATTTGGGAGGAAAATGGGGATGCGACTTACAGTCCAAACGTAGCTTACCTGGCTGGGGGGAGTACGGCAGTGGAGAGGGGTCACAGGAGGCAGGAGCAGGACCACATTTTTTTGCTTCAAAAAATTTTTTTTCCTATTTTCCTCCTCTAAAACCTAGGTGCAGCTTATGGTCCAGTGCATCATATAGTCCGAAAAATAATGTAACTTTTTATAAGTCTCAACTGTGATTCCCACCCTGCAATTACGGACCCCAAGAGTTAGGAATTCTTGCAAAGGGTCCGTGAACCCATATGCACATGAAACATTTTATATAGAATGGCTAAATAATATCTCAAACAGTTTTGGACCCCTATTTTCAAATGTTTTAATGATACTTTTTTATTAATTAAATATACTTTATTTTAAAGTAATGTTTGACAACATCTTAACTTTTTATTGTGGTTTATTTAATCATCAGACATTACAGCTTTTGTCCAAATGGAGAAGAATCTTTGAAATAATCACTATTTATAAACATCCTCTATAACAAAAATTCAGGGAACCACCATCTTGAGGTTTCCTGAGTTGCAATCCTAAGCATGTTTGGAAATGATTTATTTTCTATATAACCATACGTTTAGGAAAGTCATTTATCTCTGTGTTACTGGATGAAGACCTATCTCTTGCTATCACTCTTCCTATTTAAAATTTCATACCCATAGATAAAACTTGTCATGATTTTAGAAAGAACTCCATTTTTATTCAAACACACTGAAAGGAAATTCATTTTGTTTCTGAGAATAATAAATAGAATCCTAAAAGGCTTTCTTTTTCTCTCTTGGTTCCTGAAAGTCAGATTTTTCCTTTGACAAATGGCAAGCCATCTTTCATTTTTTAATGTCATTACCCTAAGATCGTTGATTTAATTTTAATTTTTTCAATTTAAATGGTTGACTCAGAGTGCAATGATGATTTTATTATAAGATTAAGTGCCCAGAATATAAAAAACTGGCCAAAATGGTGAATCTATTAGTTCTCTGTCACAGCCAAAATGATTCATTTGCTTACCACCGGAGATTAGTCATAATTCAGCTACATATTTGATAAAATGAAAAGAAAAAAATTTTTGTAAGTATACTCTTACTAATAACATGCTTTCTGTTTATAAAAGCTCTCAAGGGGCTCTTGATATGACACCTAGGGTTAACAAAAAAGTTTCAAATACATGATCATATATTTCCACACATAAGTTGAGTACAGCTGTCATTGATTTGTGGTTCAAGATCAAGAGAGTGATTCAATTTGAGTGTGTGTCATTTTGAATAAAGGACACTTGAGGACCATGCCCATACTAATATAACGCAACTAAGGGACATCTTCCTATACCCCTGTTTATTTGATAAATTTCTGATATATGCACTTGATAAGGAAAACTAAAGTATGGAACTCTGTTTTCAATAGGCAATTTGGCATTGGGTATAAGAAATAACTACGGATACCTGGCCAATCCATCAGTTAAGTCTTCAATCAACAAATACTGGCTGAGTGACTTGCTATGCTCTCAGCATGAGGCTTAAGCTGGGCAGATAGCACTGGATGGGATACATGATACCGCCGTCCTCAAGAACCTTGAAATCTATTGGGATTTCAGAAAGGAAACACATCCTTACAAATTAGTGTCAAAGGCACTACAAAAAGTGTTACCCAGGATAAAAAAATCAAGAAAGATTTCTCAGGAATAGTTCAGCCAGCAATTGGTGGGGTGATGGGCGGGGATAGGTAGAGGAGTGTTTTGAATAGAAGGAAGAGTATGCATGAAGGTCCCCATGAGATGGAGCGTGGGTGGGATTATGGAAGGGAAACTAAAGGTTCAGACTATTGCTATTAAGTGAAATAGGAAATAAAATTCCCAAAAGGCTTTACTGGCTTTCCTGGTCACCTTTACATCCAAGGAAGTGGCATAATCAATGTGATATTTTACATATTCCAGAGACTGTAAAGTGAGTGATAACTCCCACTAAGACAGGAGTGAACAATGTGGCAAACTTTGAATGCACGAGTTCTATTAAAGGACAGCGAACATTGTACAGGATTAGCAGCTTGAGAGATTGACACGACTCTCTGCCAGCTAAAGGAAAATACCTTGTTGGAATGCTGAGATGCCTCTGTGGATTTTTCTTCTTACATTTTCTAGGATATATATTTTGTGTATATATGCTTAAGTCAATAATAAAATATGATCTACACTATATATTTTTTTAACACAACAATTTTTAGTAAGTCACCGAGGGCCTAAAATGTGATTAGACTATGGTCAGAGAACTCAATCCAATATTAGAACATCCAACAGTGATGCCTTCATTCAAAATAACCTGTCATCTGTCAATCTGTCAAGTTATCTAGTTGATTGACATTTGTGGAGATTCCAACTTTCTTCCTTTCTTACCCCAAGTTCCCACCTCTACGATTGTACAAGCTCTAAAACAGACACCAAGCCAGTAATGTGATACCTACCAACTGTCTTTTGGCACATTATTTCATTTTCTGTTTGTCAACTCCAACTCAAATGCAGGCCAAGCAAACGTTCCACTACCAAGCTCCAGACAGTGTAGCGCTGGGGGCTTCAGGAGGGAGAAATCAAGCTATGGGTTGTCAGCAGATCATGCAGGTGTTTGGAGAGATAACCGTAAGAGAACCACATGTTCTGTACTTAAAGTATTAACACGAGGAACAATAATTCTTCAACATAGAACATAAAACCCAGAGATGTGCTAGTGCTATTGGACACATCTGTTTGGATTAGGACTACATTGTAATTAATGGGTGACAAAGTCTAGTCACAGTATATATTTCTAGAAGTAAATCTTAGAATGCCATTTGCATAAACCATGATGTAAATTGTACCCCCAGGAGTTTTGTAGTGCGGCTCTCCTATTAACAAGGATACTTTGGCCGTGACTGATGTGGCTCAGCGGATTGGGCATTATCCCATAAACTGAGAAGTCACCAGTTCGATTCGCAGTCAGGGGACATGCTTGGGTTGTGGGCCAGGTCCCCAGTAGGGGGCATGCAAGAGGCAACCAGTCTATGTTTCTCTTTCACATCCATCTTTCTCATCCTTTCTTTCTCCCTTCCTTCCCCTTTTTCTAAAATCAATAGATAAAATCTTTTTTTTAAAAAAAAGAATATTTACGAGATCAATGCTTATCTGCAAAGCATCTCTTTTCATGAGTTCATATGCTTTGGAAGTGGTACTTTTTCTCTTTCTTTCTTTCTTTTCTTGCAAAGGTGGTCATTTATGACAGAGACCCCTGGAGGTGGAGGGAAAAGTCTCCTCTCAAACACACCCCTAGTTAGACAGGCTCTGTTTTGAGCCTCACTGGAGAGAGGAATTGGACAGAAAAGACAAGGATGGCACTGAGGAAAATGCTTATAAGACCAGCTTGTTCTTCGGCCAAGTTCAATGAAGAGAAGTACAAAAGTCATTCACTTCAGTGCTGGGACCCAGCAGCAGACAAAGGAGACTGTGAAGCTGAGAAGCCACAGTGGCACATAAGGACCAGAGTAGCTGTGATGGACACTGACAGCCACGATTAATCCAGAACCAACCAGGGTCAGCTTTGCAAAACACTGCCCCAGGAACTCCCCCCACATATCTTGGAGAGCCATTAAAGAAGAGAGGGGTCTAGCAGCAGCAAAACAATTTTGAATCTTTTTTCTGACTGCACACTTCCTCAAAGGCTGAAATCCTGGGATATTGAGGTTCCAAAAAGGTAACTCTGATTTGAAAAGTAAGCGTATAAACTTAGAACTCTCTTGCATTCTGACATACCATGAAAATACACACAGTGATGAAAAAATGAATGAACTGGCAAAAATGAAGAATGCTCAATGTCGTTTAATAGTTATTGCAACTGATCCTTAAAACCCATTGCATCCCAATTATTACAAATTTTAAAATACTAGGATGGGGCTGGTGGGACAGGGGGAAAGGAACTGGAAAGATGGAGCAGAAACAGAAAGACAGATTCTGGATGGATGAGAAAGTGAGGTTGAGAGAGGTCCAGCCTCTGCCTCCTGGGGCTACCCCTCATGCCTGGGTTACCACCCCCCACCCCGAGCGCTCCTTCCTAAAACAACTAGGACACCCATCTCCGTTTGTGTCAGAGACAAGCCGCCCAGCGCTGGCCTAAATAGCTGCATTGATTGATTGATCTTCACTTCTGTGGGTATTTGCTCACGACTTCAGCAGCTTTTCTCAGCCTCCAGTACAGCTCAGGTGCTCAAGAGCAAACCATGTATAAGATTATATCACAGTGGGATGAGTAACTCCACCAGCCAAACTGAACCCCGGGGGTTAGGGCTGGCGGTTTCCTCTTTATGCCAAAGCTGTAACATCCTGCTGGGATATGATTAAAAACTTCTATGACTAAGCAAAAAAATAAACAAGGGAAAGCAAGAGTGAGATGGCTGGCTCAGAAAATGGCTTAAGAATAGAACCTCTCTTGTTGGCCTTCTATTTGCTTTGGTACATATCTATCCATCAGTCGACTGATCTTATTTGCTTTTTTGATTTATTTCAGGGGAAACAGCACACATCACTAATTTCCCCCTGACACTTAAAGCTGTGTATCTCTAAAATCCTCACATTTTAATGCTAACAGGAATTACTGGAGGAGACAGGCATCCTCCTTTCCTTGTAAGCTAGGCTTAGTCGAGTGGTTCCCAGGCCTTCTCTTTAAAACAGTAAATAATGTGAAAGAAAGAGAAAGGAGCTCCTACCCTTTGTGACAGCATGGATGGGACTGGAGAGCATTATGCTAAGTGAAATAAGCCAGGTGGTGAGGGAAAAATACCGTATGATCTCTCCGTTAACTGGAACATAATCAACAGAAGAAAAAAGCAAACAAAATATAACCAGAGACATTGAAGTTAAGAACAATCTAACAATAGCTAGAAGGGAGGGGAGGAGGGATAGTGGGGAGAAGGGTTTTCAGGAACTACTATAAAGGACACATGGACAAAACCAAGGGGTAGGGTGGACGCAGGGGAGGGAGGTGCGTTTGGCTGGGGTGGGGTAGAGAGGTGGGGAGAAAATGCAGAAAAGTGTAATTGAACAACAAAATAGTTTTGGGGTTTTTTTGGGGGGGTCGTTTTCATGTAGCCATTTTCAGGGACCTTAGTGACTTCCAAGCCTTTAAGGCTCGTAACATGGCTTTACCATTGCCAGCTCTCTCGAAATTCTACAGAAACACATAACAAAATAGTTTTTTTTAATCTTTAAAAAATATATAAAAGCTACTTTTCTTCAAAGTATGGTGGCTTCCAAAGTTAAACAATACCTTCCAAGACCCCTGGGATCATATTTCTATTCAAATGGAGAGAAATAAACTCCCAAGGGCAAGCATACATCTGGTAAGCTCCAAATTCATTCCAGAAGGCATTTCCGGGCTGCAGAACAGTCACGCTGATTCCAAGTTGCTGTAATCCCTAGGCCGATACTCGATTCAGAGGAGAAGGAACAGCAGACTAGAGTGGGAGATGCCTTGAGAGAACAGCCATGAGCAACAATAAAGGCAGAAGCCAGAACTAGTGACATTTAAGAAGCCTATGTATCTATCTGAGTCTGGGGGAAAAAAGTGTTATCCATTCGGAATCACGATGCACTGGTTTTTAGTTCCCCAAAGGGCTTCATAAGAAAACAAAATAAGAATTTTACAAGGTCGATATTTAATTTTCCAATAAGACATTTAACTTGGCTTAATTACAATCTGATTTAATTTTTTGACAGCAACATTTCATTTTGTCTTGTAAGCAATACAAATAAAACTCCCCTAAAATTTAATTTATCTCCAGATTTGAGTGTGTGATTATAATATTTGAGGTGCAGCTTAAATATATCACAGTTTTTCAGCGCTGAAGACAATATGCTAAGCAATCTTAGTTCAAAGTAGTATCTAAAACACTTAAGGAAGGAATTGCTTTTCTCGTAGATTATGAGAAGCAATTAAAAGAAATATTGAAGCCTGAAGATTTAGGTTGCTTATATCACCATGATATTTAAGAAGCAATATATCCTGCTATAACAGACACCCACTCATCACTGTGGAGTTTGAAGTTAATATCAGCTCTAGCCCTGCCCAGGGTGGCTCAGTTGGTTAGAGCACCCTTTCGCAACCAGAAGGTTGAGGGTTTGATTCCCGGTCAGGACACATAGCTAGGTTGTAGGAACAATCCATCAGTCTAGCATGTACAATCTCCCGTCCAGGAGCATGTGGAAGGCAACTAATCGATGTTTTTCTCACATTGATGTTTCTCTCTCTTCCTCTCTCTCTAAAAGGAACGAAAAAAATGACCTCAGGTGAGTGGGGAAAAAAAAATCAGGTCTGTTCACAAATAACTAGATGCGTGGTTTCTGGAGAGGGCTCCTAGACTTATTAAAATATTAAAATATAAGACACCCAGTTAAATTTCCATTTCAGATAAAGATAAATTTGAATTTCAGATAAAAGAAACCATTGTCTGGTATAAGCATATCCCATAAACAACAAATAGTTTTTTGTGTATTTCCCAATATTCCATGGTACACGCACTAAAATGGTTTTTTTTTACCTGAAATTCAAATTTAACTTGGTATCCTGTATTTTATCTGGTAACCCTATTTCTTGAAGGCACTTGGAAGGCTCCCCCAAAAGTTCACTCACTTAAAAAGCTCTCCTTCTGAGGTTTTAATCTTTCCTATTGGTAGTTTCAACTTTATTAAACTAAGTAAGCATTGATTTCTTCCTGAGGTGAAGAAAGGAAAAACTGTCTTATTAAAATTCACAATTCCACTATGCAATCTGCACAAGAAAGACACAGTTCTACATGTTCTCATATGGAATTATCTGCAAAATAAATTATTAAGTGAAAAAAAGCAAGGTTCAGCAACATGTACATACTGAATAATGAAAGTTGTCTCCAGAGAGGGGAACTGGGGTGAGGCGGGGGGGCCTGTGGGAAGAAGGAGTCTGATTTTTCATTCTACTATTTTGTACATTTTGTTTTCTATCATGTGAGTATATTATTGATTCAAAGACAAATCAGTAAGTATAAATGAACAAGCAAAGAAGGAAAACAAAAATATTTCTTCCCAAGCAAAACAGCACAAAACACCCTAGGAGATAACTAATACTGGGTGGAAATTATTTTATTAATGTCCTTATTTCCCTGTCTGACCTTATCAGGTCACATTAAGAGCTCTGGGAACCTGGAGGTAAGCTACAGTTGTGCATGGATGCTGCCTCATTGAAATGTATCTGATATTTTAACGGGCAAAAACGACCTCGTTTCCATAAAGCTGTAAATTTCATCTGTAAAAGTGTGCTTCTGTTATATGCTTTGTATATTTTGCTCTCCGCTTTCTCAACATATTCCTCCTCTGCTTTTACTCACCATAAGCTGAAATACACGCACACCCCTTCTAGCATAGGATGAGAAAGGGTCCCTTTGTGGGAACCCAAGGGCTGTGTTTTGATCTAAGTTTCTCCAGACACATTTTCAGCACAGATTTCCATTATAAAATCAATTTTCAGGCTACACGGATAGGGGTTATTTTAAAGGAAAAACCAAGCTCATAATTAAATCTAATGTTTGCCCTAAGAAAGGCCAATAACACACACACACACCATTAGCAACAGTTCAAACTAATAAAAAATACACTGAGATATTTGGTAAACCTAAAAATCCCAGTCAGGAGTGATTCAACCTGTCAGTTTACACCACAATAAAGCTTTGTTCACTTATCTGAGCTGTCTCCTGTGGGATGTTCCATACCTCACACTTCTGAGCCATGTCCTTCCCTTCCTGGCTCACACCACATCTCCTGATATCCTGGCTTTGCTCTTGAAGCCTTTCCTAGGTAATGAATGGACTGTTTGCCCCTGATCTCCAGCTGATACTGCATCTGCCTCTTTATTTGATTACCTTCCTACGATAATTAATTGAACATCTATTTTGTACCAGGCACTGCTCTAAGTGTAAGCAAAATCTCTTCTCTCGTGCGGCTTATATTCTAGTTTGAGGAGACAGGAGGAAAATGCAAAGGAATCAAAGTAAATGAGTCGAGCCATGACCAGCGTGGCTCAATTGGTTGAGCATCCTACCACAAAGCGAAAGGTCACTGGTTTGATTTGCAGTCAGGGCATATGCCTGGGTTGCAGGCCAGTCCTGATTGGGGCACGTAAGAGGCAGCCGATCCATATTTCTCTCACTGTCTTTCTCCTTCTATTCCCATCTCTTTAAAAATAAATAAATAAAATATTTTTTTAAAGTAACTGGAGCGAGTTTACATTTTAGAAGGTGCGGTCTGGAAAGGTCTCGCTGAGTTTCCAAAAAGGTGGAATGGAGTCCTGTAGGTATCTAAGGGAGAAAGTTGTAGACAAAAGAAAGAGAAAATGCCCAGACATGAGCCAGGAGCACACTGGCTATGTTTCAGTAGAATACAGTGACTGGAGCAGAATGAGAAAGGGAGGGAAAGTAAGAGATGGAGTCAGAAAGGTACCAGGGGGTCAGATTATGAATGCTTTCTGAGCCATCGTAAGGACTTCAGATGTTGCCAATATCTGTGTCCATTTAACACTAACTCCCCTGTCCCCCCTCCCCTCAGCCCCTGGCAGCTACCATTCTACCTTCTGTCTCTATCCAAAAATAATCTTCGACAAGTTTTTTAACAAGTTATGAAAACAAGAGCTCTTTTGCAGCAAAAATATATAGAACTGCTTCCTCAAGAACTTAAAAATAAAGGAGATAAAAAAATCCTCTGAGAAATAAACTTGAATATCAGCAGATAATAAATCTTTGATGAAGTCATGTTGCAGAGTGAGAATGATCTCCAGACTGTGATAGATAATCTTCTCCTATCCACCCTGGTTCTCTATCCAGCCACACGACAAACATCAAATCCCCCAGGTGACTCAGGCCCCCTGCAGCCTAGATTTCGTGCCCTGCAACTTTTGGCTTTTCCCAAACTAAAATCACCTTTGAAAGGGAAGAGATTTCAGACCATCGATGAGATTCAGGAAAGTATGATGGGGCAGCTGATGGCAATTGGGAGAGCTGTGTGAAGTCCCAAGGTGCCTCCTTTGAAGGGGACTGCGGCACCTTTGTCCTATGTACAATGTTTCTTGTATCTTGTATATTCTTCAGTAAATGTCTCTATTTTTCATATTACAGGGCTGGACACCTTCTGGACAGACCTCATACATTAAAGTCTCTCTAAGTCTAAACACCCCAAAATTATTTAAAGAGAAAACTGGAATATATGTGAGAGGGCTTATTGTAGATATATTTTTTAAAGATTTAATTTATTTATTTTTAGAAAGAGGGGAAGGGAGAAAGAGAGGGTAACACCAATATGTGGTTGCCTCTCGTGCGCCCCCTACTGGTGACCTGGCCCACAACCCAGGCATGTGGCATGACTGGGAATTGAATGGGTGACCCTTTGGTTCACAGGCCGGTACTCAATCCTCTGAGCCACACCAGCCATGGCTTACTGTAGATATTAAACATACTATAAAACCACCATAGTCAAAATAATGTAGTATTGGCATAGAGGTGTGCAAATAAAGCAGTCAAGTGGAATAGTGGTCCAGAAATAGATTATAGTAAATACATTGAAATATAAGATATGATAAAGGCAGTATTTAAATTCAATAGGGAAAGACTAGTGTATTTGATCAGTGGTACTGTCACATCTGTCTACACATACTGAAGAAAATAAGATTGACTCCTTAGCGCACAGCTTCTCGAAAACTAAATTCCAAAAGGTTTAAAGATTTAAATGTAAAAACTAAACAATAAAATCCATAGAACCAAATCTCCCTGGTGAACATCAAGACCATCGATCTCCCCAGCAATCTCAAAAATCTTTTGCAAACCCTGCTCCTGGCATCCCCATGGACACCAGAAGCCCTATGGTCTCTGTAAAATGTCGGTCATCATCAGAATTAAATGGTTTACATTGGGTGCTCCCAATCTAAAGTAATCCCTCATTGTTTTTGTGTTTTATGACTCTATTTCTTTGCAAGGGCCTTGCTTAGAAAGATTTTACTTATCCAGAGAGGAGTTGGCCTGAATATTTCCAGGTAGAACAGGGGCCACCAATTCTTGTGACCATTGCAAAATATCTGGTGTCTTCTTTCATAGTCTCCCAAGAACTAAAGCAAAATTACTAGCCTAGAAAACCTTGTTTACTATGCGCTTCCTCCAGCAGAGAGGAACTTGTCAATAGCGGCCCAGAGGGTAGAATAGTTCCCATTCTGTACCTACCCCCATTTGTTTTAACCAATAGGATGTTAGTACAATTACACACACAGAAGATTGAAATTTGCTTGCCTAATTGAGCGTGCCATTGCCCTTCTCATAAACAAAGTTCTCCTGGAGAACTGCTAACCACTCAGCTAGGGTCCCAAAATGAACAAGGAGAAATGAGAAATCAAAGCACCCTAGCCAACTCTCAGAACAAAAGCATAAAGCAAAGCTTTCCTAGTTGACCCATAGACCCATGAGCAAAATAAATACCAGTAAGTATGTCATTCAAATTTTGTGATTATTTGTTACACACCTATAGCTGTCTGTTAAATACAGTTATGATGTTTCAATTAATGTGCACAGACTCAAAGTATAGGAACAGTTAATAATGTTCAGAACACCTTGTCGGGGGGCTAGAAAAGCCCATATAAAATCTTCCTTTTATTTCTGACTAAAAATTTGAAGAAGCATCTTAGCTATTTATTTATTCAACCATAATGCAAACCATGTGACTATGGTTTAAAATGGTAAGCAACATAAATCTTTTCCAAATCTTCATTAAGACTTTAGTCCAGTGAGAAACCTGGAGAGTAAGCAGAACGTGTTAATCCCACGTGAGGAATGCGGATAGGAGAAACACACAGTGCCACAGGAGGCTGTTATATGAGAACTGAGCAGTGTCATACCTAATGACGACCTGCGGAATGTAGGGAAGCTGAGACCTGATGGATGAAGAGCAGCTAGGAGGTTGAGTGTAGAAAAGTCGATGTCAGTGATGACAAGCCAGCATTGCAAGACCACAGAAAAATGAGCATATGGCAAATATTGTAAGACTGAAATTCTGTGGTCTGGAGAAAAGAACTGGTAGAATGGGGGGAAGAAAAATGGGAAAGGAAAAATAGATAAAACAGTCTGAAATCTGATTACTTCTTTTTTCCCCCCAAATCTGATATTTCTTCTTTTTTCTTCAATATTCTTCTGTGAAGGGCAGAACATCATATTTGTGGTTTTAGAAGCACATTTTTTTCACGGCTATTCCAAAAAAGTTTATTTTCAGACATCAGAAAGGACTGACCTAGAGCTAGAGAGTCAAATATTTGGATATTATGCTGATAATGGAAGCCAGTACTGGCTCAAATATAATTTTCTTAAAAATAATATGTAGGGAAGATTCAAATATTCCAGACCTTCTAAAACCTGCTTTTTAGGGAAGTTAACAGACCGTTGGTGGATGGGAGAGAATAAGACACTCAATAATAAAGATGTGAAATTTTAAAACAAAAACAGCTTTCTGTCTGTGCACCCCCTGTCTCTTTTACTTCATCTGCTCCCCATTTACGTGGAATATTCTCTGTACCTGCTTTAACTGACCAAGTTCAAACTCTTCCTACCCATCAAATCCCTATAATAACTTATCTCAGGAAAATACTAAAGTATAATTGGCTGATAAGGTTTAAAGGGCAATTATCATTTAAATTGCAATTACATTGCAATGGGCTGGCAAAGCACTCAACTAAGAATATAATTGCAGGCATCAACCAAATTGTGACAGATTGAGATCTGCCTTTTCTCATTATATCTAGCCTTTTTTAAGAGACAGAAACCAATCCATCCTTCCTTTTATGATACAGTTCATTCCTATTAGTCACAGTAGTTACAGTTTATAAAGTCACCATGTATACTTGAATATTATATTAGTGAATATTGAACCCTTGCCCCTAGGGGAAATACATCGTTAACTTCCTGAGGTCCTCTAGTCACAACATTTTCATTAACTGATCAATATTTAACCATGTTTTATGTGTGTTTTTGTTTAAAGACACCTTATATAGTATATATTGTTGATTCATTAACACTGAACTCGTGACCAACAGCGCCATAACTCATGACTGAACAAAGCTTATCCAACACATATTTTCCCCTTATGACATGTGACAGCCTTCCTGCGAGTAGGAACTTAGATAACACTTCAGCACTACACTGTGGGGTTGGGGGAGCACTAAAGAGTGTAGCACTAAAGAGGTCGCATGAAGGACATTTGTTTACACTATGAGAGTTGACGCAAGAAGGCACTGCGGCCTTTTCCAACCTCAGCTGGGAACATGGGTGACTCAAATTTTTTGCTTCTCTGTGCGTGTCAGAGTGGCCACGAAAGGACCACAAGTATTGATTTGGGGTTTACAAATAAGTTTTAGCAAGTAGGTGAATTTGAAAATACGCAACCCACAAAAAATGAGGATTGACTATATACGCATGACGTATTTTTTCCCCTTTCTCCTTTACCCCATTTATACAGAGTAAGCACTGTCCGGGGCCCACAGCAAAGTTGCTCCCACTTCTATGCCCTGCGCTGGCGTTCTCTGCTTCCAAATCCTGCTGCCGCGTGTCGTATACATGAGCCCTGTGACCTTCTATTGGTTATGTCTGCAGAATGCTTGTATTTTGTGATCATGTATGGGTGTTCACCCCCATAAATAAGGCCTTATACACACTTTTTACATATATATATTCTCAAGATGTTTAAACAACTACAATTTACTCTGCAGAGGATTGAATATATCTTACTCTTAAATATAGTGCTGTGTTCTGTATCATTTTGAGATGGATGATTTGTCCTCCTTGGATAAAGAGATACCTTCATATTCAGTCACTATGTGTTTCAGAAATGTTACCAAATATCCTGCAGGATCATTCTATCGACTGTTCATACAGGGAATTCAGTTTGTCAGAATGTCCTTTCCTGGATGGTTCCGAGGTAGAGTAGGTGGCAGGTGGGTTTATATAAGAGTTGGGAGGCAGAAGGAAGAGGCACCCGTTGTGCTCTGAGGTTAGAGTTGATTAGAGATGGTGAAATGCAGCTGAGGAGGTGTCAGCAGGTTCCAGCTGGTCTTCATCTCCTCACTTCCACCTCTCCAGGCCCTGTTGGCCAACAGCAATCCCAGGTCCACCACCAAATTCTTCTCTGCAACTTACAGAGGCAGTGGCCACAAAGAGCCAACAGCTTCAAATGACAATGCTACCAGCTACCCTTTTTGGTGCCTCTACAGCCTCGGGATGTGCCAAGCCCCAGGGTTTCCTCAGAAGCTCTGACTCATTCACTGATGCCAGGGCTGGTTAGCGACCTTCCCTTGACCCTTCCACTTCCAGCTCTCACTGTCCAGTGTTTGCTTCCCCAGTCCCTCCTCTACTGCCAAGATCTAATTCGAGTAAATAATTTCTTCTTCCGTAATGTTCACAGTGGTTCGTGTTTATCAGCTTCCAAACTCTCCTTTCAGTGCCAAGCATTACAGAGTGTGCAACAGACATTCCTGTCGGTAAACTAAGGCACAGAAAGGGAGCAGTGACCTCTGCTGTTCGTGGATTGGTGTTAGCAGGCCACCGGGCTTCCAAAGAATCGTCCTGAAGCTGGCTCACTGTCTGTGTTGTGTTTCCCAGCCACTATGCCTTGAACTCAGTCATTCCTTACACTTGCACAGCTTCCTACAAGCTGCAAGGTGCTTTCACGAACATATTCCAGGAAGCACCAACAAAGGAAGGACTTTCTCCATTTCACAGATGCGGAAAATAATAAAGGCTAAGGTCATGAGGCCAGTAAGTGGCAGAGGCAAGACTCAAATTCAAGCCCTCAGAAGAATTTTTTCACTTCACTTAGGAGACTCAAACATAAAATTGAATATAAAATATTAAGTAGGCACCTGTTGCTAATGGCTAGTACCTTTATAGCAACAAATTTTCTCTCAGACAGCGGCTCCCTCGGGGATTTAATTTATACCCTGCCATTAGCTATCTACATTAGAAAGAAAAATTACAGATATCTTCAGCAAGGCAAGTAGAACAAAATCAAACCTCGGGAGACTTGAGTAATGGTCTAACACTGTAGATTCCTCTAGAAAATGAGCAGCATGTAGTCTAAGACGTTCTTGCTCCTCAAAGCATGGGCCCTGGATCAGTGGCATCGGCATCACCTGGGAGCTTGTTGGAAATGCAGATTCGCAGGCCCTACACCCGACCTAGTGAAGCAGAATCTCCAGGGATGGGGTCCAGGAATGTGTGCTTTAAAGAAGCTCTCCATGTGATTCTTGAAGAACCACTGAAGTCTGAGACCCACTGGGCTAAGTGAGTTCTCCAAGGTCCCGTAATGAACTTGCAGCAAGTCTAGCTCGTCTAACTCCTAGATTCTATGCTTTTTCTATGATCTCAAATGGCTAATAAATATCAGTGTTACCTATCATTGTCCATGCACCATTTCCCCAGGGAGATCATAATTGAAAGCATTTATTTTATATTATACCAAAATAAGGCCTCCCAAAATATACTTTATAGAAAACTTTTTGTTTCAGAAACTCCTTTAGATACTGGTTTTGAAATAAACTGTGAAGAATTCTCTTGCGGCCATGTCAGTCCGTGGTATTCTCTGTCTTCTGTATTGACTTGTCAGCACCTTTGTTTGATGCTGAGAAGTAGTTACATTTTGGTCTCCACTCGGGAAGATGTAACAGGAGCAATTATGATGTTGGAAAATCTTAAAAGTTTCTGGACCAGAAACCCAAGTTATTCTGATCTGTCTCTTTAAAAAGCCTGCACTCTCACATGTGAAAAGACCTGGTCCTGCTTTCTTTAAATAATTAGCCCAGTCTTCTCCAAAGTTGTCTACACAGACCTAGGGTAGTGTCTGTCTTGGAACTTCGAATGTTTCCATAGGGCTCTCCGGGTGCTATTGTACAATTGTGAACCACTTTAGATGACTTGCTCTGTTCCCATTTTTATGTTATTTCAGAGAAGGCTCACCTGCAAGCACAAGGTAAGGGGAGGAGGCAGTTGTCTGAGATGTCCTGGAACTGGCCTTTATTTTGAAAGCTGGGGGTTGTTCGAATTGACAAAGCTGAAAAGAGACCTCCTGGAGTGAAGCTCTGTCTGCTCAGAGACGCCCTAGAGCATCAGAACAAAGGCTGCCTGAAGGGAGTGCTTCCTTAAGGAGAGTTCCGCAGGCAATGTTCCTCACCATTTCAGAGACCCTTCTCTGGAGGAAAAAAACAACCTTTCACAAATGGAGAGCATCATAAAAATGTATAGAACACGCTGCAAAGTAGTGACCTGAAAGAAAATTCAGAAACTTTGAAGACTATCTCAGTACATTCCCTTCCCACATCCCTAGAGAATCCCAGGGTATTTTTATATGTTATATTCGTGTCCTCCTTTTGGATGCCAAAGCTAGGATTTCAGCATCCACTGATTCAGTTATTTTTTTTTCTTGTGACTCCCTAAAGCAAAACTACTCTGTTTCCTCACCATAATTTTTTCTTGGAAGATTTTTTCAAATAATTATTTTGATGAGTATGGAAGATTTTTAACTTTTGATACTTTCTCCCCCCAAATTAACAGTAGAGCAAACACTTCTGTCAAACAAAATGTTATGACTGAAGAAACAAAACAAAAAAATTATAAGCCAAATTCAGAAGTAGTAAGACACATAAAAATGAATCTTGAAATGATATTCAAGTAAACTCTCACATGTCATAGCTGAAACTTTCCACTAATTAGTTTTCTGACCTTGCATGAGTTATTTAACTTCTCTGGGGACAATACACACCAACTTCAGCTTTAAGATTTATTGTAGTATAAAAATATGGTAATGTGGCTCTGGCTGGTGTGGCTGGGTGGATTGAGTGCTAGCCTGAGAACCAGAAGGTCTCCGGATTGATTCAGGTCAGGCAGGGCACATGCCTGGGCTGCAGGCCAGGTCCCCAGTGGGGGACGTGCAGGAGGCAACTACACACTGATGTTTCTCTCCCTCTCTTTCTCCCTCCCTTCCCCTCTCTCTAAACATAAATAAATAAAATCTTTTAAAAATATATGGTATATCTGAAATGTTCTAAAATACAGTATAGAAGTTCTAGGCACATACTAATTATTATAGCTCTGAAAGCCATGACATTCTCACTTATGTAATGTCAGAATTAAACTAGAGTGCACCCCTTTCTTTTGGAAGAATTGGACCATTCCATAGTGCTGCAAACCACCATTTTTTTTTCTGTCAACAAAATTGAATTTGTTTATGTTAAAAGCCACATAATCAAGCTTCCAGACAAGAGGAATATAGCTCCATTTCTTTTGATCCACAGTTAGTCGTGCCTAATAAAAACATGTTAAACTTGTTTTTATCTCTTTTCATTTCATGTTCATATGGTAGATCCAAAGACTAAATATGCTATTCCTTCAGGAAACAGAAAACACAATAGGAAGCCTCCATGTGGTTCACCCAGCTAGTACATTTTGCTTCTTTGCTAAGGATCTTTGGGTTGTACAAAGAGCACTGATTTGCTCATTTACTGGTCACTGCAAACCTTAATTTATTGTAATTTTGAGTTAAAAAGAAGTGTAGTGGCCATTTGCTGTAATCCTTTCATTTTAGCACTACAGCAACTAAGCCTCAAAAAAGTGATGGGACTTGCCCAAAGCTACACAACTAGTTAGTGGCAAAGCCCAACTCAACTAATCCTACAGACCATGAGGGGAAAGGCACTTAGCAGGGAAATATTTTTCTCTCATGCTTCTTCTAAATTCAACTGCTTATTTTTAATCAAGGATACTTTTGAAAACGCTTCATCTCACCAGTGAGAACCTTCACTACTAAATCTTACCTTTTTTGTTCTTCAGTGCTCACTGAGTTGTGCCAGTGCTAGCTTGTCTGCTCGAGGCTTTGCTCTGGAATGTTTTTTTCATCACTTGTCTCTAGTAAACAGCAACACATACTTCAAAATAATTCTCCATTTTCCTCCTTCTATTCAGCAGCCAATTCTTTAAATTGTCAAGGAAACCTTGGGGGTGGTTGTTAGGAGCAGATGTTTCAGGGTCAGAGAGTCCGGGATTGAAATACTGACTCTGCTCTTGACTCTGTGACAGGATAAGTTTTGGAGCTATTGGAAAATTCTGTCTACATTTCCTGGCCCTTGTTGATCTTCCCCTGCTTCAATAGATGAACTTTGCTCAAAAGGAAAAGTTGATATAGCCAAAGAGCATAGAAAAAGCTTTTGAATTTCAAAAATTTAGGCTTTGTGGCTATAGACCGATAAGGGTTGAACGGCTCAAAAAATACATAAGGCATGATGATTTAAGAGTGAATCTAAAAGGAGTCCTGGGATCTCAAAGATCTAATATTGAGTGGGAACAAAAGGCCATCTATTGATGAAAAGTTCCAAGTCAGGCTAAAACTAATAATGTATACTGAAAAAAATCAGGGAAGTTGTAGAGGATGGGGCTGACTGGAAGGAAGCATGAGACAACTTTCTGAGGGTGATGGAAATGTTCTATATTTAATTATAGAAGGGAGTTACACAATTGTAAACACTGGCTAAATCTTATTGAACTGTGTACTTACAATCTGTGCATTTTAATGTATGTAAATCATACCTCAATGAAAAAAATTTAATAGCACATTTTTGGAATGTGTATAGAGAATAGGTAGAGAAGCAAATACAGCTTATGCGTGGGGGGTGGATGAGTTCTCTGAAAGGTGGAGAATCTCTAAGTCCTATGCCTGACCCTCCATAAGGGGAAATTGGAGGAAAAGGGACAATAAAAACCACAACATAGGTTTGGGAGATCTGAGAACAAAAGTGACCTTGCCTTGCTCTCCCACGTAAAACCTTGTAAAATAGCAAAACTCCAAAGTAAAAAGGAATATATGGGATGTCTGGGAAGATGCTGCAAAAACAATAGAACAGTCTCTTTGCAACCAAGGGCAGTGGATACCTGGCACTGAGGGCTAGGGCCCCTGGAAATCTATGAAGTAGAGATAGGGCATACTGCACGAAGCAGCCTACATAGATGAGCGACTGAAGACCAAGGAAACACAAGCATAACTCGGCAGAGGCCAGCAGAAATAGATGGTAAAATGAAGGATCATATTCCCTTTCCCCATCAGTCTTGATGAGCAGGTAGTCCCATCCCCAACTAAAATAAGATTAAATCTTAACAAAAAAAAAAAAAAAGGGAGGACCTCCAAAGTAACTGAGATTCCATTTTCTACCACCATACAGATGATAGATGTGATGTTTATAACAGGAATAGAGCTGTCAATAAAAAAAATAAAATAATATTTTTATACAAACCTCAGTTATCAACAAACATATGCCACCCCTATTCAAGCAACATGGCCATTGACAGAGTCATTGCACATTTCTTAATACCTGCTTCATTGGGAGTGTTTCATAATGTCTATCCTCTGCATACCGGTACCTCTGGCTAAGTCGCCCAGAACTACTGGAAGCCAGTCTCGGTTCACAGCTGGGCTTCTCCCAAGTACCTTCACCTCAGCGCAAGTACCAGCCATTGGCAGACTGCTCTGGAGTTCATGACAGGTGGCCCCAGGCAGAGCACAGGAAGAGACTGACCTTGCCGGGCATCTGCTGGGAAGGCCCACAGCCAGTGCGCCCAGAGTTCAAAACAATGCATATAAGGATGCTCAATGAACTTAGAACTTCAACAACATAAAAAATAACAGGGAAACTAGAAAAAATAACCACTCACAAATGAAGGATACAATAACTGAAATGAAGACTACATTACAGGGAATAAACAGTAGAGTAGATGAAGCATAGGATCAAATCAGCAATTTGAAAGAAAAGGAAGCAGAAAACATTCAATAAGAACAGAAAAAGAATTTTTTAAATGAGGATAGTTTAAGGAGTCTCTGGGACAACATCAAGTGTACCAACATTCACATCAACGGGGTACCAGAAAGAGAATAGAGAGACCAAGAGATTGAAAACCTATTTGAAAAAATAATGACTGAAAACTTCCCTAACCTGGTGAAGGAAAAGGACACATAGGTCAAGGAAGTGGAAAGACTGCCATCCAAAACAAACCACAGAGGCCCAAGACACTTACACCAAGATATGGCATGATGAAAATGTCAAAGGCTAAAGACAAAGAGAGAATAGTAACAGCAGCAAGAAAAAAGCAGTTAGTTACGTATTTGGTAGTTCCCATAAGAAGATCAGATGATTTCTGAACAGAAACTTTGCAGGCCAGAAGGGATTAGCACAAAATACTCAGTGACAAAAAGTAAAGACCTACAACCAAGACTACTCTACCCAGCTAAGTTATCATTTAGAATGGAAGAACAGATAAAGAGCTTCTGAGAAAAAGACAGCTAAAGGAGTTCATCACCACCAAACCAGTGTTACAAGAAATGTTAAAGGGTCTTCTTTAAGAAAAATAAGAAAAAAGGTTAAAAATATGAATAATGAAATGATAATAAATACATATCTATCAATAATTACTTTAAAGGTAAGTGGATTAAATGCTCCAATAAAAAGACATATGGTGGCTGAAAGGGTAAGAAAACCAGACACTTACATATGCTGTCTACAAAAGACTCACGAGATCAAAAGGCACACACAGACTAAAAGTAAAGGGTTGGAAAAAGATATTTCATGAAAATGGAAACAACAAAAATCTGGAGTAGTAATACTTACACCAGAAAAAATACACTTTAAAACAAAGGCTCAGCAATTCCACTTCTGTTTATTTACCTGGAGTAACCCAAAACACTAAGTCAAAAAGACATACACATCCATATGTTTACCGCAGCATTATTTACAATAGCCAAGATATGAAAGCAGCCTAAGTGTTCATCAACAGATGAATAGATAAAGTGGTGTATATACAATGGAATATGACTCAGCCATAGAAAGAATGAAATCTTGCCACTTGCAACAACATAGATAGACCTAGACGGTATTATGCTAAGTTAGACAGAAAAAGACAAATACCAGATGATTTCAGTTACATGTGGAATCTCACAAACAAAATAAATAAACAAGCAGAGCAGAAATAGACTCATAGATACAGAGTATATTTTGACAGTTGCCAGATGGGAGGGGAGTTGGGGGACTGGTGAAAAAGGTGAAGGGATTAAGAAGTACAAATGGGTAGTTACAGAATAGTCATGGGGATGTAAAGTAGAGCATAGCGAATGTAGTCACTGATAGTGTAATAACTATGTATGGAGTCAGGTGGGAACTAGATTTATCAACATGATCACTTCTTAAATTATATAAATGTGTAATCACAGAGATGTATACCTCAAAGTAATATAATATTGTATGTCAACTGTAATTATTTTTTAAAAAACAGGAAATAAAAGCTTCAAACTTTGCACCAACTCAGGAACCCTTATGACACCCTTACAAACAAAAGACTGCACATTTTCATTTCTCGGGGACCTCAGCATCTCACTTCTCTAGAGTTTGAATGTGTTACTATAAAATGACTCCAAAAGGCAAAACTTTCACATTCAATTTTATATCAAATGCCCAAAGTATGGAGTTAGATTAAATCTCTTCTTAGGGCTCTGAATCTTTTGATCAAAATAGAAGGGGTTCTTCTCTTCTTCCATTGTGATAGATAATAGAATATGACTTATCCTAGAATTGCAGCCAATTTTTCAATAATAATTTTGTTTCCCATTCAGACTAAATAAAAGCACACTATTTCTGCCTCTGGGTATACTGGTTCAAGTAAGGCTCCCAAGCCTGGTAAAAAACTAGAATTTAACATCTTGTACTTAGTATTCACATTATTATTAAACAGCACACTCTCCCTGTTTAAAACATTGTGAATATTCTCAATTTATCCTAGTATATCTCCCCCCCACTCAATAGCTAAAGATAAGACCTAGAATGTCATCAAAACACTTCAGAGACATTTCCCTTTTTTCAATCCTGCGGAACTGAGCTTCTCTTTTATTCTCCCCTGCACAGGCTCCCACATGGCTTCCTTGAGTTAAAGGCAGATCACAGGCCAGCAGCAGTGATTTGACACTGACCCTCTGAGCCGCTGTGTATTAATCAGCTTGGGCTGCCATAACAAAAAACCACAAACTAGATGACTTAAACAAAAGAAATTTCTTTTCTCACAGTTCTAGAGGCTGGAAAGTCTAAGATCAAGGTGCTGGTCAATTCAGTTCCTACTTCAGGACCCTATTCCAGGCTTGTAGCTGGCTGCCTTCTCTCTGAGTCTTCACACGGCAGAGAGGATGAACCAGCTCTCTGGTATCTCCTCTTACAAGGACACTAATCCTATTGGATCAAGGTACCAGCCTTAGGACCACATTTAACCTCAATGACTTCCTTAGCAAAATATAGCCACACTGGAGCTGGGGATTCGACATAGGAATTTGGGGGAGACACAATTCAGTCCATAGCACAGCGTGTCTCACAGTATCTGTGCTAAAGATCAGTTGGTTTTGTTTTAAATTTAATTTCTTGTGAACCAATACTTTTGCACAAATTCAATAAAAATGAATCCCTAGCGTAAAAAAAAATAGGACAAAAGCCTAAAGACGTGTGAGATACAAGATCTGTATTTTTATTACTGGGTTCAATAAAATCGGTTAGATGCTTTTAAAAACATTTTTGTGGTAAAATACATATAATATAAAATTTATCTTTTTAACCATTTTCAATGTACAATTCACTGGCATTAACTACATTTATGTTATAGAATCATCATCAGTATCCATTTCCAGAACTTTTTCATCTTCCCTAACAGACAATCTGTAACCAATGAAAACTAACTCCCTATTCCTCCCTCTCCTTGGCCTATGAGAACCACCATTCTATTTCCTGTTTTTATAAATTTGCCTGTTTTAGGTACTTTGTATAAGTGGAATTATATATTTGCCCTTCTGTGTCTGGCTTATTTTATTTATCATGTTTTCCAGGTTCATTCATGTTGTAGATTTTTCAATGCTTCTAAGGCTTTTACTCCCAATTTCTCTACTCGTTGGGAGTGCTCACTTCGATTTGCGGACCAGCATCAGTGTGCACTTTGATAGCTCTACTCTGTGCTACGCTGTGACCAGACATATGCTGATACTCACACTTTACCAGATATTATCCCTCAAGTAAAACCTGGAAAAGATTGAATAACACCAAAGAAAATAGGAGTCATTTTGTTTAGTAGGTAAGACCATCTACATCAGGGATATTTTCAGTGAGAAAGAATCTTCTCATATTTACCTGCTTGTATGTATGATGGCAGCTTCCACACTACCGATAGTGAGCTGATGATCAGATTAGACAGTGGTACTAATTAAAAATAACCTAAATTTTGGGACATTTGAAAGCAGAAACTTTCTTATCACAGACAGTTGTACATTTCTCTTCTTCAGAACCAAGCCTCCAAGCTGCTGCTTATTAGTAAGGGTTCCCTTATCCAATGGTCCAAATCTAAAATTGTATTTCATCGGCCTTCTAAGCAGCCCTGAGAATTATCACCAAAGGGTTCAAGACAGTGCCCTGAGCACACGTGTATCCCCTCCTTTTCTTCCCACGAGACCTCTACTGCTCCAGGATATACAACATCCGACCATTTTCCAATTCACAACAAATCTCTCCCCAATCCCTCTTGCTGTCCTCAAAAATCCCTTGCTCTACCACCTTACCTCACGTGAGCAAATTGAAGTTTTCTGGTCTGCAAAAAAAATCCCTAGGGCAAGGAAACACTAAGGCCTATTTAAAATGAAAGAAATGAATAGTATAAGGAGAATGACTAAAAATCCCTACTATAATAAATCATCTTGCCATGTTCTCCCTCAATACTGACTTCTATCTGGGCAAGGGGACTCAGGGAGGTCAAGCGGATATGCTCACTCAGATAGAGCCTGTGCCTCCCCATTCTGGACTGCATTTTGGAGACTCCCAATCCTGAAATTCCCTTCCCAAAAGCCCTCGTGGATGCTTCCATGGCCTAAGCAAATATCTTCCCCAAGATTTCCCAGCCAGTGTGTACTCTGCTAAGCTCCAGGGGGCGCCAGAGAATTGCTCTGGGTTGGGACGGGTGGGTGGAGCTTTACTAGGTGGAGTGGGGTATCCACATGCGTGCATAGGATTCCTCTCAAGGTGCGGGTTAAACCTTAAAGTAAGAAGACAAAAGGGGTCAGCCTCTATGCCTTAACAATGTGGTGTGGAGCCCAAGGAATCCAAGGATGCTACATTCAAACCTGGCCTTCCAGTCACCACAAAGGTCTGACTGACCTACTGTGAGAAAACAGATTTCAATTAACAGCTCATTAGCTTAACCCTCAACTTTGAAACATTTAGATGCACACAATATTATAACCCAAGACCTTTGTGATTTTAATGTCCTAGTGTTTTGGGTGGCTAGAATGAAATGATTTAATTCTTGACGAGGACATGGGTATAGGCTTTAACTGGATGTTTCAGTTGCTGTGGTTGTCACGTAGCTTACAGTCGAAGATTAAGGAAGTACGTTCCTCGTGTTCTGTAAAGCGAGTTGCAGGAGAAATGTTTCACAGTAAACTTTGCCTGAGATGATAGAAAACTATAGCCAGTGAAGCACAAAACAAGGATAGCTTAAATAGTGATGATAGTGAAGATTTCTAGTTTCTGCTTTTGGCTTTAAAGATAACGTCATTGACGCACAATTATGAGATATTTTGCAGAATCTTGGTTCTTCCACCCAGCGCCCCTTGTTCCCACGATAGAATTCCGTGTCGCTGATGGGCTGTTTCTTTGCCAGGCAGGAGGAGATGACTCCGGGGCCACCAGGACTCCCATTCAAAAAAGCCTTTGCTGTGACTAAACAAACACAGCTGTCCTGCCCTGGCTGTTGTGTGGCTGAGTGGATTGAGCAACAGCCTATGAACCAAAGGGTCACTGGTTCAATTCCCAGTAAGGGCACATGCCTGGGTTGAGCGCCAGGTTCCCAGTATGGGGCGGGCAAGAAGTAACCACACATGGATGTTTCTCTCCTTCCTTTCCCCTCTGTCTAAAAATAAATAAATAAAATCATTTTTAAAAAAAAGAAAAAGAAAAGAAAGAAGCACAGCTGTCTCAGCTACCTGGAACTCACCATCCTGACCCCCCAGCCACAAAAACTCCCTAGTTTTGCTTTTTGAGAGATGGATTTGAGGGATTCCCTGCCATATCTTCACCTAGGCCAAATCGAATAAACTTTTCTCCATCTCCGAGCACTGGTGTCTCAATGTTTTGACCTACTAGCACATCAGGTACATGAACCTGAATTTTGGGAGGTAATTGTGCAACAGTATATAGACCTCCTTTGTATACTGCTGCTTCAGAACCCATGAATATTAGCAGGACCCTGTCTCCGTTAGTATATTCTCGTTCAGACACTGACAGTTCCCTTCCTCAGTCCTCTCCTTGCCTTGTCCCACATCATGAGAAATGACAATGCGGATGGACAGTCCAAGCTCTGTGTTCTAGTCTATTGAAATATATTGTTTCTCTATGTGGGCCTGTTACCAATTTGCTATCGAGTTACAGCATTTATTTCCTTTCCTTTTCAAGTTAGGCATTTGTTGACATTCTGAATTATTTTGTTCTGAATATGTAAAACATTGACGTTTCAAAGTATAAACTACACAAAAAGGTTAACTCGAATAACTTAACTTTTCCTTCCCACCTCCCACTCCCTAGAGGCAACCATTTTATCAAGCTGTTTACTTCTTCTTCCAGCATTTCATCCTCCAAACAGAAACAAATGGGTAGATGTGCTCTCCTCCCTCGCCCCTTCATTGTTCAAAATATATCTTACTGCATAAATGGTTCTGCATCTTCCACTTCGTCTCTGAACAAAACGGCCTAGACTCCACACCCTATCATTCTCTCTCAGTCCATTTTTATGTCTGCACAGAGCTCCATGGTATGAGCACACGATAGTTTAGTCCTACATCATGCATGTCTGGGTTGATTCTAATCCCATGCTATTTATTACAAATAATATGAACTCAATAACCCCGTGCATCTGTCACCTTATAAATGTGCAGGAATATCCTTTAGATAGATTCCTAGAGAGCCCCTGTGTCAAAGAATAAATGCACCCATCATTTCATTGGACATTACAAACTCCCTTCCATAGAAGCTGTAGTCTGTCTTCCCACCAGCAGTGTTGTGTGAGTGCTAGTTCCCTCTCAACCTTGCCTACAAGGTGTGCTGTCAAACTTTGAAACAGAAATGCTTGTTCAACATATTTTAATTTGCATGTCTCCTATTATTGGTGAACTTGGTCATCTTTTCAGATGTGTAGAGCCCTATTTACATTTCCTTTGCTATATTGCTCATTTTTCTATTTGCCTGTGGTCATTTTCATATAGATTTTAGCAAAAGATATTAACCTTTATTTGGTGACATGTCACAAAACATTCTCCCAGTTCGTCACTTGTTTTATGTTTTTTCTTATTGTACTTTGAGCCATGCAAGGTGCATGGGTTTATTTGATGTTGTATAATATGTAAACCAATCTCTTCTTTTGTGGCTTCTGGATGTTTGAGTCATAATTGAAAAGGCTTTCATCACTCTTAAGCTATAAAGTAATTCACCCATAATTTCTTCTACTGTTCCTTTTTTTTTAATTTAGATCTTCGATTTGAAGGAATTTTCGGTGTGTGCCATTGGCATCAATCTTGACGGAGTTTTTGTTCTGTTTTGTTTTGATCACAGATGCCTACACTTTGCTTAGGTCTCCTGTTTGGACTTTAATTCACATGCTTAAGGACTTGGCAGTCCTGACCTTCTTCCCACCCCCATTAATAATCTGTAATTATCTTTGCCCACCAAACCGTCCAAAACATCCCGCAAGAATATGTGTCTGCTGTACACGTTAGCTTCCTCCTTTCCCCCAGAGACCCCAGGAGCCTGAGTTCTTGCAGACACAACCCTTATGCTCCTGACAACTCCTTTGTCCTGACATGCACAGGGGGCTGAATGTCTCGAGTTTCCCAGGGCGTGGTCCTGGGTCATTCCTACTGCTTCTGACTTGGCCTGGAGCGTTGTGGGGGATGTCTAGGGAGGCAGGAGGCATTAAAAAAGGCAACACTGTAAATAATGCGGGCAAGGGTGTGATAGTGAGCTTCACTTTGTCTTTGATTTTCTTTTCGGTCCCCCTCCTGCTATCTTCTTGGCCTCATCTTTGTCTTCATGCTCATTGAATTAGGGTGATTAATCTTCTTCATCATTTCAGCATGTTTTAAATGCAAGCTTGACTCTTGAAGTTTGCATAGCAGCTTTTCTCTAGGGACATGTAAAAGAGCTGTTTCACTAACAAAGAAAGTTTTCAAATGCAGGAAAATAAATGAGTATTTGTTCTCCCTGTAAAAGTATTTTCATACTGAATAATGCAACTGTCAGCCCCTGAGTTGGTTTATCAAAAACTGGCTGCTGAACAGTTACTTCCTGGTCCAGGCCGACAATGAAAGCTGTTTATTCATTTACAAGTCATACGCCTCATTTGTGTTTTCTGTTCAAAGCAAAAGGCCCCATGGGGTCAGTTTAAATGGTCTAAAGCCTAATTTCTTTACCATATTCTAGAATGTTAACTACTCTTATGACTTAATGTGCTCTTTTCTTTTAAATGTGGAAAATCGTCATAAAATGGACTAGCTTTTCCTTTACACTAATCTTTATTTCTATTTATTTTCAATGTATACAATTGCTCTTTATTTCAATCAAAATGCATTTCTTTTGGAAAGTAAGATTATAATTAAGGAGGATGGTATATTTGTATTGTGCTGCCAGAACGGAAGCTCTCAAAATGGTGCACAATAAACCAGACTGGGAAAACATTCCCAAATGTCTATATTGATCATTAAATTGCTGTGCTACCCCACCAAATGACTCTTGCTTAGGGACAATGATTAAGGACAATGAGATGTACAAGCGTTGTTGGCCTGAAAGTCCCTTGAGGGGCAAGCACCACGTTTAATTTTGAGTGTGCCTTAAAGCCCTTGTGGGAGTGGGGGAACTCGTTGTTATGAATGTCACAGTACAGTAAGCAGCCAGAGGGGAACAAAAGGCAGGAGGGAGGGAAGCCCTTGAAATTCTTTGTACCGCCTCCAGTATCTGGGGAAGAAAGTCTTTGAGACTCTGCTTTCAACCCAAGGTGTGAAAGGCTAGAAAAGGCCCACAGAGCCCAAAGGAAGAAGCCCATTAACACCTTTAGCTACTCAAGCCACCCCTCCCAAAGCTGGTACCACCTTTACCTGTCAATCAATATGTAAACCCCTAGCCCCTCTGCTGGTCAACTATATAAGTCCTCAGAACAAAGGACTTGGGGCAGGGGGCTTGGTGCTCTTGGCTCTCTGGCTACTTGGGCAGGCCACCTGGCCAGGCCTCCAGGCCACTCGTGTGTTTGCCACCCTGGCCCTCACCACCCCTGTGCTTGCCACCCAGACCTTTGGTAGCCCTTCTTCTGCTTCACCCTCCCTTCCTCTGCTTCACCCTGAACATACGCCTTTCAGCCCCCCACCCCCACCTTAACTAGGCCCCGTGTCTTCCATGAGAACGGATCACCAATAAACCCTGCTTGTACACTAATAGACTCACTGACTGCTAATTGTTTATTGCATTGGCTAGAAGAACCAGGTTTCGGGGAGTTTCTTCCATAAAAGTTATATCAACTAAATACTTTCATAATTATAATTTTGGGATAATACTTTCATTTCTAATTTTTAAAACTAAAACAAAGGACGTTTAAGACAGATAACCTTGTCACTACAGTTTTAGCTATATGTAAAGCAAGGAAAAGTGAGCTAAACCCACATATAACATCCTATCTTTGTGAGATACAGGAAATCCTTATAAAATATTGTCTCGGTTTGGACTGTCAGAAGAAGCAGATGCTTAAGCAAAAATTCAAGAGAAAAGAATTTATTTGGGAAGCAATCCCAAGAAATAGCAGTGGAATGAATAAGTGAGAAAGAAAAATGAAGCAAGCCAATAAAACCTGTTATCAAGCCAGTGCTACTGTGGGCAACTGGACTTAATTCCTTGGAATGCTGCAGAACAGTGCTGCAGGCCATGCCTCCGAGTGGCCCTCAAGGTAAGGAAGTCTATAGCTGTCTGAGGCCTGCTCTGGGAACATTAAGTCTCTGGCATTCTCTGCTGGCTCCACAGCTGGACCAAAGAGGAACTTGAGTGTGATTGTCAAAGGGATATGGAAGGAGCAGCAACAACATTTTGCCTTAAGGAAAAATGATGGAAAGGGCAAGACAAACAAAAATTCCATACTCTTGATGTGCTACTAGCAGTCTAGTAACTAGTTCCTAAAGAAAATAATTTGCAATGATTAAAACAGGAGAGAGAGAGAGAGAGAGAGAGAGAGAGAGAGAGAGAGAGAGGTCTGAAAAAGATCTGAAAACCAAGAGAAGTAACCAAAGGTTTCCATTAAAGCAATATGTGAGCTTATTAAATACTCATGACACCTCTTATAATCTCTTTGTAATGACTCAAGGGTTTCCAACCTAAGAAACACAATTTCTTTAATATGGCCCATGAAATTTCAAGCCACCATGCCAATATATAGGCAGCCAAAAATGAATAAGATATATTCTCTGCCCTAGTTGAAATATTGATTTTGGCCTTTTCAAAACTTTAATGATTTCTGGGGGGGTTTGTTGCTTTTGTAGAGTGACTCATACATGGGGATTTTAACTCTCC
This sequence comes from Desmodus rotundus, assembly GCF_022682495.2. NCBI lineage: Eukaryota > Metazoa > Chordata > Mammalia > Chiroptera > Phyllostomidae > Desmodus > Desmodus rotundus. Next base: position 93,412,408 of record NC_071400.1, on the reverse strand, counting down.
ATCTCAATTGTAAGGTTAAGATTTGGGATGGCTGCGTGCAAAGAAACTATAGTTATTCAGAAGACAATGAGGCTGATATAATATAGCTGCAAACATTGTCATGGGGAAACTACTGACTAAAGATCTTTCTCATGGAAAGTGGGAGAATTGTCTGCAAATCATGTCAAAATCTGAACCAGAGATTAAACTGGCCTATTCTATTTTATTTTATTCTATTTTACTTTATTTGTTTTATTCTATTTTACTCCTCTGTGTCCATCAAAGTATGTGTGAGGAGGAGTGTGTGACACGGGAGACTAGAGAGAAGAGAAGGATTAGGAAACCAAGAACTAGAATTAGCCCTGGCTGGTGTGGTTCAGCAGATTGAGTGCCAGCCTGCGAACCAAAGGGTGGCTGGTTTGATTCCCAGTCAGGGCACATGCCAGAGTTGCCGGCCAGGTCCCCGGTAGGGGGCACGGGAAAGGCAACCACACATTAATGTTTCTCTCCCTCTCTCCCCCTCCTTTCCCTTCTATCTAAAAATAAATAAGTAAAATCTTTATTAAAAAAACAGAACTAGAGTTAGAGTATAGGTTCCTTCTGGCTCAAGGCAGGAGTTCGTGATGAAGGCCAGAGAAATGAGCCAAGATCCATGGAACCAGCAAACACCACGTTGTCAGCATTGCCAAGAGCAAACAGAACGTCCAAAGTACCACAGGCAGAATTTAGAACAGGATTACAAAGCTTGGAGTTTGGGTTAGGGCAAGTGGGTCAAAATGAGAGCAATCTGAGAACCCAGTGAAGGAGGCGCTAGTGGTGCATGCTGTGGGGAGAGGGGATCCTAACAGGCCAAAAGCTGGGAGGGGCCAGCACTTAAAACTAAGACCACCTGATGGAAGGAACAGGAAAGCACAGCCACCAGACGCCTGCCATTCCCCAGTTGTGCCCTGCACCTTCCTACCTCTTGGTTTTTGCAGGCATGGGAAATATTACTTTTCCTTGCAAGTTCATTTCAAATACTCCCTCTATCATTGGGTTGGTGGTAATCTTTCCTCTTCTGCACTTCCTTTGTGCCCCTATGATAATTTTTAAGACACTTTGCTTTCCTATAGAAATGGACACACAGACAGACACACAAACGCACAGTTATTAATTCTCTGATAATGGAGTCTGTCTTGCTCATTTTCTCATACCCCTTCCCCCAATCTGCGGCATAGTGACTGCACAAGGCTGTTCATGAGCATATTCTCTGAACTACAAAAGCACTTTCTCCACACCTCCAATGGGGCACTTCTACCAGAAGAAACCAATTGTAATAACTATAATATTAGCTACTATTTATTGAGCACTTACTATGAACCAGTAACTGACACTATTACTGTGCCTTACTTCCTCATCTAGAAGATGAGAATAATCACACGTACTTCATGAAGATGTTGTCATAGATAAATAAAGAGATGTGAGTCTTAGTACTGGGACTAAAAAATACCAAGCACGATAAATATTTCACCACAATGTCCGTTTTACTTCAGGAACAATCCAGATCTCTAGGTGAAAAGAGATGCTATTGGCTGAAGGAGAAATGCTAGGGGTTTGCTGAATACCAACATACCTTGTCTTCCTTCATGTGTACTATTTTATTTATTCTTTCTATTAGAGGAACAGACCTCATCTTTGGGTACTCCCTTTTTAGTAAGTCATGGAAATATGTTGGTTATGTGTTATTTGGTTTGACCCAGAGTTATCAGAGAGCTTGCATCAAGGAAATGCTGCTCACGGGGCTTTCGGATGAGGGAGCGGTCATGGGTTCAGTAACAATTCATGGAACTGTGTCACCATCAAGCACTATGCTAGATGCCAGGGATATACTGGTGAACAAGACAGCATCTTGCCCTCACAGATATTTTAGAGTAAAAGGAGGAAATAACTAAACAAGTAAGTGTAGGAGGTTCATCGCATAGACACTACCACACATATACACAGGTTCTCACAGGCACACGCACCATGCATAGTATAACCCTAATTCTCAGAAATCTGGCCAAGGAAGAGGGCAAGAAGCCAGGGGACACTGGAAAAAAATAGGAACTCAAAAGATTGGACCACTCCAAAATGAGAGGAAAACAAGATAAATATCAAGTGAGGATATGAGGGGGAAATGGTAAGAGATTGTATTAGTGTTTTTGACATGGGAAAGTAGATAAGCTGGAGAAAGTGAGCAGTTATCAAGGCTTAAAAGAGGTAGAGTCAAACATAGTAAGCCTAGCTAAGGCAGGAGAGAAGACAGGAGCTCCTGTGTTTAAATGTCTAACAGAAAAAGACAAATTTAGAAGAAGAACAAAAGATGTAATATTAATGGATGATAAAGAAAGTAACCCTTCTCAACCCAAAGCCATTTTCTTATTCTTCCCTATGAAGAAAAATTATCTTTGCACTGGAGAGTATAAATCAAACAGTATTACCAGTGAATTGGAGACCACGATGGGTGGAGAACACTGTAAGAGGGTGTTTTAAGATATTTAGCTTCAGCCAGTTATGTTGTAGGGCTATGGAAAAACTTGGACATGAGATTATATTTAATAACTTTGAAGAATCATGAATTGCAGTATGTGAGAGATGTTGAAAGGATGAATAGACCTGGTGGTCTTAATTCTTAAAAGGGCAAAGGAGATTCTGTATCTATAGCCTAATGAGAAATTTGTAGAACGAGATGCTAGAGCAGTTTATTGAAAGGCCTACTAATAAAGACTGAAAGACAGATGCGGGGCTCATGAAGGGGAAAGATTCTCTCAGGACCAGGAACATCTGACCATTTGAGTCTCATTTCTGGAGACGTCTGCCGAACGGTAGATCAGGGAATGTGGTAGTGAGAGAATCTGAATACTGGCAAAGTACTGGAAAAAGTCTGTCAAGATATTCTTGGGGACAGGCTGAATGAAAGTCAGATGGATTTTTGATGCTTGGATATCCTTCTCTCATAGGATCTCATTGCTGGGTCAGGTCAAGGTAGGGGCAGGTTCCCAGTGGCTCTGTTCTCACCTCTGACCATTTAATATATTGATCACAGATTTGAAAGAGAATATCGTTGGTATATTACCCAAACAGAAGAATGACAGGAAGCTGGGTATGTTAAGTAATATACTAGGTGGCCTAATCCAGATCCAAAGAAGCTTCAACAGACTAGATTTGATTGTTCATTGTACAGTCTCTGTCTCATTAACTTTTTCACGTCTCCAGCATATATCTTACTGCCTGACACAAAGTTTTTAATGAAATTTTTTTTAGTGGATGAATGAATGAATGATAGAAAGCATGGGAGAAGATGAGGTTAGTAGTGGAAACTGATAGTCGACCACCAGATTCTTCCTTCCCCTTGTTACCCAGAAATGGAGTTCTGGCTCTGCACATAACTCCTCAACTTACCAATGTCTCCCTGCCTCCCTTGTAATTAGGTATGGTCATATGACTGAGTTTTGACTCATTAAATCTTGGCACATATGATGAGTGTTACTTCCAGGTCAGTCTTATGTAATACATAAGGTGTCCTATGTATTCTTTTTTTTTTTCCCCACTGTTGGAACTGAAATAGACTTGACAGTGGCCCAGCATCAAGGATGCAGATGAAGGCAATGCCCTAGGAGAGGGGCTGAGCTACAAGATTGAAGTGACTTGAGTCCCTGGAAGACCCTATGGACCAAAGCTTCTCTGATGACCTGGATCGCTCCCATCAGAGCTGTTATATGATGTATGAGCCACTGTAGGAAGTGTTTCTTTGTTATGGTTTCTTAGTCTTCCTCCTAACATGAGACCCAAGATGAGATGGTCCCACCAATAAGCAGTGGAGGAGGAGTAAATGTCACAAAATGCCCTGTCATCAAAATAAAGGAAATCTTGCTAAACAGCCCAATGTTTGGAAAAGACTTGAATTGAAGGGTTTTCATTGACCAGAAGGCAAATTATCATTCAACAGTATGCTGCGGAGAGGGTCATAGGAGGGTGGAAAATAAATGCAGCGCTACAAGTGAGCCACGCAGAATGAGGCAGTACTGGTCCGACTAAAGTCCTTCTGCTTTCCGCCCTAGTCTGACCACGGCTGGCAGCCTTCGGGTCACAACGAAGATTCATGTTTCTTCAACAGGGCTCCTCGAATACCTTACAGGGATTTTGCTATACCTTCGGGTTCCATTGGGTGCTAGCAAAGTTAGGTTTTTTGCCTGTAATCTATCTTCCAGTAGATTGCATCTGAGTCAGGCCTCAAATGTCAGATGCCTCTGACAAAGCACATTCAGAGGAGACAAAAAAGGATTTATCTGATATAAAATTTAAGAGTATGTCTTGTAAGAGGTATTTGTTGGACTTGAGTGGGAAGAGAGTGAGTGACTCACCACAATGAAGAACTTCAGGGGGGAAAATAGAAAATATCTCCTAATATTTGGGCTCTGTCATGAAGAACAGGAATAAGATGTATTCTGAATGGTATCTGAAAATCCTGAATTTCAAACTGCATGGGAAAAAAGAAGCACTCCTCACGAATTTCTTTTTAATCTTCTAATATTTCTTTCACCTGCAAACTGTAGCAAAACAGATTTTGTTTTAAATGAAGAGTGCCCGTTTAGATTAAGAGAAGAATTCTTCCCTCCATAAAAAGATCCACCTCAGCGTTCTTTTAATAGCAAGTTCTGCTATGCATTTAAGATTTTTGATTTGCAAAACAAACTTATAGGAATACCTAATCCATTAGTTCCCCAGCCAGCAGTCAGCTGGGCTAATGAGAAAAGTCTTACAAAGAAACTATCGACAAATATGTGGGAGGCAATAGGGAAATCACCAGGAATGGTGAAGTACCCCGCAGCTAGTAACAACAGGGCACAGGAGAGCCCAGGAGAAGGCAGTTACTGGAACCTGTAGACAGTGAGAATCAAGTGAAATTGGCTACACGCCCTTCCTTCAGCCAAGGAATGCACCTTGCGATGACACTACAGGAAGAAGCTGGGGAAATACATACCCTGAGCTGCATGGTCTTTTCCACAGCAACCTGCCTGGGCTTCCTGTTGGCTGAACCCACCCAGAAGCCAGAAGCACATTCATGGAATCCACACTGGGCAGCCTTTCAGTCCATAAAGAATAGAAAAGGTGGAGAGTAGGTCTCCAGGTGCAAAAAGGAAGCCATCAAGGAAATGGAAGGTGAACGTAAAATTTCCTCCTTCATATATCAACCATTCTGTCACACATCTTCACATTTTGTTCCATATCTAACCTCAAATGAGTATGAAAACTCAGCATGCTGAATGCGAAGCAGGTGGTTTTCCATCCCCTTCCATTCACACGGATGAATACTCTCTTCAGTTTTAAACATACTTACAGATGGCTATGCTTCTAGTACGTGCTAATCCTATGATAAACCAAAAGAGGAAAATAAATTTTGCTTCTGGGGAAAACATCTACAATAAGATACAGATTTTGTCCTCGTGAAGCACAAAATGATCCACTGTAAAAGTTTGAATGGGTCAGAATTAAAAAAAAAAAAAATCTACCTACATAAAGTTAGAGCCCTGAGGAAAATAACATACAGTAATAGTCTTCGGTCTAAACATTTTGTTTTGGTTTTGAATTAGACAAATACTCTCACCACCCTTTTCTGCTCATCAAGAGTAAACCCCGACTCCCTTTTGAAACATACTCTCCATCGATTAGAGTGCATGGGAAGGAAGAAAAAAAACAAAAAGCCTTGGGCAGACGCACACGTTTTCTGCTGCGGCTCCCATGGCACTTTCTCCTTTTTCTCCCCTCACAGCTCTCATCATTGTATATTGTGATTATTTAACATATCTGACTCCCTTGCTAGACTGTGAAGGCCAAGAAGAAGGATCATGCTTTGCATTCTGCGATCCCAGGAGTATACACCCAATGAATACTTAATCAAATAAATTAGTAATGACGCACCCTTGCCTTTTGTCTTTTCTCTTGAGGGGAAGGATTCTCAAAAAGAAAGAGAACACCAGCCCTCCTGTGCATCCTCAAGAATGAAGCTCGTAGCTTGGTTTTGTTTTGTTTATTTTTTAACTTTTATATTTGTGTAGTCAGTGGAAATAGGGCACTTCCACGGAGTCACAAGAAAAACATTTCAGAGACCCATGCAGGAGGTGTAGTGGTAAGATTTATAGAAGTAAAAACAAAGGACTGTCTCTAGGTGCCTGGTGCCTCATACACAACCAGATCTTGCTGTGCAGTGAGCGTAAGTGCCCACCAGGAGGGTAAGGATCCAGAACAGCAACACCACCATCCTGTGCTCCAGCATAGTCTCTGCTCCCAGCTGCGTGGGGCACTGCCACACCCGGGCTCCTGTGTGCAGCCATGTGGCTGCCAGGCCCTCACAGATGCTCAGATGACCAGGCAAATGTGTGCTACCTTTGTTAAGTTTGGATTATATTACCTCGGGCTTGGGAAGGAGTAAACTGTCTTTCAAAGTAACCAATCTCTGTCCTGGCTCTTCACAGGAGAGCCTTGTGTTGCCCCCCCCCCACCCCACCCCCAATCCATTTCCTAGCTCTTGTAGGGTTTTATGCCCTCATTCAATCCGATCCTAGTCCCAGGCTAGTCACCTTCTTTTCATGGTTGCCATCTTGGCTCCTATTGCACATGCCTCAAAGTAGAAGGACCTCCCCTTGTGCCGTCATGGAGTCTAGTGCCTGAAGGGCTTGTTTAAACAGAAATAGCTGGGCCCCATCAGCAGAGTTTCTGATTCTGTGGGTCTGTAGTCACAGCTGAAAATGCGCATTTCTAACAAGTTCCCCAATGATGCTGATGCTACTCTTTTGGGAAGCACATCTTTACTATTATTGTTCTCATCATCATCAACACCATTATTATTTTAATCCTCACCTGAGGATACATTACTGATTTTAGAGAGAGAGGAAGGGAAGAGAGAGAGAGAGAGAGAGACATCAATATGAGAGAGAACTATTGATCAGTTGCCTCTTGTACATGACTCAAGTAGGGATAGAAACCACAACCTAAATATATGCCATGACTGGGGATCGAACCGTCAACCTTTTCATGGAGAGGATGTAGGCTCCAACAACTGAGCCACTTGGTCAGGGCCGCACCTTTTTTTCTGTGTCTATGAGTTGTTGTTGTTGTTGTTTTGCTTATTCCCTTCACCTTTTTTACCCAGCCCCCCAACACCCCTCCCCTCTGACAGCTGTCAGTCTGTTCTCTGTGTCTATGAGTCTCTTTCTCTTTTGTTACTTTATTTTGTTCATTAGATTCCACATATAAGTGAAATTATATGTTTTTGCACAGCAATGAAACCATCAACAAAATGAAAAGACAACCCACTGAATGGGAGAACATATTCACCAATGATACAACTGATAAGAGATTAATATCCAAACTTTATAAAGATTTATAAAACTCAACACACAAAAAAATCCTATTTAAAAAATGGGCAAAGGACCTGAATAGACATTTCTCCAAAGAGGGCACACAGATGGCCGGTAGAAATATAAAAAGATGTTCAACATCACTACTCATCAGAGAAATGCAAATTAAAACCACAATGAGATGTCAGCTCACACCTGTCAGAATGGCTAACATAAATACATCCACAAACAACAATTGCTGGCGAGGATGTGGGGAAAATGGAACCCTCATGCACTGTTGGTTGGGAATGCAGACTGGTGCGGCCACTGTGGAAACAGTATAGACTTACCTCAAAAAATTAAAAATGGAGAGCACACTTTAAGAACCACTGGTCCAAGGAAAAAAAGAAAGAAAAGCTTAATTGAAATGAAGACTCATTTTAAACAAATCGAACACTGTGTTCTGAATTCTGCATAGGACTATTTTCCTTGGGCCTATTTGGCCTCAAATAAATTAATGAACATTTAAATAAAACCAATATTACTTGTCATTTAAAATTATTACATAAAAGCCTCTACAATTGATTTAAAGCTTTATCAGTTATAGATTGTCCACATTAAGAAAAACACAAAATATTCCCAGAAAAATGTATGTAACATGCACTATAAACCATCAATTAATGGCTAGTTTCCTGGTCATCTGTTTTGGGAAAAAATAGAGACAGGAAACCTCAATGTGTCCTGTTGCAGCCTCTAGTCCTACTACCTACAGTAACTGCTCCCACCTGATCTCCTAGCATTTACCTTGCACACCTGTCACCCCACGAGGTATCCTTCCAACTGAAGCCTGCCAACTTTCCAGATGTTGATTTTATATTTTACTGCTGGTTTCCCAAGATCCCCTATCATTATTCAAATTGCTGCAATATACAAGCTTCGATGATGAGAAAAGAAACATCTTGCTCTTAGAACTGTTTCAAGGAGCCCAGTTTCACAATTCGTATTTCACTGAGCAGTTGTTTTCAAAACTATTTGATGGATAAACCGTCTTCCAAAAGCTCTGTTTTGGTTTCTCATTGCAAAAATCTCTGAAGATGCATGCATGAAAATCCAGGGGTAAAATTATAAAAGCCAACAATCACCTGCCTTTAAAACGCTCTTTTCACAAAGCTAAATTGATCAGATGTCTCCCAGTGTTTTTCATGGGGAGCAAAGGCAAAACAATTCTGTCAAATGGATAGTAGTTGTGGCAGCTTTCCCCCCATCATAGCATCTAATGGAACTAGAACTCTCAGCAAATGAAATACTATGGAATGAGAATGACAGAAAAGTCGAGACAGCTTCTATCAAAGTTCTTCAGCTTCAAAGGAACAAGACTTCACTAAGAAGTCTTTTCACAACATAACACTTATTTTTCCCCTTTCCCTTGAACATGGATTCGGGTTGCTGAAAGCATCATACTGTAACAAAAACTCATAAAAGTTACAGTAGTTGGGCATGGGTCAAGATTTTAAACCCCAGAGTCTAATTCAACTAAATAATTTCTACATTAATTCAAGAACTTTCCCCTCTGCCCTGGCCAGGTAGTTCAGTTGGTTACAGCATTGTCCCAATGCACCAAAGTCGTGAGTTTGATCTCTGGTCAGGGCACACACAAGAATCAGCCAATGAATGAATAAATAAGTGGAACAAGTTGATGTCTCTCTCCCTCTCCCTCAAAATCACTTTCAAAAAAAGAATTTTTCCCCTCTGGTTATGGAAAGAAACAACCAAAAACTATTATCAAACACCCTTACATGCCAAAACACTGTGGTTCGCACATGTAAACATAAGAAAGGGAAGGTGCAGCCCTGGCTGGTGTGACTCAGTGGATTGAGTGCCGGCCTGTGAACCAAAGGGTCGCCAGTTTGATTCCCAGTCAGGGCACGTGCCTGGGTTGTGGGCCAGGTCCCCTGTAAGGGGCGTGCAAGAGGCAACCACACATTTCTCCCTTTCTTCCTCTCTCTCTAAAAATAAATCAATAAAATCTTTTTAAAAAAAAAAAACTAAGAGGGAAGTTGCCATCTGAGACCTGAGTGTGCTTATTAAAAAAAAAAAAAAAGGCTCAGGAAAGTTTATCAAAATACTGCCACAGGCAAAGGAAAACCAAACATAAAAAGTATAGCATAGAGTAGTAATCTCAATTAACTGTAATGGGCTGTTGTAGTTAATGCAGTTTTCTATTCCAAGGAGCACTAAGCAGAACGTTGTTTCTTCTTATTGCTCCAATATTGTTGCTAGCACATAGTTGTAGTGGGTTTGGTGGACTGGCCTGCTCAATTCTGTTCCAACCCTCTTCTGTGCCTTCCTGGATTACACACACTTGAAAGCATCCAGGTCTATTTTTGAGACTCTCTTACAACTAAAATTGTGGATGAAATTCAGATTCTGCACAACAGATGCACTAATCCCATACTTGGATTTGGAACCAAATTATGTAGGAATGGAGGCCAGGCGTGAGAAACTGATTTTGTGGATGCAGATCATAGCTGAGGCAGCCTCGTTCCAGCGGCAGCAGCTGAGGCTCTGGTTTCCTGACTTAGCAGAAGTGGCTTCCCTATCACAGCAGAGGCAGTGGCTCCCAAGCCGCCATTTTAATGGTGGTGGTCCACTCAAAATGCACCTTTTAGTTTGTGGTAGGGGAAGCAGTGGCCCTGGAGACCCAGTTTTGTGGTTCGCTTTGGAAGTCTCTCCTGACAGGCCAGCTTATCATGTGACTCCTCAGCCCTCCCAACGATATTGCCTCTTAATACCCTCTGTGATTCCCGTTCTGTCTCTGTAAGTAACCTGCAGTAAATGCAGCAGGACGCTCATCTCCCTGCCTTCATAAATGCAGCATAATAAATGTACTTGATGAATAAGTGCCTTAAAATTCTTGGAACTCATTGTTAAGAAAATAAGAAAGAATTTTGTTTGAATGAAATTAATGAATGCCAAATCACATTGAACTTTCAGGAGAGACTTCATTTGAACAAAAATCTCCTTTCACACAATCAGAGCAAATAAAATATTATCGGTCTAGAGGAATAAGAAAACCAAGTGAAGAGAATATTGAAAGTATTCCCTACAATTCAATCAATAGGTATGGCTGTGTGTTGGTAGTGAGTTCAGTATTTGACTAGTCCCTGACAGAGACCTCAGCAACTATCCAGCAACTGTCCCAAGTGGGACAGGAATGGGCTGAAAAGAAGGGATGAAGAGTAGAACAAAGACGGTGAGTATCATAGTTTGGCTCCCCCCAGAAACAAATTTTGATAAGACAACTGGAATGCAAGTAGTTTTTTAAGAGATAAAAATTAGTAGGTGAGCAAGGAAGTATATTAGTTTTTCTATTGCTATTGTAACAAATTACCACAAATTTAGTGGTTTGAAACAATCCAAAACTTGCCCTGGCCAGCGAGGCTCAGTTGGTTGGGCATTGTCCCAAAAAGCAAAAGGTCTCTGGTTGACTCCCAGTCAGGGTACATGCCTGAGTTGCAGGTTTGCTCGCTGGCCAGGGCACCTAGGAGAGGCAACCAATCACTTTCCCTTCCTCTCATTCTCCCTCCCTTCTCCTCTCTCTAAAAATAAATAAATAAAATCTTAAAAAAAAAAAACTCATTCACATGTAGTACTGGAGATAAGTACCTGATCTCCAAAATCAGGTTCACTGGGCTAGAGTCAGGGTGCCAGCAGGACTTGTACTTCCTGGAGGCTCCAGGGGAGCATCCACCTCATTTCTTCTTTCAGCCTTCTAGTGGCCGTCAGTATTCCCTGGCTTCTGGACTCCACCTTCAAAGTGGACCCAGTCTCTGCTCCCATCATCCCATCCCTTCCAACTCTCACTCTGACTCCACCGGAATCCCTTTTATTAAGGATTCATGTGAGATTACAAGAGAAGAAAATTTTAGACCATTATCTCTGCTGAACATAGATGCAAAAATCCTCAGCAAAATATTAGCAAACCAAACTCAACAGTACATTAAAAAGATCAAGTACACCATGATCAAGAGAGATTTATTCTGGGGTGCAAGGATGGTTCAACACATACAAACCGATAATGTGATACACCGCATTAACAAAATGAAGGGGGAAAAAACATATGATCATATCAATAGATTCAGAGAAAACATTAATAAAATTAAATATCCTTTCATGATAAAAATTCTCAACAAATTAGATATAGAAGGAACGTACCTCAACAAAATAAAGGCCACATATGGCAAGTCCAGTTAATATCATACTCAATGATGAAAAGCTGAAAGCTTTTCCTCTAAGATCAAGAACAACACAAGGTTGCCCACTCTCTCCACTGTTATTCAACATAGTATTGGAAGTCCTGACCAGGGCCATTAGGCAAGAAAAGCAGAAGACATTCAAATCAGAAAAGAAGCAGTAGAATTTTCTATTTGCAGCCCTGGTCCTTGTGGCTCAGTTGGTTGGAGTGTAATCCCAATAACCAAAAGTTTGCAGGTTCGATTACTGGTCAGGGCTCATACCGAGGTTGCAGGTTTGATCCCTGGTCCAAGCACATACAGGAGGCAACCAATCAATTGTTCTCTCTAGCACTGATGTTTCGCTCTCTCCCTTCCTCTCTCTAAAAGCAATGATTATGACACATTCCTCCAGCCCCACTATCATGCACTGTGGAAGAGGTTTTCTAATGCTAGGCTGCTTTGGAAGATTCTTGATCACTGTATAAGTCTGAATAAAGCACTCACACCCCGGAGACAGGATTAAGTTTTTATGTGGGTCCTATGCAGCCCACTGGACGCATGAAGGTTCTACCCCTCCCATGTAACTGGTCCTTATATTCCTTTAATTATCTCAGGACTCCAATGGGCTACATTTCTAGGAAGAAGATCCTGGTCCAGGGAGTGATTTGGTGGTTTACAAAGTTATTCAGGTAGCAGGGGTCCATCTGTGTCCTTAAGATGCTCATAGCACAGTCCCTATGTCGGTGGCTAAAGCCAGATTGCTAACAAGTCTGGAATTCTGGAGACCAGGAAGAGGGACTTAGCAAAGTAGTTGGAAGCCATATACATTCAAATGGTATTGAGGATAAATCAGTCAGACACTGTTATGCTGAGAGGGGACTCAAGCCAGATGAAGAGAAACATGCTAAAGATCTCAGGCATTTGGGGAAGGATGTTTACCCAATACACAAGGGGGGGGGGGTTATTTGTTTTTAAGATTTTATTTATTTATTTTTAGAGAGAAGGGAAGGGAGGGAGAAAGAGAGGGAGAGAAACATCAATGTGTGGTTGCCTCTCATGCACCCCCAACTGGGGACCTTGCCCACAACCCAGGTATGTGCCCCAACTGGAAATCGAACTGGCGACCCTTTGGTTCACAAGCCAGCACTCAGTCCACTGAGCTACACCTGCCAGGGCCAATACACAAGTTTTAAAAAATAAACAACTTTGTGGTAACTAGCCCCTCAAAGATGTTGCAGAAATTGTCAAGTGGCTTTTGATTACATGTAATTATTTCAGATTTAGCAAAGTCCCTTCTAGGTTTGGCAAAGTAACTTTCTCCCTTTTGCCTTTCATATTTCACTGATGTTTCAAAGCCACTGTCTAGGGGAAGGGCTTGTCAGTTTTAACCAATCAAGCCCAAAATGGCCTCCCAAATGTATTTTTCTGTGCTTTGTGCTCTTCATTTATCACATGCTTTGATGTTCTTAAACGCAAGGCCATCTTACAGTCAGTCCCTTTTTTACTGAAAATGAATCACATTTATTTCTAACAAGACACCCTTGGGGGAAAAGGAAAGAACAAAGTAGCTGGTTTTCTTAAGTCCAGAACCAGAAAAATACAGTATCTCTCCTCAGTTTTTGTCAGCCCTTTCCCAAGGCCATAATTTGTTCCTCAAAATAAGCACAATTGACAAAGATGTATGGCAACAGCAGAAAAGGAGGCATAGTTCAAAACCACAGTCTTTTCACTAAAAATGTAATCATCTCATTACTGATATAGATCATAATAATCTAAACAAATGCATTTCATATGAAGATTGGTCTAAACGGAACCTAGAGATTCTAACAGGGCTGTTTGGAAAAACAACACAGTCCTTCCTTAGGCAGCTGAGTCTCTGAGCCGCTGATTATATATTTGTGTTGGATAACACCTGAAAGTGGATAAAGACCTCATAAACAGAAAAAAGGCTTCTTTGTGGCTGCTTTTCTATAAACCACACAGCACTTCTGTTTGCTTTTACTAAGGAAGGAGATGAATGCAAGCTGAAGAGTGGAGCAAGTGAAGTGGCTGTCCACTACCTTTCTGAGGAATACATCTTTTCCCCTCAAAATCAGATTGCAGTTTTGGTAAGGGGAGAACAGGATAATAGATGCTGGCAGAGCCACCAGAGGCGATTTGTCTGCATCTCAGGAAGATATTTCGTAACTTTGCATATTGTGTAAACTAAGAACTAAAATTAAGGAATTTAAAACTCAATACTAATGTCCATACATGAACACTGTCCTGGCTGGAGTTTGAGGTACCATATCTCAAAGGCAATGGTATCAAATAGTCATAGTAACTAAGACAGAAAGGGATTTCTGGTATTTGTTTAGGCAAAACAAGCTGAGGCCTGATTTTCAAATGCCCACTGAAATCAAGGGAGAAACATCATTCACCAGTTGAGAGAAACCGAAACCACACTCAAATGAACCTCGGGGAAATACATCCAGAGCCCTCTAATAGACAGAAGAAAAATTAAATAGCTATATGCTTTATTGAACATTTGGTCAGTGCCAGACCCAGCAGTTAATGCTTTACAAGCATTATGTCCTTTAATCTTAACTGAGAAGTCCATCCTTCGATTCCCTCTGTCCCCTCCCACCCACCTTCTTGGGGTGAGGGGAGGAAATAAAAAGATTGGGAGTATCTAGATAAAATCTGCCAGGCACCATCCATCCTCTGTGTTCTATGAATACATTGCACTCTTGAGTCAGAGACAAAGGAGAAAGGACAACAATAGCTCAGTCAGACTACCATCTCGTGCTGGTTCCCCAAGCCCCAGTTCCCACGGGGTAATGCAATAAAGTCCAGAGGATGCCTGCACGTGCAGCGAGGAACTCTGTGCCTCTCCCTGGAGAGCGACATTATCGTTACTATTCTAGAAAGCAAGTACATCTGCCCTCTGCTTTGGAGGGAGATACTGTCCCTGTGTTTCAAGGCTTTTCATTATACAAGCATCCTTGAAAAGACAGTCTGGAGTGCAAACTTATTGAGGCCTTGGCTCAGATGTGCAGAAATGCAAGACACCCATGAAGAATTATCACCCAAGAAACACATAATCCAGAGAGGTTTTCATAAAATGATTCAAGCATTCCCGGGTAACTATAGATGTAGGAACTGAAATTAGAATTGTACACATTTCTAAGCTTCTATTTACTTAATCATTTAGAAGGCAATCATAGGCTGTCCATAACCTACAAAGTCAAAAATGATTCACCTATTCTGAAGAAAATACAGTGCAGAAAAATATGTGTAAGTATTGGATGCCCTGCAAGGCCTGACACATAGATAGGCTTTTCACAGAACTCACTTATGCCTACCAGTCTCTATTTAATCAGACACCCTAGCACTACACTCTCAAACATTCAGTCACTGAACTCATCAAGTGTGCTTTCTGAGAAGTGTTGACGGAAGAAACGTCCAACCCTGCAGAGAATTTTAATAAGCTTGTTTGAGACGAAACTGACAACATGACCTCAAACACTCTGGAGAATCCCAGTTTTGCAGTTTCTTTAATGTATTTGAGATTGAGGAAGGAACCTGAGGAAGATCACAGGAAAGTGGGAGGAGGCAATGTACAGGATGGTTAACAAGATTATGTGCTCCCTTGAGGGTGGTCTCAACTTCGAGGCTTCTGGAGAGGAGGATTACTCTGGCATTTCAAAAAAAAAAGGTGTGTTAACCTAGAAGCACAAGTACGTCGATAGGGCTGGCTTCAAAACCTTTCACTAAAGGAATTGTAGGCCTGGGGCATGACTACCCACCAAGACCTGCCCAGTTCGGGATTTATGATCAGATCACCCTGTGAGGCTACTTTCCATTCAATTTATACCAGTGCCCCTTTTTATTCACAGAAGAATAAAGTTAATTCATTATATTGATTGTGAAGATTATGAAAATAATTCAATGTGTCAATACTTTATGAATAACTATTGTTGACCACAAACAGAAGTCAACTAGGCAT
Organism: Desmodus rotundus; assembly: GCF_022682495.2. NCBI lineage: Eukaryota > Metazoa > Chordata > Mammalia > Chiroptera > Phyllostomidae > Desmodus > Desmodus rotundus. The sequence continues at coordinate 93,396,848 of NC_071400.1, read as the reverse complement.
CCCATTACCAGAACGGATTTATGCAGGAAAAAGAAAGGATTGCAATTGGGTGCCCAAAGCTCTGGTGAGCTATGTACACACAGAGAGAACAAGAAGCAGGAAGCTCTTTTTACAGAGAGGAAGAAGAGGAAAAGAGGAGGGGCCGTTAGGATTATAGAGCTCCATTGTAAACAGAAAGTTCTTCCTGTAGGGGTTTCACGACCCACAAACGGTATGAGAACTCTTCCCACAGGCCCTTCCAATTCCTGTCTAGGTGAACGTCCCTGTCATAAATTTTGGCACTACTAAGAGCTGCTATAAAAAACCAAAGCAAAGCCTCATAGAGCAGGCGCAACTGCTTTAGTTCAATCATCAACCTATTAGGCTCCTCTTCACATATGAGAAAACCAGGAAGCCACTTAAACCTTCCAAGATCACACAGCAGTTTATGGCAAAAGCCTTATCTGTCTCACTCCACATGTAACCCCAAAATGTATGAACAGAATTGTTTTGATCACCTTTAGGTATACTAAACTATTCTTGGGCACCAGGGACTTTCATAGGCTCATACTGAGGGACTTGGATTTGGGATCTAAACCCATAAAACGATAACGCTGTCTATTTTTCTGAAACAACCACTCTCCAGCCAGGAATTTCAGACCTGAAAATGCCTGTTCCCAAATGGAGTGGAAAAACTTAACTATGGCATTTGTAAAAGTTATTCAATTGTGAATTAGCCCCTGGGCTATCGTAAAACTATTTTCTAGTTTCCTGATTGCTCTGAGGTTAATAATAACTTGGGAAAGATACCTATAGCCCTCAGTCATTTATTCAGTGCCAGCAATAACCGAGAACAAAAAAAAAGCACAATTACTTAAGTCACCTCAAATATTGATGAGGGGGAAAAAGAACCGGATTTAAAAAATTAATTAATAGGAATCTCCATCCTTTGAGTTTCTAAATTATATTTAAAGTTAGAGAAAATAGGACATAAATCATAATTATGCTTCCATCATAAATAGCACAGTATAACAGGCCCCATAGTTTGATACGAAATATCTTCCTAACATTACGTACAAATTCCAAAGTGAGAAAATCAAACAATAGGATTATATAAGAATGAAGGGGAGCAGAACTTGCCACCCCAAAATATGCCTCTTTTGGCATAAGGATTATTCCGAGCTAGTTATTTTTTAAAAACAGCAGACATGGGAGAAGCTCTGAAAAGTGAGTACAAGTTATCTCTTTTTTAATAAGAAACATTTAGATTTGTAAGGGAAATCTCCATTTGTAAGGATGTCTCCCTCTCTGTACCAGGAGCCCAACACCTTTTGTCTTTAGCTGGATATGATCTTTAAAGTGGTATCTTGGGCCGTTTCGGGCAGTTACTCCATGTTCCTGGGTCTCTCCCATGTATGTATACTGGAGGCATCCATGTTATTAAACTTCTGCTTGTTTTTCTCCTGCCGCTGTCTTAGATTACAAGGAGTCTCAGCCAAGAACCCAGAAGTATACAGGAAAAATTATTTTTCCTCCCCTACAAAAGGATCTCATTCTCAGAGATATTGAAAAATATTAGAAAACTTCAAAGTGCATTGACCATTTTGACACACTCTTTGATATTTTCAGCACTTTGAAGATATTTATTATTTTATTCATTTTCTTGACTATTAGTCTACCTGTGTAAGTCTGATGAACATCCAAATAAACATTAGCAGCTTTCAGCATGCTTAAGGATCTATATTGAGTTTGAGACCTACACTTCTGTCGCTGGCATTTTTATGAAATAATAAAGACAAAATGTAATAAAACGTTCCGATAATGGCACAAGCTCTGCTATGCAAGGATGGAGATGCTCCCAAACCTGACTGTTGAATGACATGTAGCGCAAATACGTGATGGCTTGAAATACTAATTCGTCACTCAATGTATGAAAATTTCTATTTGGCTTAGGAAATGCAGCTTAAGGATTTTCCAATGAATAATGTATTAATGTGTGGGAAGCATAAAACTGAAATCTCAAAGGTCACCACAGCCCAAGTGGAAAACACTTCTGAACCTCCCTGGTGTAATGGTAGCTAGCTAGCGCTGTCTGATTCTCCATTTCCATTATTCCTGCAGAACACCCATTGATACACAAGACATTTCCAATCACAGTAGCACTGAAAGCTTAGCAAGCTTAGCAAAACAATCAATGAGTTGCCAGTCTCTGGGAAAAAATTCTGGGGGCTGTCTGGGAGATGTGCCTGCCTGAGAAACTACTTTCTAGTTCTTCAAAATAAGAGTCACAGAGGAAGCGAGTGAGAGTGAGCTAGAACTGACCCCAGATATCCACCCCCACCTTAAAGAGCACAGGCCTGAGCCGCACCTTGTTTTGCAGGAAAAATTATTTGCCTAGGCACTTAGGGCTGTAGATACCAGAAATTTAGTTCAGAGCTACCCTCATCAACCCACTCCCCAAGTTAAAATCTGCGTCAGAAATTGTGACAACCGCCAGTTGGTCTATGAACATAACGGAGTGGAGTCGCCTTGACTTTTGCAGGCTAGGTCTCTTCCTTTCAGGGATGAACTAACAGGAGTAGGGCGAAAGAATTCAACATGGAAGGAGCAACAAAAATGTTTCACAATATTAAAAACTGATCATATAGCAGCCATTTTCCAAATGATCATGTTTCAGGTACTCCGCTTGGCACTTTCTCTACTTCTCCAATTTAATTTTCAGAACCTCCTCCTGAGATGGAAATTATTATTCGCGTTCTGGGGATGAGGACATTGAAGTTTGGAGAGGATGACTAACATCTCCGAAAGGCTGGTTGGTGGCAAAGGGGAGATTCAAATAAAAATTCAAAGTCTGTGCTCCTAATTGCAGTCACAGACCATCTTCCAGGGAAGCACAGATCTGTGCTTCTCAGCGCCTCTCTACCCCGGTACACCTACAAATCACCTGGGGCCCATGGGCAACTGAAGATTCTGGGGTAGAGTCTGAAAATCTACATTTCTGGCAAGCTCCCTGGTGACGTTGATGCTGCCGGTGCTCGGAGCGCAGCCTGAACACCAAAGGTCTAGGGGACACGCTACTATGAGAGACAGAACAAAACTGGGCTGTCAAAAAAATATATAAGAAAATGTGAACTCTATGAAGTAGGTAATGAAAGGTGAAAGCACAAAAGTCTGGCATGAGAATAGAATACGCTGAGAAGGCAAGGGCAACCTAGGAGCTGGAAACAATTGATAAGAATCCAAGGAAACTACAAACAAAGGCGGAAGTCAAGTGTCCACCAGAGATGACAAGAGTGCAATCTACATTAGGGAACAAACAAATCAAAAATGGTAAGGCAAACTTGAACCGCACTTCAAAATAAAGGGAAAAGAACAAAAGGATGAAAATGATGAAGAGAGGTGAATAGAGCTATGGGAGCTTAAGATATTCAGGCATAACACCGGTTCTGAGCATCTAATGGTAAGACATTCCCTGAGGCAGACACTGCTTGTTGGTGCTCTGCCGGGTTTCATCTCCACCCACTTCGGAGTCGGCCTGCAGCTACAGTGGATGGTTCCTGGGCCGCCTATGAGCTCCCTGCCTCAAACACCCACGTCCCTCTCTTACTGAGGGAGCTTCTTCAGCCTTTGCTCCAGGCAGCCCAGACTCAACATCCCCAGGTTAAAGAGTTAATGGTTAAATGTACCCAGGTTTCCCCTTTGCAGGTGTGTTCTACATGGTCTCAGGTCTGGTCTATTTTGTCTCCCAATATGCCCAGCAAGATTGAGCTGCAGTTGTCCAAAATTGTAATGCACTCATTAACTCACCCTTTATAAGTTTTTCTCTTTCTTGCATTACTTCCCCCACTCCCTCTCGTGTGTAGCCAGCCTGGGATGACCTACTATTTAAATGATCTGTACCCAAGTCCGTGCCTCAGCATATGATTTTGGGGAAACATAAGTTAATGCATGTCCCAAAGATGTTGGAGGAAAAATCCTTATTTTCAAAAAAAATTTCCACATTTAATGGTGGATTATATAATCAAGTATTAAGTGGACCCCATGTTGTGAATTCAGTAGCTAGAAGACCCCGATATGGACAACACATAAGCCTTCCCATACAACATCCTTCCCACCACTTTCCCCTCTGTTGAGCTTCACTGTATAAGGTTTTTAATACCCAGAATGCTCCATGGCAGAGATTTTGAAACAGTGCGCCACAAGAATTTTTAAAACGTGCAATTCCTGACTAGTTATTTAGTCATGGGCACTGCCCTATTTTCCCTTAGATTGTCAAATAAAAAGATGACAACAGACAACACAAGACCCATCCATGTGTGAGTGAACATACATTATACTTTTTGTCAGATTGGCAAAAATATAATTTTTGGTATGCCACAGAATTTTAGTAATTAGTTTTTGTGTGCCATGATGTGGAAAATGTTGAAAATTGCTGTTCCATGGCATGATTCCTATTCCTTGCCTTCCCCTCTTACTTGTAAACTTCTCACACACAAGAACTGTGCCTTATTAGCTTTGTATCCCAAGGACCTAGCACAGCACCTTGCACAGAGAAGGCTCTTGATAACTGTTAAATGTAAATTAAATCTTCAGTGAATCAATAGGTCTTAGTACTGACTAGATGTGTGACCTTGGACAAATCACTTAACCAAACTGAGCCATACTTAACACCACCTGTAACTCCATCTCAACTCAATGTTCTCTGAGATCAAGTTATTACATGAATCCAGATAAGCTAAATTCCTTCCCACTCACCAATCTCTTAGGTCTGATTAATGTAGCATAAAGCTGGCCACATTATTAAAGGAGCAGCCAAATCTTTTTGGACCACATTAATCTATAACTATGGTATCTCCTAAAATCCTATCATTTAACAGCCTCTTTTGGGGCCTAAGTAAAATTCTACTTGTGGTTATTGGTGTACTATCACTGCTCAAGGTACTGTCTAGACCTGCGTTGTTCAATATTGTTGGGGACTGGGATAAGCCTGAAACAGGCTGATACAATCAGACCTGAGAGCTGCGCCGGAATAAACAGGATGCTGCGGTCAGGAGCCATGGAATCCCTCCCCCCTGAACATGCAGGTGGCACATCAATCAGTGCCTTGATCACGCGCCCGCCATGCACCCCCCGGCCAATCGCAGGCTAGAGCACGCTTTGAAGCCACCTATCCACTGCACTTCCTCTACTGCCCTCCTCTATATAACTCCCTCCGTTTTGAAATAAATTTGCAGCTTGATCAGAATCCTTTGTCTTGCTGCCGTTCTTTCGCGCCTCCTGTCCCATCCCTTTTCATCCGTTGCAGGTATATCGGCGGACCCCGTTGACTGCCTCGCAGGCCGAGGCAACTGGCGCCCAACGTGGGGCCCGACTGATCGCCTGTGCGGACCGCTGTCCCCTTCGATCGCAGCGTTTCGCCCGGCTCGCCGCCAGCGTTTCGCCCGGCTCACCGCGACTACCCGACCGCGCGCCGGCATTCCCTGACGACCCCCGTTCCCCGACAGCGGCATTTCAAAGGTAAGACCCAACCATGGGACAGGCATGCTCACAACATGATTTGTTCGTTGCTCAATTAGAAGAATCTCTCAAGGTGCGCAATATAAGGGTTCGTAAAAAAGATTTGAATTCCTTTTTCACTTTCGTTTTTAAAATCTGCCCATGGTTTCCTCAGGAGGGTAACATTGACTCCCGCCTCTGGCACCGTGTAGGCGACTGCCTAAATGACTATTATAAGGTTTTTGGCCCCGAGACTGTCCCTATAACTGCCTTTAACTATTATAACCTCATAGCAGACATCCTTAAAAACCACAATAATTCCCCTGACATACAGCGCCTTTGCAAAGAAGGGCAAGAAATTCTCCGTAGTCACTCCCCGGCCCCTTCAAAAGCCCCCTCAGTTCACGGCCTCCCCGACGCTCATGCTGACTCGCTTTCGCGACCCCCCTCACGAGCGCCTTCAAATTGCCCTTCTGTCTCCATCCAAATAGATACAAACCCTCCGGCCCCTTCTCTGCACCCTCCCCTTCAGGAGTTCTATTCCTCTGCTCCACCCCCCGTTTCTCAGGACTCCGGCGACCAGTTAGATCCCTCTGAACAGGCAGAATTAGAGGACGAGGCCGCTCGCTACAATAATCCTGGCTGGCCACCACTCGTGGCGGCAGTCCTTCCGCCATTCAAACCGCCTCCTTATAGTACCTCTCACGCACCTGCCGCCGCCATTTTGCCTTCAGCGCATGGCGCGTCCGCCATTCACCCGCGGCGGGCAAGGCACCCATTACCTTGCCCCTGGCGGCCACCGCCGCATTCACTCCGCTTCCAAAGCCTTTCCTTCAAGAGACCCTCACTTTCATCCGAGATATTAAAACCATTGCCAAAGAATTCTCCGCTTTTACGATCAGTCCCCCTCCCCACGAGACTTTAGCATTCCCAGTTACTAGATCCCAGACTCGCCCAGATAGGACCGAGAACATAAATAGTTCAGCTGCGGCTGCAGCTACCCCCCTTCCTGACAGTGACAACCCCGAGGACTCTGACAGCTCCCCTTCTGATATAGATGAAGCAGAGCCCAGTACAAGAGATACTGCGGCCCCCCAAACTTATTTCCACACATATAAGAAACTTAGTCTTAAAACATTAGAAAAGGTCAAATCTGCTGTAACACACTACGGGCCCACAGCCCCCTTTTCCCTCGCCCTAATTGAAAATCTTAGTGAGCGCTGGCTCACGCCCAATGATTGGTTCTTTCTAGCGAAGGCAGCGCTAAGTGGAGGTGACTTTATTCTTTGGAAAAGCGAATATGAAGACACCGCTAAACAGTTTGTTCAGCGTAATATGAGAAAATCCTCCTCTAAAAATTGGACCATACTTAAATTTCTTGGTTCCGCCCCCTACCAAAGCAATGAGAAACAAGCTCAATTTCCCCCCGGACTTCTAACCCAGATCCAGTCCGCGGGTCTTAAAGCATGGAGGCGCCTTCCACAAAAGGGCACCGCAACCACTTCTCTTGCAAAAATAAGACAGGGCCCAGATGAGCCATACAGTGATTTCATAAGTCGTTTACAAGAATTAGCTGAGAGGCTCTTTGGCGCGGGCGAAAGTGAAAACGCTTTCGTTAAACACCTAGCTTATGAAAATGCCAACCCCGCTTGCCAAAATGCCATCCGCCCCTATCGCCAAGGAGAGCTCTGTGACTATGTTCGCCTCTGCTCCGGCATCGGCTCTGCCCATGCTTTCGGACTTGCCATTGGTGCCGCCTTACAAAATTTTATGCCCCCACAGCCGGCGCGCCCCCCTAATCGCCTTTGCTACAACTGTAACCAACCTGGACATTTTTCCCGAGCCTGCCCCCAGAAGAGCCAAAATCAGACTCAAATTCGGATCCAAAACCCAACAGGACCTAGTACTAATAGTCCAGGAGCCCCTGCCACAAAATGCCCTCGCTGTAAGAAGGGTTTTCACTGGTCCTCAGAATGCAGATCTAAGACAGACATCTATGGACAGCCCATTCCCCCAAAGCAGGGAAACTCCAACAGGGCCCAGCCCCAGGGCCCCATTCCGGGTGTGAACTCCGGGGCTACACAGTTCACCCCCCAATCACTCCACCCACGGATCCCTGCTCTCCCAGTAATCAATCACGCCGCCACATCACAGACCTGTGGAGGGCCACAGCAGGCAGCGCAGGACTGGACCTCTGTGCCGCCACCGACACAGTACTAACTTCAGACAACAGTCCCCTAATAGTCCCCACCGGCGTTTTCGGGCCCCTACCGCCTAACACGTTCGGGCTTATCTTCGGCCGAGTCAGTTCCACCCTACAAGGGATACAAGTCCTCCCTGGCATTCTAGATAATGATTTCGAAGGACAAATCCAAATTATCCTTTCCACCACTTTAGATTTAATTACCATCCCCAAAGGAACTAGGTTAGCCCAAATAATCATCCTCCCCCTTCAACATCTTAACTCCAATTTTCAAAAACCTTTTCGAGGGTCAAGCCCCCCTGGCTCTTCAGATACATATTGGGTACAACAGGTCACCGAGGGCCGTCCCTTACTCGAACTCAGAATTAATGGTAAAGCTTTTTCAGGTATTATTGACACAGGAGCCGATGCCACTGTTATTTCTGAGTCTCAATGGCCTCGAAATTGGCCCCTAACCATAGCTGCCACACATTTGCGTGGCATAGGACAGTCTACCAATCCACAACAAAGCTCTAAAACCCTTAAATGGGAAGACAATGAAGGAAACCAGGGCTTCGTGACCCCGTATGTACTACCTAACTTGCCCGTTAATCTATGGGGGAGAGATATTCTCGCCCAAATGAAAGTAGTCTTGTATAGCCCCAGTAACGTTGCTATAACTCAAATGCTAAACCAAGGATTCTTACCCGGCCAAGGGCTAGGGAAAAACCATCAAGGCATCACTCAACCCATTTCTATTAATCCAAAGTTTAATAAGACAGGTCTAGGATATACCCAAAATTTACCCTAGCGGCCATTGACAGTCCTGCACCCCATGCAGATAAAATATTATGGAAATCCACTGACCCTGTATGGGTTGATCAATGGCCCCTTACTCAGGAAAAAACCCTCGCTGCTATTACGTTAGTGCAGGAACAGCTTGCGGCAGGGCACATTGAGCCTTCTAATTCCCCTTGGAATACCCCTATTTTCATCATCAAAAAGAAATCTGGAAAATGGCGTCTTCTGCAAGATCTCAGAGCCGTCAATAAAATTATGGTCCCCATGGGAGCCCTACAGCCTGGTCTCCCTTCACCTGTTGCCATTCCTGCCAATTATTACAAAATTGTCATAGATTTAAAAGACTGCTTTTTTACCATTCCTCTTCACCCTGAGGACAGACCCTACTTTGCCTTCAGCGTTCCTCAAATCAATTTCCAAAGCCCTATGCCTCGTTACCAGTGGAAGGTACTGCCCCAGGGCATGGCCAACAGCCCCACCTTGTGTCAAAAGTTTGTTGCAGCTGCCATTGCCCCAGTCAGAAAGCAATGGCCCCAGGCCTATATCCTCCATTATATGGACGATATCCTTTTAGCCTGCCCCGACGGTGACACCGCTAGGGCCTGTCATGCCCATATGATCACATGCCTTGCTAACCGGGGACTACAGATCGCTCCTGATAAAGTGCAAACATCTGATCCATATTCCTATCTAGGGTTTGAACTATGTCACCAACAAGTACTTACCCCCCGCATATCCCTCAGAACTGATAATTTAAAAACACTCAATGATTTTCAAAAGCTTCTTGGTGACATTCAGTGGCTCCGGCCATACTTAAAGCTACCCACAGAAGCGCTCCTCCCACTCAATAACATTCTAAAAGGAGACTCAGATCCCTTATCTCCGCGTGCCTTAACCCCCGAAGCAGAACATTCCTTAACCATTATCAACAAAGCCATACAAGGGCAAAGCGCTCAACAGATTTCCTATAACCTACCTCTAGTATTCATATTACTCCCTACAGCCCATACACCTACTGGAGTTTTCTGGCAAACAAAAACCACAGACCTTACAAAAAATGGCCATCCCCTTCTTTGGGTCCACCTACCAGCCTCTCCCTCACGAGTATTACTCACTTATCCCTCTCTTCTTGCCACTCTAATTATTAAGGGGCGATCCACCAGCCGCCAACTATTTGGTAAAGACCCTGATTCAATAATTACTCCCTATTCACATGACCAAACAAACTGGCTTCTACAAACTTCTGATGAGTGGGCTATAGCATTATCCTCCTTTACAGGGAATCTTGATAATCACTACCCTAGTGATCCCCTCGTTCAATTTGCTAAAACTCATCAGTTCATCTTTTCTAAACTCACCAAAGCAGCTCCAATTCCTAAAGCCACCCTCGTCTTTACTGACGGATCTTCAAACGGCACAGCTGCCTATATCATTAATAAACAAACTTTTACAGTTAAATCTCCTTACCCCTCTGCTCAGCTCGTAGAACTGTTTGCCATACTTGAAGTTTTTACTTCACTTGCCAACCAACCGTTCAACCTCTATACTGACAGCGCCTATATAGCTCAGTCAGTCCCTCTATTAGAAACAGTTCCCTTCATCAAACCCTCCACAAATGCCACCCCTTTATTCACCAAACTACAAAACCTTATCCTACAAAGACAACACCCTTTTTATATCGGACATCTTCGTGCTCACCTTGACCTTCCTGGGCCCCTAACAGAAGGCAACGCCCTAGCTGACGTTGCCACACAGACCATCTGCCCTATTCTTACAGACCCAGTTACTGAGGCCACACAAGCCCATACCTTGCACCATTTAAATGCCCATACCCTTCGCCTTCTTTATAAAATCACTAGAGACCAAGCTAGGGACATCGTTAAAGCTTGTCCTCATTGTATAACCTCAGCCCCTGTGCCTCATTTAGGCGTTAATCCCCGTGGCCTTATACCCAATGCCATATGGCAAATGGATATTACCCACTTTGCCACTTTTGGGAAGCAAAAATTTATTCATGTTACAGTTGATACTTTTAGTGGATTCATAGCTGCCACACCCCAAACAGGAGAAGCGTCAAAAAATGTAATCTCTCATATGATCCACTGCTTTTCCGCCTTGGGCAAGCCCCACACCATTAAAACAGATAATGGCCCTGGCTATACAGGAAAAAATTTCCAAGCCTTTTGCCAACAACTTCAAATTAAGCATATTACTGGAATCCCTTATAATCCTCAAGGACAAGGTATAGTAGAGCGGGCCCATCAAACCTTAAAGAATGCCATCAATCGCCTAACACACTCTCCTCTCGGGTTTTCAAAACAACAACCTCGAAATCTTCTAAATCATGCCCTCTTCCAGCTTAATTTTCTTACACTAGATATACAGGGTCATTCGGCAGCCGATCGCCACTGGCACCCACAAACCACATCACAACAAGCCACTGTCATGTGGCGCGACCCCCTCACTCACGCCTGGAAGGGCCCAGACCCCGTCCTCATATGGGGGAGAGGCTCAGCCTGCATTTATGATCAAAAAGAAGATGGCCCACGATGGCTCCCTGAAAGACTAATAAAACACATCAATCATCGCCCCGCCCCACCAACATATCAGCCCTGAATATCACCGAACAAAATTGCACCCTCAGCATACCCTTTAGAGTTCAGCCTATGCTTTTGTACTCCTCCCCCTGCATCTATAAGAAATTACAAAATAATTCTTTTGATATTTCTGTTGGTTTCGCTAGTTTTACCAATTGTAGCCACACGCTTAATTATAGCACATCCCTCTGCCCTGGTCCAGGATGAGCATTCATTTGTGGTAATAATTTAGCTTTCACTGCCTTACCTGCCAACTGGACAGGGCTATGCATCCTAGCTGCCTTATTTACCTGACATAGACATCATCCCAGGAGATGAGCCTGTCCCCATTCCTGCTTTTGACCACTTCGCAGGACGACACAAGAGAGCCTTAGCTATTATTCCCCTGCTTGTTGGTCTAGGAGTCTCTGGAGCAGTAGGTACCGGAACTACAGGATTAGGAGTTGCAGTTCACTCCTATACAAAACTTTCCAAACAACTTGTTGATGATGTCCAAGCCTTATCAAGTACTATTACTGACATTCAAGACCAGTTAGATTCCCTAGCAGAAGTAGTCCTACAGAATAGACGAGGTCTAGACTTACTCACAGCAGAGCAGGGAGGCATTTGTTTAGCTTTACAGGAACGATGCTGCTTTTATGCCAACAAGTCAGGCATCGTCCGGGACAAGATCAAGATCCTTCAAGAAGATCTGGAAAGACGACGAAAAGCTCTGACTGAGAGCCCTTTCCTTACAGCCTTCAACGGACTACTCCCCTTTCTTCTCCCTCTCCTCAGGCCTTTAATAGCTATCATTCTCTTCCTGACCTTTGCTCCCTGGCCACAAACCTCATCCGAGACCAACTTAACTCCCTTCTTGGCAAACCTATCCAGATACATTATCACCAGCTAGAAATGAATGAACCTGGCACTGACTCGCAGCGTCTTCTCCGAGAATGTCCTCGCGCATAAGCTCCTTTTTGCACCCCCACCTCCTACGAGAACAGTATAACTCTTGGCATTATACTTTACATATAAATTGTAATGGATACCGCTAGGTGCAGAGCAAAGCATCGCAAGGAGAAGCTACCCCGAAGGTGGCCCTGCCATGTCTCCTGAGAGGCAAGTCGGCTTGCATAGAGGTCAGCGCCCCAACCCTCTCCTCCGAAAAGGGTGCTTCAGAGCTCGGGACGAGCTCAGGAGGAGCCAGACCACTGCCTCCCCTAGCCGGTTAAAGTCCACTCCTCACCTTAAAAATGAAAATAAGGGAGGAGATGTTGGGGACTGGGATAAGCCTGAAACAGGCTGATACAATCAGACCTGAGAGCTGCGCCGGAATAAACAGGATGCTGCGGTCAGGAGCCATGGAATCCCTCCCCCCTGAACATGCAGGTGGCACATCAATCAGTGCCTTGATCACGCGCCCGCCATGCACCCCCCGGCCAATCGCAGGCTAGAGCACGCTTTGAAGCCACCTATCCACTGCACTTCCTCTACTGCCCTCCTCTATATAACTCCCTCCGTTTTGAAATAAATTTGCAGCTTGATCAGAATCCTTTGTCTTGCTGCCGTTCTTTCGCGCCTCCTGTCCCATCCCTTTTCATCCGTTGCAGGTATATCGGCGGACCCCGTTGACTGCCTCGCAGGCCGAGGCACAATATGGCAGCCACTAAATCCCATGTGGCTCTTGGGTACTTGGGTACTAGTCCAAAAAGAAATATGAAGTAAGTGTAAGATAACACAGCGGATTCCAAAAGTTTAATACAAAAAAAATGTAAAATATCTCAACAACTATGTCATATGTTGAGATAATCATATTTTGAATATATTGGGCTAAATAAAATGTTATTTAAATTAACTTTACTGATTTCTTTTTATTTTTTAATGTAGTTATGAGAACATTTAGTGTGAAGAAAATTTAGTGACTCATTCAATTTTTACTAGGCAGTGCTGGTCTTAAAAGCTATGAGGGATAATAAGATGAGTGTTTTAGTCTCTGACCTTTAAGATTGTTTTAGAATAGTGAAAAGTGAAATGGAGAAAAGGAATAGATCCAAAAGGAACTAATAGAAGGAAAAGCAACTATTAGATACAAGAACAGAGGGACAAATTGCTACTCAAATGAAGGGGAGGGAGACATTCTTTAACTGGGTTTTATTTAGAGGGGAATTTGTATTGGGGGGCAAATTTCCTACAGGAAATCATCCTGCAGTATCTTGTCATTTTCATTACAGAGATTTGTTCATTATCACAATAGGATTTTGCTAACAGTTGTAGAAGAACTAGACAAAACCAACCCAAACTTGGCCTCAAAGATAGTATTATCTTCAAAATTCTCTGAGAACAAGAAAAAATCTTGTTCTTATTTCTTGACTGTGGTGTTAAAATCTATCCAGGAATGAGATGATATAAATCCCCCTAAATAAAACATGATGGCCTGACTTTCCCCATACTCCTCTAAAAGGACAAATTGTTGTTCACAATGCAATCTCTTGAATTGGCTAAATGGTCTTTCAAATAAACATTTTGAGAACTATGTCTCCCAGGTGCTTGTAAATTCCTCCATTCCCTTAATGAATGTGTCAGTGTGACTTCATGACAACCGGATGGAAAATTAAAAACGTGATGTGTAGCAGACTCAGCTGGGATGGGTTGAATAGACGTCTACTTTATAATTCCAGTTTCACAGGGATCTTGTGCAGTAGCAAGTGAGACCTGAAGACAGCAGAATTCCTACTTTAACAATCCAATATCTATTCCTCCACTTTCCTTACTAACAGAATTCTGCTATTGCTAGAAGAGGCAATAAGCCCAGCTAAAACTCCCCAGTCTTTCTTGCTGATGGGATCATCAGATGACCCAGTTCAGGCCAATGGAGTGCAGGTGGAAGTTGTACAAGGTTTCAAAGAGAGATCCCACACCAGGGCAGACTCAGATAGGGCCTCCTCTACCACACACCTTCTGTTCTGTCCTCCCTCCCGCCTGCAATGGGGGCACAGTGCTGGAGGAGAAGCAGCCAACTCTGGCCTGAGGAGCAATCACACACTGAGGATGGATGAGCAAAGAGATAAAGCCACATTGGTATGTGCCAACCCATGAGTACAGCTTGATTGGTTGGTTATTTTCACCAGATGTGTTGATGTTTCAGTAACCTACCAACTCAACATTAATGGCAGTGTCAGTAACCTATCATTACTGCTTAATGGTAGCAGAATGAAGCCCCTAAACTACAGGAAATGTTATACTGGGTGTGACCTGTGGTTTTTGTGGTCCAGTGTTGTCACAGACTATATGCACTAACACTTAACAGCAATTTGGGCTGGGCTCAACTGAATGGTTCTTCTGTTGCTCTGGTCCGAGGTCACGCATGTGGGTGCAATCCTCCATGGGCTCCAATAGTGCTAGATCACCTAGAAAGTGGTTATCAATCATTTTGGTCTCGGTATCCCTTTGCACACTTAAAAATTGTCGAGGACCAGACGAGTTCTCATTTAACTTGGTTATATCTAATAATGTTTACCGTATTACAAAATAGAAGTTTTTTAAAAACCAGAGTACATAAGCACACATTTTCTATTAACCACCAGAGCAACGATTTCATCACACATCATGCAGCTTCTAGAAAACTCAAATGTACGCTTGGGAGAAAATGAGAGCAAAGGAGACACATGTCTTAGTATTACTATGAAAACAGTTGTGACCTCATGGATCTCATGAAAGGGCCTCAAGGATCATTAAGAGTCACAAGACCACACTTTGAGAATGCTGGCCTAGGATGGTCTCACTCATACGTCTGACACCTAGGCCTCTCTCTCATTATGTGGCCTCTCATCCACAGGGAAGCTAGCCTGGCCATGGTGAGCTCAGGGCAACAAATAGAGTGAAAGAGGAAGCTGTAAAAAGTCTTGACACCTTGATGAGAAATCCTACAAGAATGCTTCCACTACTTCCTGCTGGTCAAAACAAGTCACAGGGCTATCCCAGATTCAAAGGGATAGCCCCGTGATGGAAAAAGCGCAGAGATCTGGCTTCTTTGCAAATGCTCTCCCTCAGACAACTAACCCCTTCCAGAATTGAGTGGTGGTGGCAGACCAAGTATTTGATGCTGCTGACCCATCTAATCACATGTCGAGTCATCTAGTAGCACAGCCCAGTCCCGTATTAGCCTGAGAAATACACAAATGAGTCAGGTCACCTGTTATTGGCACTGATGGGAACACAAGACAGTTTAGGTAAAGACTCTGAAATATCTGTAGGAAACAGAGGCTAGACAATAATCCTTCTGTAGACTATGTGGAGAGTAGTCTCAATGTTCTTTTTATAGCGCTCTTGTCATTTATGGCACGGGGTAAATCTCAACCACTTATTTTATTGTCGGCAAAGATTTTTTTTTTAACTTTACAATAAACTCTTCTGTAGCAGTGAGCTCACAAAAAATACATGTTTACTAGAAAAAATTAAGCACAGAATTTTCTCTCCTCATGAAACGTATTAATGAATGTAGAATTTGCACAAAATATTTATTAACATTTAGCATATACAATGAGGACTCTTATGACATCATTTCCCACGTGAAAACCAAAACTCCAAACCAATTAAAAAACCATCAACACCTGCTTCAAAATTTGTCATTTTAAAAACTCTGTAGCTGAAGATAAAAACTTACTGGTAACACAAGAATCTGCCAAAGGTATGAAGAATGTATGCAGCAAAGCCGTTCATTCTGACCAAATAACTACTCTTGATTTTCTCATTTCCCATTCCAAATGTCCCGGTGCACATAACAGTGCAGCTAATGTGTCAGGTCAAATAGCAGAAAAGAACTTCCCAGTTAAATGATGCCAAATTTATATCAATGATTTCGGATGTTTCAAATGGGAAATCAGTTAATACCAAAGATGATTTCATTGTTACATCCATTTCATGAAATCAGAGTAAAGCTTGGATGTTCATTCTGCTGGAAGTGAGACATCTGATGTGAACGCTATTACAAATTCAGTTATAAAAATTCTACAAGGAAGATAAAGGTACTTGTTTTTATATGAAACATGCACTTTCTATTTTATACAGGACAGTGATGTGGTACAAACAATGGTATTAAGTATTTCATTAAGAAACTTGTGGAGAAAATAAGTTCTTGGAATTGGTTTGCCATATACATTATTCATGACTGGGCTCAAACATGCAAGAGTATTCCACCAACCAAAATAGAAGCTGTACCTGTCAAAATTACAAATATGTTTCTATATATACAGAGTAACTGAGCTACAAAATTTGTGATAAAGATAATGTTGAACATAAAATTAATCATAATAATCAGCGTGGCAATACATTCTTTCTTTGCTACCCTCATCCATCAGATTTTAGAAATGTTTGAGCTTTTGAGCCTTCCAATCATAAACATCTTTTGATGTGCAAAGAATTCTCCAAAGTTTGATTTATTCAAGCTTTTAACAAGTTGAGAAGTAACTGAAATAAAACATGCACACAGAAGTCATTAACACATATGTGTACAAATGCAAGAGAGAAACCAAACAAAATAAACAATAAGACCTCAGACCACGTACATTATTAACATTGTGATTTTATTATTGCGTTTGGGATATCTTGCTGTGGGAAGACGCTTTAGATGGCAATCTTATTATTAATTGGATAAATCCATACATTTTTCAATAAATGCATTCAACTTGATTAAGCTTACAATCTTGCAGCATCTAAATTTGGTGACCTTCAAAAGAATTATTAAAAATAGACATTTTTAGATTAGTTTTGTCTTATAAAATATTTGTTGAGAATACTTGGAGGCAAAACAATAGCACCTATAAAAATTACTTGGGCTTAAATACTTACAGACACATCATAATTAAAATGCTAAAGGTTAAATATAAAAAGAGAATCTTAAAAGCAGCAAGGGAAAAGAAAAGAATTACCTACAACAGAATTCCCATAAGACTTTCAGCTCATTTTTCAAAAGAAACTTGCAGGGTAGAAGGGATTGGCAGGAAGTATTCAAAGTC
Organism: Desmodus rotundus; assembly: GCF_022682495.2. NCBI lineage: Eukaryota > Metazoa > Chordata > Mammalia > Chiroptera > Phyllostomidae > Desmodus > Desmodus rotundus. The sequence continues at coordinate 93,379,797 of NC_071400.1, read as the reverse complement.
ATGAAAAGCACAGACCTGCAGCCAAGAATGCTGTAACCTGCAAAGACGTCATTTATAATCGAAGGGCAGATAAAGAGCTTCCCAGACAAGAAAAAACTAGGAGTTCATCATCACGAAACCATTATTATACGAAATGTCAAAAGGACTTATTTAAGAAAAAGATCAAAATTATGAACAATAAAATGGCAATAAATACATATTTATCAACAACTGAATCTAAAAAACAAACTAAGCAAAGAAGAACAGAGACAGAATCATGGATACAGAAAGCGTTTGTATCCATGGTTGCCAGATGGGAGGGGCGTGTGGTGGAATGGGTGAAGAGGGGAGGGGATTAATAAGTACAAACAGATAGTTACGGAATAGTCATGGGGATATAAAATACAGTGTAGGAAATGGAGAAGCCAAAGAACTTACCTGCATGACCCATGGACATGAACAATGGTGGGGGATTGCTTGAGGAAGTGGGGGCCGCTGGGTGGAGGGGGGCAAAGGGGAAAAAATTGGGACAACTGTAATAGCATAATCAATCAAATAAAATTTAATAAAAAGAAAAATAAAATTACAGCCAATTTAATGAAAATATAATTTATAACAATAAAACTATATTAAAACACATACTTGAATAAAAATCAGTGAGTCAGAGATACAGCTGAGACTAATAAAAATGTGTAAATTATAAATACTGAGTCATTATATTGTGCACCCGAAACTAATGTTGTATGTAAATTATACCTCAATTTTTAAATGTGTAAATATATACAAGAATAATTGCTGTTAATTTTTAATGTCAAAATTGTCAATATACAAATGTTTTTATTTTGCTTTAATATATACACACATATATTATTGATTATTGAAAGATTTTACTTCTAATAAGACTTTTTTAGATCAGCATAACAAAACCAAATTGTTGGTCAATAAATGAATATTTTATTTTAGACCTTCCCCGTTCTTGGTTTGGACTACAAGTCACATGGTTACCCCAGCTACGATCTATGATTTCTGCTTCCACAGAGCTTTCTAATATAATTGAATTAACATGAGAAGCTTTGATGCTGTCATAAGAAAGCAGAAGCGATGCTCAATTTTCATTCAACACAAAAGATCTTATTTTTTCTCTTCTTTTTTGCTCGATAGTTTCAGGGGCACAGGTTTTGATGTTATATCATTCTGTTAATTATATTCCTCATCCCTTCCCACTATGCTGCATTTTTATGATGCTCAAGGAAGAATTTCTCACTCAGGAGTGGCTGAAGGCTCTTCTTGTAATGGTTGCTAAGGATATTTGCCCTAGGCTGGAGCAGTGCCTTTCCGGAGTGCTCACACATAGCCCGACCTACTCAAACCTATTTGGATCAAGTACTGAAACAGGAAAACCAGTTACAGAAAGCCAATAGCTATTCCCTTACAGCTCTCCCCTTGTTTCTCTTTCCTCCCCCTACCCCCCTACCTTTAATAAGTTACTACAGTAAAAGAGCAATAAAAACCTCTTTGTGTTTGAATTGTGAAGTGAAGTATTCTTCATTAATGAAAGGGTTTTCAACCGAAATTTTTTAGAGTCAGATTAGTCATTATTTTTGTTTGTCCTTATGAAGGCCTCACTTTAATTATTCCCTAGCCTGTGGGCAACCACTGCGTATTCTGAAACTAGACCGGCCCAGATCTGTACGATGGGAGAGATCAAACATGCTTTCATACTTTTTGTTGTTTCTATTTTTACAATTGTGATGATCATTCTTGTGTTTCTTTCTTCTGTTCTGGAGTGTTTCCAGTCCCTATCTTATAGGTTAGTTAAGACAATGCCAGTTGCCCTGAAATCTCAATGGTTTAAACAATCAAAGCTGATCACATAAAGTCAGTCAGCTAGAGTTTGGGGATGTGAGTTGTGTGCTCCTGAGTCTCACAGGGATTCAGGCTGAAAAAGACTTTGCATCCTTGGAGTAGAGGATTACATGCGAAGTCGTGAGTCAAGCCTGAAAGTGACACACAAAGCTTCCACCTACATTCCACTGGCCAGTCCTCAGTCACACCTAACTGTACCTAATGGCAAGGGGTGCTGGGAAATGTAGTCCAGCTGTGTCTAGGAGGAAAGAAAACAAGTGTGGTGAAAGGCTCACTAGTCTCTGCCACAACTAATTAGACACTCGCTGTAGTTGTTAGAACCTCAAAACAGACTGAATGAAAACTTTTTGAGGAATAAATCTTAAAGTATAAGGTCAATGCCAAATGTACATTGTGAGTGCTTGTTAAATACTGCGAAATGCCTTCAATGATGGTTACTCGACAGGGGACTGGTCCAGAGTGGGTCTGCCTCAAGCCAAGCTGTAGGGTGAGTTCTTGACTTCATGTAGGAAACATTTCACAACTCAAGTCCAGGTGATTTTAAGAGTATGTTTATTAAAACTGAGGGGAGTGAAACAAAGGAAGGATTTAAGGTAGAAGCAACAGGAGAGAGACTAGGTGGTTCTCTTTTTTGGCTCCCTGAAAATGTTATAGGACACAAGTGAGCCAAGGTGGGGCTGCTGTTAGCTCACTGGGAAGTCAGAGAAAAGAGGCACCTTGGAAACAGGATCACGGGTTAATCCCAGAGCCAGCTGCTGCCGCCGCAGCCCACTGCTCCCCTGCATGCAAGTCTCAAGGAGACCCTTAGAGTCTAGGAGGAAATAAAACGTTAGTGCCCATGAAGGGGCATGGGCCTGGCTCTAGAGCAAGCATGCGCACTGATATCTTTTGTTTTGAGTGTTTTCTCTCTTTTGTGGGTGAGAATCTTAGGGGAAGTTTTCAGCAGAATATTCATTTGTTTTCCAGGTGCATTTTTAACCTGTTGATGCATCAAAATAAGTATATAGGAGAGTTTGGGATTACTCTTTGGTCTGCTGTATTGTACTTTCATCTTAGGTCTGTCTGGCTCTAATAGGGTTTATGTTATTTGTTCACCTGACTTCATCTGTCCGTGGGTTTAGCTGGCACAAATGGCATTAATTGTATCTCTGTTCGCTATTTTCCCCAGCCAGGTTGATTTAAGATATGTATTCTCTGATTAGGAAGGAGAGGTATAAGCCATTCACTCACAAGTGTCTTTCGTTAGGGGAGATAAGGTCTTCCGATTCACCAGCTGGCTGTAAGTTGTTCACATTTTTTGGCCTTGTTTAATTTTCTTGTTTCAGTTCCCCTATTTCACTTGCCCAGGACTTTTCCTAGCTTCTTATTATCCTCTCACATTGCCAGGGGAAACAGTAATTCATTTTAAGAAGTAGTAACATAACTTGTTTAGGGACTGAAGAAGTTTGTCTCTGAAAAGACTTTATAATTCAAATTAACTCTCCTTTATCGTTCTACTTTTGAATATTTATTCAATTGCCCAAACACCTTAACTGTCCATTTGAAAACAATTAGCAAACTTACGGACCTACATCTCAAATTCCTCAGCCTTGGTGAACTTCTGGAACAAATTTTACACATAATTACATAGTGTCTAAATCTGGCGCTCTTTAGAATTGCTTGTCTACAATTTCATAGCAAAACGGAGTTCTCTAACATGAGTTTGAAAGTGCTTGTTCCTGCAATGGTAATTTCACAAAATCTCTTTGTATTTTGCAAATGCCTTGCAATCATTGCAATCATAGCTATTCCTTCATCATCTCTGACAGGATTTCCATTCCCATTTTACAAGTGACACAGCAAGCGGAGCTCAATGGTTCTCACTGTCATGCAGTCCTCTACTGGGTCCCTCTCCTGTGTCTACATCTGTATCTACAAATGTATCTATATATTTGCATCTGTAGTTGCATCATCCCTCTTGTTACTGTATTTGTAAGCATGTGTTACTCTATGCCCTAAGTGATAAAAAATTGATAGCATCTGTTTCCATGAATATCTGTCTTAATAAATGATAATCATATTTGTTAGGGCTTATTTTCAAATTGTCCTCTTAAAAGCTTTCTTTTAAAAAAAGCGTTTAAGTGATGGCAGAGGAAAAGTATACAATCTAAACTCTTCTTTTTTGCATTTTTTCACTTAAATATAGGGGTATACATTATATTGGTTATATGGGTTTCAGGTATACGATATAGTGATTTGACTATTTTATAACTTACGATGTGATCACCCCAAACTGTTCTTTAAAATTATGTTTTTAGCCAAGTTCATTTTACCTGGGTGAAAGCTCATTTGTTCCTTCATTTTTTCATTTCCCTGTTCATTCCTTCAGTTAACCACTGACAAACATGATTGATGTCATTCTTTCAGTTAAATTAAAAACAGTTATATATGCTGGGTTCTTCGCAGAGGGCACATTTTGAGAAACATGATTAGGGTTCAAGCTCCCTGGACACAAAACTACAAGCAGGAAGGTCTTATGAATCCGAGGAAGTTGTACTTGTGTGTTATATTTGTACGTGCTATGGAGATATCCAGTTCACTTATTCATTTTTTCCAGCTTTATTAACATATAATTGACAAAGTTGTAACATATTTATTCATTTATACATCTGTTCTTCAGTTACTGTTGAGCAGATACCATGTGCTGGGCACTGTCTTAGGTGCTGAGGATCCCATGATGTACAAGACAGACACGGAGTCTCTCCCATCACTGAACTCCCATTGCAGTGGGGAAGACACTCAATAAGCAGATATGTGGATGGATGGATGGGTGGAAAGATAGATAGAAATAAATATTTATAAGGTAATATATGTTATATTTATATATATTACATATATATTAATTGTAACATTTATACATAATTTAACCAACGCAGTAACCTTATTTTCTTTAATCTGCCCTTTCATTTCTATTTTTTCCCTTTGACTCAAAGTGGCCTCACCTACTGCCCTAACTCATCCACCTTCCTCTCCCTCTCTAAATGACTAAGCCCTTAGGACAACGAGGTTCTTGTCAGCATCCAGTAGTCTCAGAAATAAAGCCTCAGGTCTGTTGACCACAGAGACAGAGGTTTGGTCAAACTAGAGACAACATCTAGACCTCAGCTGTGTTTTAGCTCCAGGCCCAGAAAAGCAGCAAAACCAGATGAAGTGACCACGTGCCTGACCTCAGGAGCAGGTGCACTGATCAGCTACCGTTACCGTAGCACCAACCAACCTGTAGAGACCACGACTTTGACCCCAACTCCCTTAGTCACCATGCTCATCGATTTTTCCCCTATAAAGCCCATGTCCTGGAAGCCATTGGGGAACAAGGTGTTTGAGCATGAGCTACCTATGACTCTGGGCATGGCACCTACTCCTTAAGAAATCCTTACTTTCTTGGCTGCAAACTCTTGTTTGTGTCTTATTGGGCTTTAATCAGCACAAACAGACCCCTTCAGTCAGGTGACAATAACAATAACATGTACTACATCACTGGCAAAGCCAATTTTGTGACCTTTCCTGCCTCCACAACAGCCCTATGTAAACAGTCACATTCTACCTCTGCCCTCAACATTCAGCACTTGAGAAAATTCCCACTGTAAGCAAACAAAAGGGCTGCAGAACAGTAAAAGGTAACAGAAGTAAAATTCATTAATAATTATAATACAAGTGCTACATTTTGCCATTTTTAATCAATATTTTATCATTTGAGAATTGCATGCCTCTTCCTTCCCCACCCAAAAAACCCTCCAAATTGTTGCTGTTGAGTTATTTCTTTTCTTTCTGTCCAATGGACAGCAATTTATAGAATCCTAAAGTCCCTGAGAGATCATCTCTTGCCACATTATGTTACAAGTGAGGGAAGCTGGGTTCAGGAAGATGGAGCAATTTGCCCAAGATCACAGAAGTACTTGGGAGAAGGGCTGGGTCTGGATTACGGTTCTAGTTTTTTGTACCTGGGAGAGCACAACAGTGAATGACAATGTTTTGTCATGGTAATGAGATAACACCGGCAGACTCAGCTACATAAGGAGTGACTTTGGGGTTGTAAACTAAAAAATTGAAAGTCTAGCCCTGGCTGGTGTGGCTCAGTAGACTGGGCACCACCCTACGAATCAAAAGGTCATCGGTTTGACTCGCAGTCAGGGCACATGCCTGGATTGCAGGCCAGGTCCCCATCTGGGGTCGTGCAAGGGGCAACTCATCAATATTTCTCTCACACATTGATCTTTCTTTCCCTCTTTTTCTCCATCCCTTCTCCTGTCTATATAAACAAATAAAATCTTTTTTAAAAAGTAAGTCTATTTGCAGGGGGGTTTTCTTTTCTTTCTTTTTTTCCCCCTCTCCATGCTTCTTTTAAGGAAAGAGTTAGATTTTCTTCACAGAGTTGAATGACCTGGTGACACAGTTGGGAAACTGCATCTGAGCTGAAAACTGGGAAAACAATATACCCCTGAGGAAAAGAAATTAAAATCAGCATAGTCCTTCTAAACACAGGCCAGCTGATGTTTTTCCAAACACTGCCCTCTTAATGATTAATAAAACATTCAGCAATTTACAAGTTGGGTAAGAGGAAGTAAACAACATTTTTAAAAGTAAACAAATACAACACAAAGGATTTATAAGTAAGAGGAAGTAAATTTCTAAGCCACACATGAGAAAACTTTACTAAAGATCAAAAAGTGTAAATTAAAATATGAGGATATCATTTTTCGAACCTGTACATGTACCAGGAGTGTTTCTCAGAAAAATCTTTAGTTCTGCTTGTGAGGGTTGGTAAGATGGGAACACTCGTGCATCACTGCCCAGGAGATGCGTATAGTTGTACAACCATTCTGAAAAGCACTTTTTCAGAAATACATACCAGAAGCCCTAAAATGTCCATGCCCTTTGACCCAGATATGCTCTTTGAGGAATTGGTCCTAAGAAGATAATCAGAGATCCAACTAAAGATTTATATGCACAGAGACTCATTATTGCGCTCTTTATGCATGAAATAGACTAAACAGCCAACAGAAATAGCCGGGCATAAAGAAAGCATGGCATAGCCATCACATGGATGTTCTCAATGATGATAAATGATATGGGAGAAAATGTTCACAATATGACGTTACATCAGAGATTCTCCACCAGGGATGATTCTGCCCACCAAAGGACATTTGGCAACGTCTGGAGATATTTTTGGTTTTCACAGCTGGGAAGAGGGGTGCTACTGGCATTTAGTGAGTAGAGGTCGGGGATGCTGCTTAACATCTGGTAATACACAGGCAACTCTCTGCCCACACAACAAAGCATTAGCCTGCCCAAATGTCAATGGTGCCACAGCTGAGAAACTGAGTCAGATGAATAAAACAGGGCACAATATTATGAATCTTGATCTACCTCAAGTTTTAAGAGGAAAAATAACAGGACATCATTTGGTGATAACATTATGAGTGATGTTTATTTTCTCCTTTATACTTTACTTTCCTAAATATCTGAATATTCTACCTTGAACATGTATTATTCATATAGTCAATTAAAAGATTTTAAAATAATCCTTCAGAAACACTCTGCAGCCTTTTGCATCCCATCAAACTTCTTACCTCCGCCCTCAGTATCACAAATAATTTGGCCCTGTCTGACTTGATGGAAACCTTATTCTTCCCTAATTTTCATCAAAAACTGTCGACTTTAATTAGATAAAATTCTCCTGAGTCCCTGAACATCTCTGCTTATTTGCTCATCTTCTTGATTATCTGTGTCACAGGATAATTGCCCACCTCACAGGATTGTTGAGAGGATGAAATGAGATGAAATGTGCAGAAGCATTTTATAATTGTCAAGCCCACAAATGTTAGTTTTTACTCTCTGTTGCCATGCCTACCTATTCTCCAGCTGAACTTTAACCCATCCATTAATTTAACTCCTAACGAAACGCATGAATCTCTTTTTCTATGAGGTCTGTCCTGATTTTTCCCAGGCTGTTTTGGGAAACAGTGAACCCTACAATTTTGCCACCCTAACAAGAGAAAGATTGAAGTTGAACCATAGTTTGGCAAAGTATATTCTTTAGAACAGTAATTCACTGAGCTATTATAGCACTCAAGGTCAAGTCAGGAAATAAATGGTACATTCAAATTGGGCAATTTGAAGAAAGTTTAATAATGAATGAGCTATTCACAAAGAGGAGGGTAGAGTGTGGAAAAACCACAAGAGACAGTGCAGGACCCAAAGTAAGAGCAGAGAGTTGTGACCATCTCTAGACCCTAAGGGGAAGAGGGTGGGATGGTTTACTAAATGTAGAATCAGAAAGGAGAATCACAGGAAGGAGGCTCCAGATGGGAGCTGGGATTTCTGTTCACAAACACAGTCAACTATAAATGACTCGGCAGCGTGTGACCCCAGGAATAAATACCTTAACCTCACTCTCCTTCTAATCACCTACTACGGGTAGGTCTCACTGGCCAAACCAACCCGGAAGTTCAAGAGTGTATCAGTAGGGTTCTCCAGAGAAACAGAACCAATGTTTAGAGAGAGAGAAAGAGAGAGAGATTAACTTCAGAGAATTAGTTCATGCAGTTGGAGGCTGGGGAGTGATATTGCAAACCTGAGCTATAATGTCTTCTTTAGGAAATCTGTATTTGCTCTCAAAGCTCTCATTCAACTGATTGGGTGAGGCCCACTCATATTATGTAGGGTAATCCGCTTTACTTAAAGTGCACTTAGTGTGGACGTTAGCCACATCTACAGAACATGTTCACAGCAACATCTGCACTGATGTTTGATTAAATAAGTGGGTTATATAACAGCCAAGTTGACACATAAAACTAACCATGACAGTGTTCAAGGGGGACCTGTTGATATGGTTCATACAGGTTGGCATCCCTCATGAACATAGAGCAGAGTGCAGGAGGGTTGAGGATGGACCTGGAGGAGCAAAAGGTAGACAGACAGAAGCTATTCAGCACAGTTTTAATACCTATCGTGTGAGCAAAACTGGTCCCTGGCAAAATAAATTTGATTAACACTAAGTTAAACAAAGTTAAAACCAATTTTTTTTTGTATAATAAAGAGAGGAGGCATTCTAAACGGGAGAGGTGGGATATTCAGAGGTTCACAACTTAATAAGTAGGTATAAAGGTGCACTATAGGTGGGGAGTGTAGGTGGGCTTATGCAGCTGGACTAGGGCATCCGAGTGGAGCGGGAAAGGCAAGGGAGTCAGTAAGTGGAGTAGCTTACAGACTGAGGACTTTAGAGTATATAGTAAGAAGGTTTGATTTTATTCAAGACATAATTGCAAGTTATTTTGGGCTTCTGAGAATGGGAGTGGTCTAATTCAAATAAAAGCTGAAGAAAGTGTTCATGCTGCTATGTGTAGGACGCATTGGAATAAAGACAAGAAACTAAGAAGCCAGAAAGGAGGCAGAAGGGGACTGTTGATCTAGAATGGCCATTAATTATTACAGGATTACGATAGGAATGAAAGGAAGCAGGGGAGTTGGGAAAGTTTCCAGAGGAAAAAATACTTAGTGGCAGGCTTGAAGTAGAAGGTAAAGCAGGAAGGTAGTTTCACAGTTGGAAAATAATTAGAATGTAATTTCATCATAATTAAAGATATAGAATCCACATGTAGTCTCTCCAATCATTGACCAATTCTTCAATCCCAAACACTGAAGTTTGCTTCATGTGAGAGGTCAAAATAACAGCATCCTCCAATCGATTGTGCCATTGGAGAGCCACTTCTTACAATAATTAATAATTGAGAAAGAAATTGTAGAAGTTCTTAAAGAAATGGCTGAGGAAACAATAAATTCATAATGGGAAATAATCAGTACAATTGCAAAACAGCTGTGGAAGGATTCTGTTAGTATATGCAATAAGAGAGTATCTTTTATTACTGCAATTGATGAGGAGCCCCCACACTTCAGCAAGAAAAGAATCAGGAATCACGGAAGATATACAACATGTATTTCTTCTACAAAGTGTTGGTGGTTCATCCTGGCAACTGAGCCTTTCATGAAAATACATAAAGTTGTGTCCTGTTCTCCATCACAGCCTCCAATGAGGACACAGGCAAAGCCACACTCTCTCCAACCACCCAACCTGCGACAGTGGACATGGAAGGCCCAGGGAAGAAGATTCTGACCCATACCATGGACACTGGTCCTGGACTTTGATGGTAGAGGCCCTGGCTCTGCCACACCATGTCACCGCCTGAACCTGCTTCCCTTACCTTTAGAATGGAGATAACTTACCTTAGAGTGATAACATGATTAAATAAAATAATGTAAATAAAAACATTTTATGGACTGAAAAAATATAATCCAATCTAATGTATTTTTATTCACGGGGGTCCTTTTGCTATGAGCAGTCACCGCAACCTTCGTTGGCCCTACCTTGGATAGAAAGGGGTATTTGGAGCTCTAGACTTGGGTGCACCGAGAGCCATGGCAAGATGCCATCCACAGACAGATTCCTTAGGGTCTCCAGTGAGTGGGGGAAAGTACCTATGGCCCAGAACTTGGTCTCCTCCCTTATTCCCATCTGGCTGCCATGGAAACCCCTAGCCATACTGTCAAGGATTCATTTGCCCTGCCAGGTTGACTATAATAAGGACCGAAAATTTGGCTTTAATATAGTTAGAATTAAATACTTCCATTAATTACTTTGACAGAATTTTTCTGCCACTTAATAAAGAAGAAAGCAAACAGCAGTCATTTCCCCAAAAGGTCAGTAAATAAGAAGATAGAGGGAATTTCCCCTCTCTCAGAATGCCTTGATTGTGCCTGACAAAATGCCATCTCTCCTGAGTAAGAAGTTACTGTTTTCGCAGAAGATGTGGCAGGAAATGAGAACATGCCAGTTGCCGTGGCGGTTCCATCTACAGAGGGTCTGAGATTAAGGAGGAATCATTCACGGGGTCATCCTTTTACCACATCAGTCATTAAAGATTAGAAAGAATCCGAGACCCAAAAGGTGCCAATGATATCAAGGTAGCCTGGTCATCAAACCATGTTAGCAACTCCAAGGTTCTATGAAACTGAGAGTGTGTGCTTCCAAACTGCGGATGTGATAATAGCGCAAAGATAACTCACGTTTATTGAGCACTGGAGTGCAGGCCAGGCGCCTTTCTTGCAGCAGCTCATTGAATCCCCACCAAAAAACTTCATAAAGTAGGTGCTATTATTGCCCCCATTCTACAAACAGGGAATCAGAGGTTTAGGAAGTTAAGTAAATAGCCCAGGCCCACAAAGAGAATAAGGAACAAAGGCATCATACTAGCACGTGTAGGTATAAGAATTCCGAGGTCAAATAAGCCTGTCCATAAATTCGGGTTGATTATCATTAGCATCCCAAAGTTCTTCCATTTACCTCTTCCCTTCTGACATAGATTCTCTAAAAAATCCTCCCACCCCAAAATATCACAGGAAGTCTTCAAAGGATGCCCATCTTGTGCCCACGGAACAGCATGTCCGCCATTCAGTACCAGGCATCTTCATATCCTTTGTCTCCCGTCCAGTTGCCTCCATCAATGTCCTTGCCCATGCAGTCACTAGGGGGAGCTTCAAGGTTGACATGAATAATGGACATCTTGACCAGGTCTCCTGAGAGTCCCACGGTTGCCTCTTTTGAAAATGTCACAGTGGTCCAGGATTCCGTGGAGAAGAGGGGACACTGGATCCTGTTCTTCACCTGGATTCTGAAGTAGCTCATCCAGTGTCTGGTTCTCACCCTCCTCATGAGTGATCAAAATTTGGCCCTCGTTTCCTAGTTTTCCCCAATCTCCTCCCCCTCACGTTAGCCACCAAAACAAACACAATAGCAGAGAATGTCAAAGTCAGTTGATGCTAGTGTATTTTCTGAAACACCTCTCATGATTCAAACTTCCCTAATTTAAGAATAATTTTCTCGCCCTGGCTGGCGTAACTCAGTGGATTGAGCGCGGGCTGCAAACCAAAGGGTCGCTGGTTCAATTCCCAGTCCGGGCACCTGCCTGGGTTACAGGCCAGGTCCCCAGTGGGGGCCACATGAGAGGCAACCACACAATGATATTTCTCTCTCTTTCTCCCTCCCTTCCCCTCTCTCTAAAAATAAATAAATAAAATCTTTTTTAAAAAAAGAATAATTTTCTCATAGTACTAACAAAGAACAGTATTATGTAGTTCTGTTTATCAGTTACCATAGCAATAGCATAGATAGTTTCCAAGTCACTCAGTCCACCAACTGTAAACATGTGATGATCGATTTTTACCCTCATTTGGGGAAGTTCACATTATTTCAAATTCTGTTTCAGAAGTAAGACCTGTTACATATATTTATGCCACATCATTCCAAATTTACATAATACAAATTTACATAAGGCTATATTAATATTGAGTATTTCAGCCCTTTCCACTTTTCCCCATTACTAAAGGGGAGGGACACCTTTTTTTAAAAAGATTTTATTTACTTTTAGAGAGAGGGGAAGGGAGGGAGAAAGAGAGGGAGAGAAACATCAGTGTCTGCTTGCCTCTCGTGCGCCCCCCACTGGGGACCTGGCCCACAACCCAGGTGTGTGCCCTGACTGGGAATCGAACCAATCACCCTTTGGTTCGCAGGCCAGCACTCAATCCACTGAGCCATACCAGCCAGGACTAAAGGGGAAGGACTCTTACTTGAGACTTAACTGCCAAGTTCTCTTGTGGTGTGTAGAATGTAAAAAATGAGATGAATCTTAGAGAAATAAAAAGAGATTACCCACCCCAGAAGTCCAAATGTATCATGGAGGTTCGATGCAGGGAGCACGAGCTTTGAGGAAGGCATCACTGTTCATGAGCAACACAGGGACGGAAAAGAGAAAGGTAATGAAGGAGGGTCACAGTGATGAGGGGACAGTTTAGATGAGAGGACAAGAAAGAGATTTTTGGCTACGTACTTGAGTGGATACTCATCATTGAGAGACAGAAGAGCTATGCATTTTGGTTTCAGGGAAGAGTTTTCAAAAAGTAAAAAAATGAGAAAACATTTTATACGTTCATGAGCCACTTCTAGGAAGAGTTCTTAGAAGTATATCGAAGAGCATACTAGAAAGATTAAGAAGAATAAAGATGTCTAAAAAAGATGCTCTTTTAAGCTTCGCTGGCAATTAGAATGTACTCCCTTGGCATTTTTCTCCAAGAGACTGAGTACAGATGTGAATTGTTGTCGGTTATATTTTTCTGTCACAATGCTGTTTCTTTGAAAATGACACTGATCAGAGACTGAACCGTATGGGGCCCAATTGCATTCAGGTTAAAAGCAAAGTAACAACTCCCTCTTTTCACAAAAAACAAAAAAAAAAAACAAACAAAAACAAAAAACAAAATGGCCCTCAGGCATATTACACATACAAACACATACCATGCAAGGTCACCAAGTTCTAAATCTTAGTTGAATCTAAACTGGGACATGTGCCACAGAAGTTTAGTGCCTTCTAGAATCAGAGCTGTACTCCTCCATACCAAAGGCATGTTAAAGATACTCAGACCCACTCAAATATTCTGAATTTCTCACAGCAAATGTTGAAAACAAATTTGTGCTTTCTGGGTAGTTTTAGATGTTTACATCTTCATATCATTTTTTCTTCCTTTATTCTCCTCTTCGGGCCATGAAGTCAAATCTTATAGATCTTCATTCTATTGAATGCATTCCTTCCTCCCCATTTTAAGATAGGAGAATAAGATAGAATAGAAATAATGTCATTTAAAAAAAAAGAAATAATGTCATTAGACTGCTTCTATCAATTAGCTTTTGCTGTGCAACCAACCACCCCAAAATGTAGTGGCTGAAAACAAGTACCATTTCTTGATTTAGCTCATGATTCTCAGAGTGGGCTGGCTGTTCTTCATATCAGGGCTGGCTCATTTGATCCCTGCTGGACTTCTGTGTATATCTGGACTCAACTGGCAGACAACTGGCAGCTAGATAATCTAGGGTGGTCTCCCACATATGTTTGGTGGCTGGCCTGGGTCCCTTCACAGTGGTCACAAGGTCCCGAGTCAAACAAAAGCAGAAGCCACATAGCCCCTAGATGCCTACACATTTGGAACTCATTTGACGTTACTTCCGCCACTTTCCATGGGTCAAAGCAAGTCCCAAGTGCAGCCTCGATTTCAAGGATAAAAAAATAGATGCCATCTCTTGATGGGAGGAGCTGAAAAGTACTGAGCCATTCTTAGCAATCTGTTGTACTATTGATGTATGTGAAGTTCCCTCCCCCTACACTCCAGAGAAAGACACTTGTAGCTGAAAATTCATGTGCTCCTCCTGCCATTTACTATGAAGGAACTTGGGCAAGAACAATTTACTGGCTACTCCTGAATTGAAAATAGTATTTTGGCGAAGCCCATATCAAGACTAATATAATATTGGCAAGGACACGGATAACTGGAAAACTTGCACATTGCCAGTGAGAATGTAAAATGGTTCAGTTGCTGTGGAAACAGTGTATTGATTCCTCAACAAAATTAAACACAGAATAACCACGTGACCCAGTGATTCTACTCTAGGTATCTACCCAAAAGAATTAAAAACAGGCTTTCCCACAAAGACTTGTACATGCATGTTTATAGCAGCAACGCTGACAATAGCCAAAAGGTAGAAACAACCCAAATGTCCATTAGTGAAGAAATGGATAACCAAATTGTGGTAAAGACATATGAAGGAATACTATGCAGCCATAAGAAGGAAGCGCTGATACATGCTACAACATGGATAAACCCCAAAAACAATGTTAAGGAAAGAAGCCAGGCACAAAGGTTATATATTGTACGATGTACAATTCCATTTATGTGAAATGTCCAGAATAGGTAAATTCATAGAAAGTAGATTGGTGGTTGGAGGGGGGATGCTGAGTAACTACTTAATGGGCACGGCGTTTTAGTTTGGAATGATAAAGATATTTTGGGACTAGACGGAGGTGGTGGTTGCACAGCACGGTAAGAGTGCAAAATGCCACTGCTTCGTTTCATTTTAAAATGGTTCATTTTATGTTACAAGAATTTCACCTCAACAAAAATAAACTAAGAAAATCAGTTAGGCGTTCTTTCGTGGCTCTACTTCTGCATCCTCGTCCTCTGTTTTGCTGTGTTGATCGACGAGTCTGTCTCTCCACCAGCAGTGCACAGGCCCGACTGCCGTAGCTGTAGGGCGGGTCTTGGGGTTGGGGGGAGTGAGTCTCCCTGCTTTGTTCTTTCTCTCAGGATCGTTTTGGCTATTCTCAGTCCTTTGCCTTTCCATATAAATTTTATAATGATCTTGTATATACTTACACACATATGTGCTTGAATTTTGGTAGGAATTGTGTTCATACTGTATATGAATTTGGAGAGAATTGAAATCTTTAATGTTGAGTATGCCTTTACATTTATTTGGATCTGCTTTGATATCTTTCAT
Organism: Desmodus rotundus; assembly: GCF_022682495.2. Classification (NCBI taxonomy): domain Eukaryota; kingdom Metazoa; phylum Chordata; class Mammalia; order Chiroptera; family Phyllostomidae; genus Desmodus; species Desmodus rotundus. The sequence goes on along the minus strand of NC_071400.1, from coordinate 93,364,532 downwards.
TAGTGTTTTGGAGTTTTTTCTTTATTTCTCTTTTTTAAGTCCTTGTAAATACTATTGCATTTTTAATGTTGGTGTCTGTGGGCTAATCTTAAGTATAGAGAAATACCATTGGTTTTTGTATGTGTGTCTCATGTCCTGTAATTTTGCTGAACTCACTTATTATTTCTAGGAGTATTTGTGATGGATTCCTTAGGATTTTATGTGTAGACAATCATTTCATCTGCAAATAGAGACTATGTTAATCCTTAAAAGAAAAGACCTCTAATAGGTAACCACTTACATAGTATGTGTGTTTGGTGGTGAAAGCCCTGTCCATCTGCTAAGTGCCAGTAGGGCCACCAGCATTGTTGCATTGCTGAATGCCCCCTTTATGTGTTTTCATTGGCTGGTTAATCAAGGTGGAAAGACTGGCCCTTAGGACAGAACTGTGGCAGATCAGAGCAGGACATAAGACATGTAGATGTAGACATATAAGGGAGGCTGAGTCCAGACACTAGAGATAGAGACAGCCATGGTGCCCCCGTGGAGAATAGGAGTTGGGTTGGGAAGGGAGGGGAACTTTACTAGTTACAGAGCAATAAAATAAATGTCCTGGAAATTTGAGAGGACACCTAATATATGTTAGGTATACGAAATGGTGATGAAAATGTTCAATCACCTAACTACTTTGCCTAGCCTCCTTCTCCCTCTCCACATCGCCCACTGTTATTCTAATTGATTGATCCCCATTTGCAATTTGCTAATTGACGTCCATTTCTTAAAATTTTATTTATTTACTTTTAGAGAAAGAGGGAGAGAAACATCAACGTGTGAGAGATACATCGATTGGTTGCCTCCTACACACCCCCAACTGGGGACCTGACCTCCAACCCAGGCATGTGCCCTGACTGGGAATCAAACAGCGACCTTTCAGTTCGCAGTCCTGCACTCAATTCACTGATCCACACCAGCAAGGGCTAATTGATGTCTGTTTTATCTTAATTCCCTGCCAATGCCTGACACAGTAACCAATTCATAAAGGTAGTCAGCAAGAATGAATAACGGCAAGACCCAGACCCTGGAAATTGGTGAGTGCGTGGATTCACTTTTTCCCTGAAGTTTTCCCTATTCTGAGTGATTAGGTAATGCAGATCATCACTCCCAGTTATCGAGTCTTCTATAATTAACTTCCTAGAAAGTGATGCTCAACAAAAGGTTATTGGATGGAAGGATGGATGGATAAATGAACACCAAGAGCAGGAAAAAATTCTGAGATGCGAATACAGCAGCAGTCAAAGGTGGAACCTGGGAGCAGATGGGAAGGTTGCCAGGAGGCTTCAATAAAACAGAGGTGAGAGGAGGATGAAAACTGTCCATCCCTGCAGCTTTTGGAGCACCAAGTTCACACAATAACCAACCTGGTACTTTTATCCCTGTAACGTCTCTCAAAAGATTCAGCCTTATGTATTGGGGTTGTTTAGTTTTTCACTAAGCTAGGTATTGTTTTAAAACGGAAGCTTCTTGTGACCAATATTTTGCATAGCCTTTTGACTACTCAATAAGTTTTCTCCAAAGTTCGTTTCTCATTTCCCTATCTGTGTCATCCACAACCTCAACAACATTTTCATTCGGTAATAGAATAATAAGATTGTGTAGCTTATAGACATCTGCAGCTTGTGGTGCTTTAGAAATGCAAATCTGCACTGTCAAAATTTTAAAAGATAAAACTGGCAGTCATCATTTTATTTCTCTGCTTACGCAATCCAACAACATCATAAAGACACCGATCACACTGTAAGCTGTATGATAATTTAAAGAAATGAAATATTGTTCTCCATTTTGTTTGTTTTACTATGCATTCCCAAATCTGACTTTGGACTGGAAAGCTACCTGATTTATTCTAGAATTATACATGTCAGGACGTTACTTCAAATACTATAAAAGTGAAGAGTTTTTAAGATTGGCTTTTTAAAAAAGTAAAATCTACCCCTATCTGCTACCTTCATTCTGTAGAATCTGGCCTTTAATAGCGCATGTTATTATTTTATCTCAAGTCAGTATTCAAGGAAAGCTTTGTAAAAACCATTTTGATTACTCCGACAGCTGAAATGCAATTTTTACAGGAGCGGCATACAGGAGCCAAAGATCTAGTTGACACAGTGAATGCAATGATGAAAATAATGTACAGCAGCCCAGTCTAGCATATTAGCTTCATGTAAAATTTATGTCGGACAAGTTTTTTTCAAAACACTTTTCCTCTTAAAGAAAACAGTAGCTTCCAATTTTTTCTGTTGGCCAAGAAAAGGTGGAATTTTTGAAGATGTGAATAGTTACCAGGGACCGAGGAACCCACTGCCCAGCGTCTTGTCTTAGAATTATTTTCAGAGGTTTTAGAAAGAAAACATGTCTTGGGAGCCACACCATTAAGAAGTTCATCCATTTTCAGAGTAACAGTAGACTCCTGTAAAGGTTTCATAAATTGTGCTTGAACATTTTATTGAAAATGCTCAATAAAAATTTGCCCTCTAATGCACATAGCAGTGGTTGCAGATTTAAATTGGCAATTAAATTCAAGACACATTTCAGGCTTTCGTCCCCATTTCCATAGCTTGGTAGGAGGATAGAGGACAGGAAACAGCCCCTTCATTTCATCAGGATGCCTGTGGTAATCAGGGTCATGGTTCCCCCCAAAGGTGTACACACCCTAATCCCCAGAGAACCAGTGATTTGTTGCGGTTAAATGGTAAAAGGGAATTAAAGTTGTAGCTGGAATTAAGGTTGATACTCAGCTGACCTTAAAATAGGGAGGTTATTCTGGGTGGTCCAGAAGGATCTAAAGTAATCACAGGAGTCCTTAAAAGTGGAAGAGAGAGGCAGGAACGAGTAGAATGATACAGTGTAAGAAGCACTCAATCCACCATTGCTGACTTTAAGATGGAGGAAGGGACCACAAGCCAAGGAATGCAGGCAGCCTCTTCAAGGCTACAAAAGGCAAACATTCTCAACTGGAGCTTCTAGAAAGGAAAACAGCCCTACTGACACCCTGATCCTAGCTCAGTGAGATCCATGTCAGCCTTCTCTCCTATAAAACTATAAAGTTTGCAGTCACTTGTTACAGCAGTGATTGGAAACCAATACAAGACACATTAGCTCCCTGAGTGCATGGCTTCTTTTGTTCCCACACCCAGGCAGGACACAGGCCCAAAACCTGCATGCCAGCTCAGCAGCCCCAGCCCAGAAGCAGCCCCCCAGATCAAGGCTTCACCACCAACAGAACAGACACAATAATCCATATTTTTTGATCACTGCAGTTTCCAAAGCAGTAAGACTCAGATCACTCTTTTTTATTTATTTTTTTAATCCTTAACCAAAGATTTTAGTGAGAAAGGGGGAGAGAGAGAGAGAGAGAGAAACATCAATCCGTTATCTCCCGTACATACCCTAACTGGGGATCGAACTTACAACCTAAGTATGTGCCCTGACCAGGGATAAAACCTGTAACCTTTTGATGTATGGGATCATGCTCCAACCAACTGGGCCACCAGGCCAGGGCTCAGGTCATCCTTCTAGGTAGGCCTGGATCAGCCCAGTGCTGAGTGAGGTTAACCATTTACTCACAGTTGTGACATCAATGTCATTATATATATTCATACTCTAAATCTGAGGAATCTGTAATTGTTTGAATCTTACTTAAGTGCAAGTAGTCCCTACAAACATCAAAGACCAAGTATTTGCTTTTCCTGGACCCAGGCAGCTAGAGAAAGACATGGCACATGACCTAAACTCAGCCAATCAGAATGTCAAGAACAAAGTTTGGGTTTCCTTCCAATATTATCAGTCATGGAAGAAGCATCCAAGTGCCCAGTGAGGGGGCAGTGGAACCCAAAGACCCTGGCCCATGCCATTTTCTGTGGTTCTGCCTGTCCAGAGTCCCTTAGTTACAGTACATTTTCTGAGTCTGGTTCAATAGATTTCCCACCAATCCCATGAAATACTTGATATCCTTCCAATCAATTCCTTTTCTGCTTAAGATAAACACAGTTTATGTCATGAGCCCTAATTGGATCAGCAAGTATTACCAGGTATTACTAAGTATTACCAGATGTGCTTCAGACAGCACATCTTCTGGAACTGAGGGGAATCTAGTTACACAACCTAGTTGAAGTAACAGCAGTCAGCGCTCGAAAATAGAAATCTGCTAACCTGTGGCCAAGAGTGGAAAAGCAACCAATCCAATTCCAATTTTTACACTATCTGCTGAAAAGCAAGCCTTGGGTCACCACATTGGCAGCGCCATATAACAACATGAGAAATCAGCACTGAAGAGTGACATGACTAATACTGAAAAACTTAAAGAAAGAGAATGACGTACTCAAATCCCTAATTCTTGGCTGAAAGGAAAAACTGAAATTGGAGACTTTATTTGTCTATGCTAAAAGCAAGAAGCCCCCTTATTTTTTGTAGCAGCAATATGAAACTACCCAAAAGGAAACCCACACTTTAACGGGGAGCTAACGTATGTCAATTGAATCACAGCCTCATCAAGTCCCTTCTGTGAAAGATGGGGCATCAGTAAAGAAAGATCTTACCTAGCCCTGGCTACATGGCTCAGTTGGTTGAAGCATCATTCCATAGACCAAAAGGTTGTAGGTTCAATTCCCGGTCAGGACACATGCCTAAGTTGTGGGTTCTATCCCTGGTCAGAGTGTGTATGAGGCAACTGATCAATGTCTGTCTATCTGTCTGTCTGTTTCTCTCCTCTCTCTATAAAAATCAATGAAAAAACATATCCTTGTTTGAGGATTGAAAAAAAAAGAGTTTACCTTGAAAATTGCAGTGGTGTTAAGTGGAAGGATGCCAAGAACTCAAAGACCCAAACCCCAAACTCCTCCGGATCTCGGTTTACAGCTCTCTCACGACTGATGGGGCATGCTGAAGACTCTTTCCTTGCTATACAGTAGCCTTATACAAGAAGCCTATGTCAGTTTACAGGTCCTGAGCCCCTCAGTGAAGGGAAGCAAGGGGCCTTAAAGAAGAATCCTGACCTTACTTCACAAATAAAAAATTGGCCACCTTCTACTTATCCTTTCCCAAAGGGACTTGTTACTATTTACCATATTTTTTGGACTATGTGACGCACCAGACCATAAGACCCACCTAGGTTTTAGAGGAGGAAAATAGGGAAAAAAAATTTGAAGCAAAAATGTGGTCCTGCTCCTGCCTCCTGTGACCCCGCTCCACTGCCGCTGCCGCACCCCCCACCCCACAGTGAGCCAGGTAAGCTACATTTGGACTATAAGACAAACCCACCTTTTCCTCCCAAATGGGAGGAGGAGTGCATCTTATAGTCCGAAAAATACAGTATTTACCAAAAAAACTGTGCACTGAACAAAGGAAAAACCTAGCCTTGTTAGAGATTATTGAATATTGGATCTGAGTTGACACCACTGCCACTCACTAAACAGAGTGTATAGGCTTAGAAGTTTCATGTGAGAAAGGAGTTTAAGTCCAAGTCCAAGTCCAAGTGTGCTGTAAAGTGGACACAATGACCCTCTGAACTCAGCCCATGATGGTTTACCTGTTTGCTAACGATTTACCTACCACTGAGAAAATCCCTACATTCTCTCTGATCCACAGTTAAAATGAGCCAAATAGAAGCCCCCAGGGTGATCCCTTTCACTCAATATGGAATATAAAGAATACCATTTCTGAGGGAATCAGGAATTAGTGTTACCATAAAATTTCTAGGAAATGCAGGGATGGTGATTTTTAGTACATCCCGACTTCACTTTCAAGGAAGATGATGGTGGATTGACGTAAGCTTCACGAGGGGCTGATTCCAAATGCAGTAGCATTTCCAGCTGTGGCCTATTCACTGGGGAAGGTTAACCCAGTCCCCGGTTTCTAATGCTGTATCTCCCCCAGGAGCAATGGTCCAACATTCACGAATTCAACGCTCACAGTTCCTTTATAGAGCAAAACTACCACAAATAATGAAAATCAGTGTATTTAAATCACCAAGAATTGTGCAGAGGTCATGCTGGAAAGAATGACAGAAAGCCTGAAGATACATTTGTTTTTTCCAAATGGGCATCTGGACATGACTGCAAAAAGGAGGAGTAGAAGGTGGGGAAGTCTGGTGGCTGGAGGATTTTAGGCGGGCAGAAGAAATTCCTGGAGGTATCATTAAGGGGCAATTACACACAAGGAATTAATACCAGCAATGTGAGACATCAGGGGCAGGTTTGTGAAAGAAATATATTATATATATATTTATAGCTCTAAACCTCACCATGCCCATGTCAAACCTCCCCCCCTCTGTAATCCTGACTCTCCTCTCCCACACAGCTACAACAGCCGCTCAAATCTCTTCTGAACCTCTTCTTCTAAACCGCCACATTTAGAAAAAGAAAAGATTACCTGCAGAGTACAGAAGTATAATTCTGTTTTACAACTCAGTATATCACAAAATATAATCCATTTTACTTTGCTATTTCTATATAAACACTTCTATTACTTCTGTTATGCCCAAAGATGAAAAAAGGTTATCGTTTGAGGAAGATTATTCATAAATGAAAAAAATATTAGAGTTTTGAGCCAGACTTTCGGGTGACCTGTACAGAAGTATAAAAACGGGGCTTCAATCTATATTAGATGACTAATCAGAAAAGCAGAAAACGCAACCAAATTGCAGTAGCACACCTCAATTTAATTTCACCTTTCAGAGGTCTGGTAGATGTTCTCTTCAAATTAATTTCTCCCAGCGGCCTGATGGTTGTGTTGCTCCTGTGCTCAAAACCCTCCAGGTGACCCTCACTCAGGGTCAAGGCCAAATATTCATAATGGTCCAGTGCCACACTTTGAATGGTGTCAAGTTGTCACTTAAGTGATTCTTCCCTGTGTTCTTTCCTTAGACACAGAAGAACCTAGAATCTTAAGCAGTTCCCTTGTGCTATTCCATCCGATATTCGCCTTGACAGACACACACCTATATACGTTTTTTACATTTTCTCCAAAATTGTAATTATATTAGAGATACTGAAGAGAAAGAGAAAGATTCCAAGGGTCTTCTTAGAAATACCTTAGAAACCAAGCTCTGTTCACGCTCTTAGCTTTCTTGTCCTAAGGAGGTCATACTAACGTCACTGCAAAGTCCCTGAAATGAGTGTTGGCCCCAAGTCTTTCTTTCTTACTCTGAAGGCACTGTTTCCAGATTGCATGACATATGACAGGGAGGTGAGGAAAGCCCTGGATCTTTAAGTCAGTGGTCTTGGCCATGAGGTCAGCGCCATGTGACCTCAGGGAGTAGCTGTAGCATTCTATAAGATGCAGTGTCTGCTTCTGCAAAAGCAGGTTTAATGACAACTGCCCTTTTGAAGTTACTGCACACCAAGAAAAGCAGCACGTAAGAATGCATTGGACCAGTGTGGCTCAGTCGGTTGCGCATCATCCCACAAAACCAAAACTTGCCGGTTCAATTCTTGATCAGTGCACATGCCTGGGTTGCGAGTTTGGCACATCCGAGAGGCAACCAAATGATGCCTGTCTCACATCAATGTTTCTCTCCTTCTCTTTCTCCCTCTCCTCTTCTCTCCAAAAATAAATAAATACAATCCTTTGTTTTTTTTAAAAAAAAAGAATGTGTGCTTCAATGGAAAATGCTCCATGGGTCCAGAACTGCTAACTGTTGCCTTCCTCGCTTGTTTTCTTTTGCACTTTGCCCTAATATTTAAGTTAGTTCACTGGGACCTACAAGTTATCCCCCAGTTGCTGTAGGACAAAGAACCACTTGATCCCCTTCAATCCACCTAGGGATACGTACACTGCATGAAGCCTACAGAAAGCACACCACCCAACTAAGCACCTGATACGTCTATTACCTGAGTGTCTTGAGTGACCTTTGTCCAACAGGTGACCATAGTAGCTCAATATTCAATCAAGTGTGTTATTGCTAAAGTTGGCACAAAATCTAAGGGCGACATTTGTTCTCTTCTTTAAACTTTTCCTGTGGGTTTTTTTTTTCAATTTTCCACAAAAGAACATATTTATATTGCTACTATATTTAAGGGAAAGTCTTGCTTAAAAAGAAAAAAACTTTAATGCTGATTCTATTTTAGATCAACCATTATAGCTAATACTTTCAAAACACTAAGTAGTAGGCCCTGTTTTAAGAACTTTGCGTATATTATTCCTCTCGACAACTCTATGAGGTAGGTATTATTATTTTACTCCCTTTTATAGACAAGGAACTAGTGACAGAAAGATTAAACCATCTACCCAGGATCACACAACTAGTAAGTTAAAGAGCTGGGATTTGAACCCAAGCATTTTGGTGCCGTGCTTTTAACTAGTGTTCCAGGGAAAAAAGAATGTGAGTGACTAGGATCACCATCTACATTGGCTGTAAGCAATCGATTACACAAGCAGGTTCCTTCAGAAGAAAATTAGTGGTCTATTAGACCGTGGGGTCCTGAAGGCAAGAACTATATTTCATCCATCTGTGTTTCTGTGCCAATTAGCTTTTGCTACATAGCAAATCACCCTAAAACCTAGGAATCTAAAAACCACAACCATCAATGTCAGTCACAATTTTGTGGGTTGGCATCTGGGCTGGGTCTTTTTTTTTTTTTTTTTTTTTTTTTTTTTGCTGGTCTTCTGCCAGGCTCAGCTGAGCCACATCAGCTGGCTGCAGGTGTGCTTCTGGAAGTTGGATGGCTATCAGCTAAGGTGACAGGAGCTCCTAGGCCGCAGGTCTCTAACCCTCCTGCAAACTACCTTGGGCTTCCTCACATGGCAGCAGAGATGAAGCCCCAATGAGCAAGAGCTTTTCAGGTCTCTGCTTGTAGCACATTTACACCTGTCCCATTGGCCAAAGCAAATCATTTGGCCAAGCCCAGTCAGTGTCCGAGAGGAATGCCCAAGGGCACAGATACAGAGGGATAAGTAATTTGTGGCCAATATTTCCACAACCAAATATAGAACCTAATAAGCAATAGGCAAAAAATAAATGCTTATTGATTTTAATGCTGTTTCCCCTTCATGAAAAGTAAAGATAAAACCAACAATCTCTTCCCATTCTACACCAAGGACCTTACATCATGCACATGGAAGAGGCTTACTGGCCCTTCCTCACAGAAGAACACTTCACCCAGGGTGATGGAGCCTATCATTTAACAGCCACCTCCAGATGCAGGCTATTCTCAGCATTTGGGATGTGTTCTTACAGGGGAGCTGCTTCCTCAAAACTCTTAACATCCCAGGACTTGCTCTTATCAATGGTTCCACCAAGCTCCCCGTGGGACCTCCCCTTCTCCCACAGCTTCTGTGGGGTTCCTCAAGAACACTTCTATAAAGCTGCTCCACTTAGCATTTGTCCTCGCTCTCCAGTGGCTCCCTCAAGTTGTGCAACCCTTTAAAGAAAAGCGTCCAAAGCCTTCTAAATCTGCAGCAGCAGAAACGATTGTGTCTGCTTTAGGTCAGTAGTTTTCAACCGGGGGGATTTTCCCTTACGGGATAGCTGACAGTGTCTAGATATTTTCAGTTGTCACAGCTGGAGGAAGATTAGTGGCATCTAGTGGGTAGAGGACAAGGATGCTACTACATATCCTACAGTGTTCAGGACACACCCCACGACACAAAACTATCTGGTTCAAAATGTAAACAGTGACACGGTTGAGAAAGCCTGTCTCAGGTTCAGAGTGAGCCCTCGTTGGCCGTAAGGATGCGCTCACATCTCCACCAGGCTTGTTACATGGTGGGATGTATCACACCCTCTGGGAGGAATCAGTCTCCAGGCCACAATTCCAAATTATCTCTGTACAACTGAAATCTCGGGAATGTTCTGCATGGACATTCCCACATCTCCCAGTTTAGGTAGACAAACTAAGCTCTAAATAGGAGCTTGGTTTCATGCAAAAATGACCTATTGTCTCTTTACCTATGTTCAATCCTTTTGATTCTGAGAGCAAGTTTCTCAGAAAAGGGGAGTGCTCGAAGGTTTTTACAGTAATCCAGTTAGCAGCCTCAGGAATTAAAAGTGGGTTCCAATGGAGAACTGCATTGTGGAACTTCCCAGTGAACCATCTAAACCCTTTCATAAAATGCACATTAGTTGCAAGGAATAAAAATGGCAGGCACTCAATTTTAACAAAATGGCATTTGTTCTGTGAAGGAAGAGAATTTCTCACGGTCAGAGAGAACGCTGAGAACCACAGGAATGAAAGCTGCAGATATTGATTGCCGTGGCAGCTCCACATACAAAAGCCACAGGAAATGAAAGCCTTGATCTAGTTGCCAACCTTATCGGGCATTTTAGCAATGCTATTTAAAGAGTGTAGTTGACATTTCCCTAGCGTGAGAGATGAACTAAAATTTACCTAGGAAATTTACCTCTGAAATTTTCACAGAAGACTTCAATAGCAAAGGTGCTTTTCATTAACCCTGGACTTCATTCCTTACCTCTTCACTTTCTCCTGGTCCTTTACAGTAGTGGCTAGGAACATCCTCCTCGCTCACAATCTCGGGTTCCTCATTCTAAAGTAAGGCAGAGAGAGCAACAAAGAAGCCAAGGGAGCATAGCTCCAGCTGCTCTTCGCCTTATTTTGAAACTCTTTCAACATTTCTTCCCAGATCCTGAGACTTCTGGACACCTTCTTCTCCCTCTTTTCCATTTCCATCTCCGCTCCTCCCCTCTTCCTGTTTCCTCAGCCTTGCCTTGGACTCCAGAGCTGCTGGAGGACAGATGGAGATGAGCAGGAATCCCAGACGTGGCAGATACATAGCCAGGGTTGTAGGAGAAGGGGCATTGCTCCCTCTACTCCCCACCTCCAAGTGGCTCAAAATAAAATTTGGAACCAAAAAGCCACTATGCCCGTCATTCTCCCGATGCAAGGGCAATTCTTGGGATTTAGACTCATCTGAGAAAGAGCTGAAAGTCTGTCCCCAGCTCCTTGCATCATGAACCCAGCTTCCTACGTGGACCTATCCTGCAGCATCCTCTAAGCTGGCTGCTCTCTGTCACTGCCTAGACTTCTCCAAGTGAGTTGTGGAACAGCAGTGAAGTGTGCCCAGGACCAGGCCTTGGAGGACGAGTTTCTCACAATAAGTTCCCCATGTGGCTCCTGACTGGGATTCTACCACTACTGGTTCTTATACCAGAGGCTTCTCACTTCAGAGGAGAAACTTTGAACAATTATGAAGCTGGGCTCTCCATCCAGGCCAGAAGCGCCTTTGGCTGAACTTCATTAATTTCCATTGCATCATGATAGAGCCATAATCTCTGTGTTGAGTAGTAGCTGTGGACTGTAAAGGATAGAGACAGTTGGCATGCTGGGACAAAAGGGTGGCCTGAATTCCTACTGGCGGAAAGCAAAGCATTGATTTCTTGGTGCTTTTTCTCAGGCTCCCAGGGTCAGAGCTGTACTGAACTATCTCTCCTTGCTGTGTCTTAAGGCCTCTGGTGAACAAGGGTCCCCCATCACTGGTTGAGCGCCACTGGCTGGAGCAGACTCATTCCAGCTGTGCCTGTTAAGCACGATCTTTTCCATCGTGTACAGGGCCTTCTTTGTGGTCCTCCTACATCTGAAGTGCTGCATTCCCCTGAGTTCTATTCTCTTCCAGTTCTAGAACTTGAAATCCTGGTTGCTCTTCCTTATCCTGAGGATCCACAGCAGCCAGGATCAAGATTCTCCCCTTTTTAAACTTCCAAGCACAAATCTCCACCTCCTCCCATTGCTCCAACCCAGTTATAGGTTGACTTCACGGCAGCCTTCACACGTCCCAGTAAAGTTTTCCTCTTCCATCCTAAGAATGGTGAAAAGTATGTCTATTCCCTTTTTTTAAATTTTTTTATGTGTTTATTTTTAGAGAGAGGGTAAAGGAGGGAGAAGGAGAGAGAGAAAAGCATCAATGTGTGGTTGCCTCTCATGTGCCCACAACTGGGGACCTGTCCTGAAACCCAGTCATGTTCCTTAAGTGGGAATCGAGCCAACAACCCTTTGGTTCGTGGGCTGGCACTCAATCCACTGAGCCACACCAACCAGGGCTATTTTTTGATAAACCTCAACTTCAAGCAAATAAGTGAAAAATTAACTTTGCAATAGTTTTCTACATGATTTTCAAAAGGATATTCTCTGATGGAGAGATAAGATACTATAAAATATCAAGAAATTCAGTTAAAGAGGAATTAACATCCTTGTTTTCATGGACTATGGACTCTCGTAGGTTCTTAGAGACCACTTAATCTATACTCCCAGATGAAATATTAAATCCCCTCTCTCCCAGTCAGTTATACCTTTTACCCCACCAAATGCCAGCAGAAGAGCTGATGAAAAGAACATCAAGCTGGGCCTCAAGAAATCTGAGCTCTGGACTAAACTCAGTCTCTACTTGAGGTTTCAGCTTCCTTACCTCTAAGGCTCCTTCCCTCTTTAGCATTTTGCATTGCTTTAAGAAACAAGATTGGCCCTGGCTGATGTGGCTCAGGGGATTGAGTGCCAGCCTGCAAGCCAAAAGGTCGCTGGTTCAATTCCTCATCAGAGCACATATCTGGGTTGCAGGCCAGGTCCCCAGTGGGGGACATGCGAGAGGCAACCACACATTGATGTTTCCCTCCCTCTCTTTCTCCTTCCCTTCTCTTTCTAAAACTAAGTAAATAAAATCTTTTAAAAAAGAGAAAAGAAACAAGATCCTGAACTCCAAAGTGGTTATAACATCTAAACATGATGTTCTGTTCTAGAGTGAGGCCCCTTTCACGTGTCCACTGTATTTCAAAGAGCAGAGAGAATCATCAGTAACCATTTAGTCCAGCAAACACTGACATCCCACCAACAGAGTTCTCGATGTGTTCAATTATTTTAAAACTCCTTGTGTACCCACTGGTTTGTACCGTTAACTAAGCTTCTGTGATATATGTTCCTCTAATTTACCACTGAATTCTTAGGCACCAGTCTTCTGTTATTGAACCACAGTAGAAAGGGATTAAAATTTCAACACAGGTAGACTAAAGTTTGCCTTCTTTGAGATAAATATTGTCCCTGTTTTATCACCCAAATATTACATATAATCTTTGGGCTTAAAGTAAAAATGGGGCACGAAAATGGGGCTACGTGCTTAAAATGTGACTTGTGCATTCAGATACAACATATAAAGTAGAACAATGGTATCCAGCATAAATCCTATAATGTCTCTCCTTACAGTGCACAAGAATCCAGAAGCAGAGTAGAGCGGTACTGCAGGCTTCCGTTCTTATTTGGAAAACTGGCATAAAATTGGCTTCAAAAGGAAAATGTAAAAATAAAAACACATTCAATCCTGGCTGATGTGGCTCAGTGGATTAAGCACCAAAAGGTCACAGGTTTGATTCCCAGTCAGGTCACCTCCCTGGGTTGCAGCCCAGGTTCCCCAGTTGGGGGTATGTGAGAGGCAACTAATCAATGTATCTCTCACACATGGATATTTCTCTCCCTCTCTTTCTCCCTCCCTTCCCGTCTCTAAAAAGTAAATAAAATCTTTCCAAAAATATATTCCAATGTGAAGTATTTATTGAGCATCTAGCCCACACTGTGCTGAGTCAAGAGGAAACAGAAGGGCTAGAAAGCCCGTGTGTCCACCTCAGAGAGGGCGGCCTCTGTCCTCACCACAAGCAGAACTGAGGAAATCTTTTCATATACCATAAAGGGTCCATTTTCACCGCGGTATTAGTGGAAATTTTGCTGATCAACTCCTGAGGAGAAGAATAAGAAATTGACATTACATAGCACACATGTGTCTCAAAAAATATTTATATGTTTACTCTTACGACTACTTCTTTCCAAGTCTCTTTTCTGAGCCCTGCAATTCTCGGTCTTTTACCTCCACCTTGGAAACCCACCACCCACTCCACGGTGTGAAGATTGTAGCCCGATTCTGACTTCTCTCTTGAGTCTTATGTACCTCCACCCAACAGTGATGTAAGCTTCTTGAAATCAAGAATCATGTTATATGTAAGTAGCACAACAAAAAGCCCTGGCTCTGCTCCAGAATCCCCAGGGCTCCCTTCAGGCCACTTGATTCAGGCTCTCTGGGAGTGGGCCTGGACATCAATATTCATATTCTAACGTGGTTGGGGTTGAGAGCCACTGCATTAAAGGAGTCACCTCTTGCTACCTCAATAGAAAGGGGGCCATACCTAGGTCAAGGTGGAGAGAATTTGGAAGCCATGTAGCCTACCAGGTCCTGAGAGGGCTGCCGAGAGTTTCAGAGAACCTGGGCACCACACAAAGGATAAGGCAGGGACACACCCAAAAGGAGAGGACACCTGTACCAGCAAGAAGGAGGGCACCCCCGCTACACACACTGCCTCCTTGAGGAAGCAGCCCCATTTTTCCAATACAGAATTGTGTTGGACACATAGAATTGTTCTCATACGAACAGAAACATGGAGCAGTAAGAATTGGCTACAAATTCCAACAATACTCTTGCTTCTACAGAAAAATCTATATGCTCTTTAATTCTGCAGGAACGCCCTGTGTTCTGACCTAATTTAAACCTTTATTAAATTACTTCTCGATTGATATTGAAACAGAAACGGCACCGCAGAATGGTCATGTCTTAACATTGATTTTTATACCAACCACTCCTGATTTGGGGACCAAGCTCCTAGACCGACTTTTCAAGGAGATTCTGGGTAAAGCTCAATAAACAAACATGACTTCAAATGTTAAATTGAAGCCATTTGTCAGGCTTGCTTTAGCTCAATACTAGAGGTGACAGTCAGCAGGAGATCAAAGGTGACTCAGCTGCGGTAATTAGAAACAACTGCAATCTCCAAATAACATTGTATTTTAATCATGCTATGCTAACTTCCTCTCTTTACAATATTTAAGTAGTTTTTATAGCTTCCAGATGTTTCCAAAACTTGATTCTAGTTAGTGACAAAGTGCAACTCCATTCTTCAAAAATGCTGATATGCTCTTGCTCTGCCCTTAGGAGATCAGCTGTGGGCGTTTGGGATCGTGCAGTGCCCCACCCCGTGGGACCACCTTGTCACTTCCCCTCTCACTGTACTCATTCTCTGTGTTATCAGCCTAGCCAAACGATAGATGTATGTATAGGTATATATATATATATATATATATACACACACACACACACACACACACACATGTATTTACATACAGATGTGTATATATACATGTTTGTATGTATTTGTACGTGTATCATGGGATTTGGTGAAAGAAGAGAGAGGATCCTTCCACCTACCTAACTTCCTTATCATGCCAGCCCATACCTAGTATATGGTTGTGACAAAGAGGTGAAAGGAACAAACATAGGCACACAAATAAGACAGGGCACCTCGTTGCTCTGCCATGTATCAACCAGCCACACCTCGATACTCAGAAGACACATAATTCAAAATTCTTACAGCCCCAATCACCAGGTTACCAACTTCCCGTTGTATTTGATGTCCAGGGCAGCACTATGCATGAAAGGAGCCCCAAAAACCCAGAGCTGGAGGAAAGCTTCTCTTTGCCTCCACTGGCCTCTGCATGCGAGAGATGGACAATTTGTCCACAGCTTTATTCACAATTTGTGACTCTCCTGCTTGGAACCTCAGCATTACCAGATCAAACTGTAAGCCCTGTTACCTTTGAAATGAGTGGCGGGTGGCATTAGGAGAGCAGCAAGGGAAGGAAGGATGATTCCAAGGGAAGGAAAGGAGATACTTTCCTAGACTCTGACCAACTTTGGGCTGAAGGTTCTTACTCGAATTTCATGGCTCGTAATGACTTCAAGTAAGTGGTGAGCTAACCAATGATTAATGCCTTGGAAGCAGCCTATTCCCTTTTCTGACTGTTTTAATCATCAGATACATTAAAATAAGTCTGTAGACTGTAAGCTCCACAAGAGATCCTAGTCTGAATTGTTCCCTGATAACGTCTCAAGTGCCTGAACAGCCCCTGGCGCATAGAGTAGCTCTAAAAATATTTTTCAGATGAATGGACAGCTTCTCACATAGATTGTTTTTCTACTCTAGAAAATCTAAAAGAATTCTATTTTTCCTCACTATGACAGCCCAGCGAATATTTTAAGACAACTCCCAGCTATCATGTTTACCCCTACCCAACGTCCACTGCAAGGTTTTTCTTTTCCAAGTTTTAACATCCCTGGTTTGTTTAGCTATTCCTTATAGAATGGATTGCCAGTTCCCCCAACAAATATTTATTGGATGCCTATTGTACAGCCACCAATGGGGAGAGGTGGGCCCTCAAAGAGTTCTAAGTCATATCTGCTCCATTCATTAGAACCTGACTGTCATTCACCCACATTGTCCTCATTCAGCCATCAGGACAACTATGAAAGACTTTGGCAATGCTAGCGTAAATCCAGATGGACTGTGTCTACTGTTTTGACCCAAAAGAGATATCTGGATACTTCATCCAAGAAAACGAGGAGGAGGAGGAGCAAGAGGAGGAAGGAGGAGCAAGAAATGAAGTCAACCCGGCACTACTTCATGACTTCACACAGTAGTTCTCAACTATAGCTTCACCCTGGAATCACTCAGGCAGCATCTATAAAAGGTGGACTATTGAGACCCCATGTCACAAACTCTGATTAAATTGCTCAGGGAGGTAGGCTGGGCGCCAAGATTTTTCAAAGCTCCCCCAAGCAATTCAAATGTGTAGTCAGGGCTGAGGAGCACTGCATTCATGCCAACTTCTGGGGATCAATACATACCTTTTAAAGGGCTCACAATCTATATTTGAACCCCATTCTAGAATGATGCATCTGGCCCTCCACCAATTTTTGAAAATAAAGTTTTATTGGAACACAGCCATGCCCATTCATGTACATATGGTCTATGGCGACTTTCGTGCTTCAACAGCAGACTGGAATGTTTGTGATGGAGACCACGTGACTCACGAAGCCTCAAATGTTTACTATCTGGCCCTTTAGAGGAAAGGCTTGCTGACCTCTAGCTTAAAACCAGTATCAAATTCACCAGTTTAGAATTTGGAGAATTCACGGCCTTTCTATTTTGAAAAATCAAGGCACTGCTATTTGTTTTTTCAGTTGTTAATATTTGGACATTCCGCCCTGGCTGGTGTAGATCAGTGGATTGAGCACAGGCCTGTGAACCAAAGAGTCACAGGTTTGATTCCCAGTCAGGGCACATGCCTGAGTTGCAGGCCAGGTCCCCAGTAAGGGGCATGTGAGAGGCAACCACACATTGATGTTTCAATCCCTCTTCCTCCTTCCCTTCCCCTCTCTCTAAAAATAAAGAAATAAAATCTTTAAAATATATATGTATATTTGGACATTCCCACTTACAATCCTCCTGAGCCCTCTCCTACCTCCCACGGTTATTTATTTAAGAGACTGGCAATATCACCTATTGCAACTCTAAACATTAGAAGTAATAAACTTTATTCCGGTGTATGAATGTATGTAGTAGAAAACCATTTAAGGTTGCCTATGACTGCATTTAATAATTGTTATGTACATGAGGTTATTGACCAGAATGAGTGTGCATTTTATGTGTGTACTTATATTTACTATCCGAGCAATTTCCCAAACTGCGTGCAACCGCACTTCCTACACCATTCTCTGAACCTGGCCGCTATCAAAACCTACATAATATACAACATATATAACATATGTTATATATAATACATAAGGTTTGCTATACAATGCTTACTATTTCATTTTTAGCATGTGTTCTATGATAGGTAAGCTGTATCTGCAAGATGGATATCGTTGCTGTCACACTGTCTCTGGGGCATTTCTAAACAGGTGTTTCTAAAGCTTGTGATCAATGATCTTTGGGAAATGAGCCTGAAAATAAACATGTTTCACTGAACCTTCAGGCCTGGAGACTCTGTGGGAAGACGCTCGGAAGAATATCCATCCACCCCGCCTGACTTTCCCTAGAGTGTTCCCATTATTGCACAGTAATCTGAATTTCTAATATCATTAAGCAGATCTGCTAGTAGTGTGGCCTGAACATTTATAATTATGTGTAATTATTACACAAGCACTTCTGCCCCAGGTGAATTATAATTAGTGATACTTTTCTCTTTCACCTACACAGTTAGAGCAGACTTTCTTAGAGACTTGTTTTCCATGGGACGTTAATAAGCCGTAGAAATTGCCACAGCCAGCAAAGCCACGTGAGTGCGCGGGCCTGCCTCAATCACACACTTGCCCCGGTCCTAACAGCTTGTGGGTTCGGGGGACACAGCACTGAGCTGCGCCGATGGCGGTCCTCAGAAATTAAGCACATAAGCAAGCCTCCTGCATGAAAATCACTTTCGTTTCAGTCAATAAGCCTCTGAAGAAAACAAAATCCTTCACTGGAGTAGTAAAATCTGAGAAAGCATTTTAATGTATTTACTGCAGGAAATGCTTCCACCACTAGAAAGTCCTTTGACTGAGAAGAAAATTGCTGAGAACTTATAAAGGATAAATAATCTTCAGAGCTTCTCCTAAACCTTTTACTCGTTTGATACGAATCACAGTAAGGAATGGTTGCACGGCATATCCCTACACAAATATACACAATTTACTAATGTATATTTTGACAAGATATAGGAACCCATGCCAATTCCCTTATAGTCACAGATATTCAAAATAACAGATATTCAACACAACAGATATTCAGCGCGCCTGGTCTTGGCATGGCAGAAGAAAATGACTCTTTAGCACCACTGCAGCTGAACTGCCCCCTCATTGCTCAGTGGTGGCTGGTCCCTCATTTCTGGTCCCATTATTGCTGATTTCTGGAAATCGACTTCAAACAATTGCAAAGAACTGCTGAAGTTTCACTCGAGTGTGTGGTGTTCGTGATATAATTGTTTTCAAAAGCCGTCGAGCTGTGGTGCATTTGTGGTCCAGCTCCCTCATCCAGAATGTTTCATTAAACAGGAGACAGCATTTTCACATGTAGCATAACTTAGTTTAGTACATAAAGTCACAGAACAATAACTGTTCTGATTCTATCCCTGAACAAGGAAGATCAGACCTTGTTTTCCACCTATCAAAATGTCCCACGTCCCAGCTAATAATGTTAGAGAGGGGGTTCGAGCCCAGCCCATCACCTCCGAGCAGGGAAGATCAAGCTGGTTTTGCTCCCTCTCAGAGAGTCCCACATCTCAGATAAAAATTCTAAGGGTGTTGATTTGACACAGAGTGGACTGGCTATAAAGCCCACATTATCTGTACTTCACAATAATGCTGTAGATTATGTTTTAAATGTACCAAGGCTGCTTGTTAATTAAAAGAAGGCTGGGTTAAATATTTTCATAAGGTACTTGATACTCTCTGTTGGTCAAATCCAAAGTTAAACAGTCATCAAATGACCTAGAAATCCCACTCCTAGGCATATAGCCCAAAAAGTGAAAACGTGTTCACCCAAAAACTTGCAACATGAGTATACATTGCATCATTATTCACAATAGACAAACAATGAAGACAATACAAATGCCCATCAACTGATGCCTGGATGAACAAAATGTAGCATTTCCACACAATGGAATATTATTCAGCCATAAAAAGAAACGAAGGTCTGACTCGGGCTACCACGTGGATCAACCATGAAAACACAGGATGGGCAAAAATAGCTTTACAGTTGTATCCACTTTCAAATATATGAATTAATAAATAAATAGTAATACAAGAATGAACTGTATTTCACATACTCACAACTGCAAACCTACTTGTGAAACAGAGTTCATTCCTTTTTCAAATGAATTTGTTGCAGTAACATTAGTTAATAAAATTACACAGGTTTCAGTTGCACAATTGTATGACATATCATCTGTATATTCTACTGTGTTCACCATCCCAAGTCCAGTCTCCTTCCATCACCCCCTTTATCTCTAACCTCCCCCCACCCCCTTTCCCTCTGGTCATCACCATCCTGTTGTCTGTGTCTATGAAGGTTTTGTTTTGTTTTTGTTTAATCACCCAGCAGAGTTTATTCTTGTATTGTTATTTATTGTTTTATTCAAAAGTGGATACAACTGTAAACCTATTTTTGCCCCATCCAGTGTCACGCTAAGTTAAAGAAGCTTGACCCAAAAGACACCACACATATGACTATATGAAATATCCAGAAAAAGCAGATCTATAGATACAAAAAGTAGATTAGTGGCTGTCAGGAGCCGGGGGGTGGGGGGGGGGAATAGGTAGTGACTGCTAATGGATATTGAGTTTCTCTTTCTGGTGATGAAATCTTCTGGATTAGATTGTGATGATAGTTGCCTAACTTTGTGAATATACTAAAAAATACCAAATGGCAAACTTTGAAAAGGTGAATTTTATGGTGTGTGAATTATATCTCAAATGCTAAAAAGGAAGGAAGGGATGGAGGGAAGGAAAGAGGAAGGGATGAAGGAAATGCTAGGACTGAGAGAGAATACCCAAGGAAGAAACAAACCTGGAATGGGGTAGAGAGAGGGTTCCCCAAGGCTGGGATTCAGCTCTCCCTGGAGAGGGTGTGGCTGCAGCCCACTGAATGGCAGAGAAGTTGGCCAACTTGCCCTGGGCCAGAGCTGGTCATTGTGTGAAATGAGCCAAGAGGTGTGGCCAGGAGCTGTGGTCCAGGGTTAGCAAGCTGGGGGGCAGCAGGTGATGGGAAGGAAACAGCCCACTAGGGCGGTGCTGATGAAATTGGCCAGAAAGCTGCCTTTAGATGTGCTGGTGAGTTTGCTGGGAAGCTGACGAGGGCCCTGGCCAGACTCTCCAGAAAGCCACAAGGGTATTGTTATCATATTATAACCTGGCCTTTGGAAAAGCCATCTACCTGGTCTGGAACTTCGGGAGACCTCTGACCAACAGCCATGAGTATCTAAGACCTTCTGACAATGGCCACGCTGAGTGCAGCATCTTGGAAAGAAACGCCCCAGCCTCAGCCAAGCCTTCAGATGACTGCAGCCCCAGTTGACAGCGGGGACTACAACATCATGAGAAACCCTGAGCCACTCCTGACCCTCAGGAACTATTTGAGAAATTGTTGCTGTTTTAAGTTACTAAATTTTTAGATAATTTGTTACACAGCAATAGATAAGTAATACAGATTCTACAAATGTAATTCTGAATGAGTGATTCTAAACTCGGGGATACCATCTCATTTTTAGTGCCCACCACCACCATCACACACAGCCTTGAGTAAATTCTCTGGTCACGATATATGGTGAAACCAGGATTAAGATCTCCAAAATCTGTTATATCACAACTACATTCTTTGCATTTATTCCCACATTCATTCAGTCATCCAACATCATCAAGCACTTACTATGCACCAGGCAATGTTCTATATCGTGAAGACACAGCAGCAAGCAAGACAGACAAAAATCTGTCCTCATGGGATGTGCATACTGGTAAAGGCGAAATAAAAAACACTAGACCTGTAGGCAGAAATAAGAGCTAAGGAAGTAAAACAAAGCAGTGACCTCGATCGATCAGACTTCACGTCTGGCTCTCAAAATAGCCCTGGTCAGTTTCCCTGCACGTGGTGATGCAGAGACAGGCTCCTTCCCTGTCCTGGCTCCACCTTCCCAGTTCCTGAGTCCTCTGAAGATGACCAGCAGATGAGTAGAGTGAGGGAAGAGAAGGTACACCTGCTTCTCAACCACATCCAAACAAAAGCAACACACATCTTTTCCCTTCACAAACCATGGCTGTAAAATATTGCATGGCTCCACCATGACGCAAAGCAATCCGGGAAATGTAGCCCCAACAATAGCCCCATGCCGCGAAGGGGAGCAGAATCTTTGGTGGGCAGCATTTTCCTCTGCTACAGTCTCATTGATCTACCCCAGCTCTGCCTGTTCTACCTGCTGGCCTAGACTTAAGTCCAGGCACAGTCATTCCAAGGGCAGAAAAATGTCTCCCACCTTGATATCTAGAAATCCCATCAAAGAAATGCAATCCTTTATCTGAGTCATTTCTCTATTGTTTTAACACCTTGGCAAAAATGCAGTCACCTGCAGTGGCAACAGACGGAGATCTTCCTCAATCTTCAGAGAAGCTTATCAGATTTTCTTTTTCATTCCTTGAAATAGAAACACCAGCTTAGCTGGTAACTATGTAAGTGTTAATGAGGGAAAGAAAAGGAGGCATCCATAGCGTGTGCCAATAACCACTCACAGCTTTGCTAAAAGTGAGTGAGTTCTTTACCACAAACAATAACTTAGTCAGGTATCATCTTATCCATAGCTACTTTCCCCAAGTCAAGGGAACACTTTACAAACGCATTATTAGGTACAGACAGTCCTCAAAGAGCAAAGAACAGCCCCAGTTAATTGCACAA
This sequence comes from Desmodus rotundus, assembly GCF_022682495.2. Lineage (NCBI taxonomy): Eukaryota > Metazoa > Chordata > Mammalia > Chiroptera > Phyllostomidae > Desmodus > Desmodus rotundus. The sequence goes on along the minus strand of NC_071400.1, from coordinate 93,342,262 downwards.
GCAGCTAAATGTCAGGAGTAATCACTTAGATGAGAGTGGTTCATTAAAGCAAGTTGGGGGGCAAAAGTCTATTTAAAAAGCTAAATGGGGTTCTGAAAGGCAGACCCTGAGGAAAAAAAAAAGATTTCTAGGCTGATTTTATTTTAATGCAAAGATCCATTCTTCTCTTTTACTCCCTGATTTTATACAAATCGCATTACATCAGTCCCTTGGGAAATACAGGTACAAGCTTTGTTTCCACTTCCTAGGACTGACAATGGCTTCAGAGGGGCTGAATTGGAAATTTGTTTTAAAGATTTTATTTATTTATTTTTAGAGAGCAGGGAAGGGAGGCAGAAAGAGAGGGAGAGAAACATCAATGTGAGAGAGATCCGGTTGCCTCTCATACACCCTCAACTGGGGACTTGGCCCGAAACCCAGGCATGTGCCCTAGATGGGGAATGGAACCTGTAGAGCTTTCAGTTTGCAGACCAGAACTCAATCCACTGAGCCACACTGGCCAGGGCTGAATTGGAAATTTTTATTAACATTCTTTAAACATTCATACATTCTGGCGGCAACAGATGCAAATGCAGAGACACACTGCCTTGGTTGACAGTTTCAGAGTGTCTAACATCAACCTGTAACCCTCCATGTAAAGAAATTTGTTCACCCCAAACAACTTACCAACTTCCCCTTGGAAAGGCAAATCATCAGCATATGTCTATAAAAGTGAATTAATTTGTGAACCCACAAGAATTTTTTAAAAACACCCTCGGTTTTTATTAGAAATCACATATGTTCCCATTCTGCCTTTGAAACTGAATGTGTAAAATGCCACTACACAGACAGAAGGTTGCAGTCATTTTAACTCAGGAGACACTAAAATACTTGCGGGTCTCCATGTTTTTGTCCATGACATTAAAATCAGACACTGCGCATTTGAGGACTTCTTGTTGGAAACCAGTTTGCAGCTTGGTCAATGTGTACCATTGACAAAGGCTTCAGAGAGGGTATCTCTAAACCACAGGTGGCAGACACAAGGCCCGCAGGCCGAATCCGGCCCGGCACCTTGTTTCTACGTGGTGGCAGCGCCGAGCTCCTCGCCCCTAGTTAAAGAGCAGTTACATGTATACAGTCCTAAAATTATGTTTGGCCCTTTGAAGGCAACCGCAAGGCTGATGTGGCCCCTGGTGAAAATTAGTTTGACACCCCGGCTCTAAACAATGAAGCTGATTTTCTTTAGGTGGCTCCAACAACATCTTTGAAAGTGTTATTCCTTTTCCAGGGTGGCTGTAACAAAGTACCACAAACTTGATGGTTTTACACAGCAGAACTTTATTCATGTGAGAGTGAGCCCAGCCAAGAGCAGGAGAGCCAGCTGACTGACTACCCCAAGTGCGTGAGCAATAGACGGTATTATTGTCTAAGACCAAGGTTTTGTGGTTGTTTGTCATGCAGCATTATTGGGGCAAGAGATAACTGATACAGAGTCCTAGATTTTGGTTTCTGCTCTTATCCAAGGAGTATCCAGAGACAGCTTTGTAACACCTGATCAATCAAGTTTTACAGGGCAGCCAACCAATTCACTTCTTATAGCATTTTCCCTTCATCTTTCAAAGGATGCAAACATGCGGGTAAACTTCCTTGGCATCTTTCATTAAGTAGACCGGCCCGGACCACGTGAGTCATGAAGATATCAAAAGAATGGGTGCTTGCCTTTTTGACAGACTTAGTAGTAGCACAGCATGGTTTCACGTATGTATAAAAATACGATAAGATATGTTCATGTGCACAAAAAGGACCTCAAGGATTACATACTAGAGCTCCAGAAAGTTCTTTCCTAAGAAACTATGTGGGATTATAGGTTAATGTTCTTCTGTTGCTTGTCCATGATATCTGATTTTCCGGAAGTGAACATGAATTTGTTTGAAATCTTAGAAATAGAGAAATATAAACTAAGAAAAACATTAAAAGAAAAAAACAAATATTTAAATTTATTTTCAGGGTTGAGCAGGTTATTATCATTTGTGGTTTAAGCATGCAAATTTTTGCACAAAATTAATTAGCTGAAATTTTAAAAGCAAATATCAGGGGAAATTTCTTAACAACAGGCAAAATTACTTGCAGACATATAAATAGTTGCCAGGTGCACCTAAATTCGTAATGCTTTTATTAAAAAAATATGGATTGGGTATGAGCATTTTCCAGTCAACTGCTGCCTAGTCCACAGTCAACAAACATTTTCTATAAAGGGCCGGATAGTAAATACTTGAGGCTTTTGGGGAAAGACTGTCTGTTACAGCCCTGACTGGTGTGGCTCAGTGGATTGGGCACCAGCCTGTGAACCAAAGAGTCACTGGTTCAATTCCCAGTCAGGGTACATGTCTGGTTGCAGGCCGGGTCCCCAAGTTGGGGACGCACAAGAGGCAACCACACATTAATGTTTCCCTCCCTCTCTTTCTCTCTTCCTTCCCCTCTCTCTAAAAATAAATAAATAAAATCTTAAAAAAAAAAAAGGATTGTCTGTTACAACTACTCTGCCATTATAGCACCATAGTGGCCATAGACAATCTGTGAATTAATGGTCCTGAATGTACTCCAATAAAACTTTATTTATAAAAGCAGATAGCAAGCCAGATTTGGCCTGTAGACAGTTTGCCTACTTCTGGTTTAGACAAATTGCTACCATAACAATAATATGAGCAGGGACCCCCCCAAAACCAGAATTATCTTCTGGAGGGAGGGCTCCTTGTAGCACAGGCTTCCCCCGCTAGGTGAGTGTTCTAGGAACCCATCTGCATCAGTGCACCAGCTGGCATCGTTGTGATCACATTCAGCTTCAGTGAATCTTTTTGAAGACCCTTTCCATGTGTTTGTCCATTTCATGATGGATGATTTATGAGTGCAATTGTCCACACTGCGCTGAGTGTTCAACAGTTTTTGACCAAAAAACGGCATGACCCCTGTGCCCCACCCTCCCTATTCACCCAGTCTGACCCAGAGTGACTTTTTTATTTGTTTCCCCAATGAAAAAAGTCCTCAAATGGAAACATTTTGCTGATGTGGAAGAGGTGAAACAAAAAACAGCAGAAGCACTAAAAGGCATCAAAATCAATAAGTTCAAAAACTGTTTCAAGAGGTGGAAAAAAACACCTCAATAGGTGTATTGCATCAAATGGAGAGTACTTTGAAGGTGACTGAAGTTTAAACATGAAAGGATACACAATTTTTTATAAATAAATTCTGGGGTTTTTTTGTGGCTCCCCCCTTGCCCCTTGCAGTTAATGGTCATACTGACAATAACTTATTTGTATCAGAGTAACTGAGAGTTCTCTGCACCAGTCAGGCCCTGTCTACCTTTGCCAGCTGTCAAAATCCTTTTCTTTCCTTATGTCTCAGCCTCCTCTTCCAAGAAACCTGACACTTCTTACTTTAGAGGGATGTTCTAATCACCTATTCTGCCCTGGCTGGTGTGGCACAGTGGATCGAGTGCAGGACTCAAGACCAAAGGGTTGCTGGTTCGATTCCCAGTCAGGGCACATGCCTGGGTTGTGGGCCAGGTCCCCAGTAAGGGGTGTGCAAGAGGCAACCACACATTGATGTTCCTCTCCCTCTCCTTCCCTCTCTAAGAATAAATACATAAAATCTTACAAAAAAAATGCAACTTCTATAGGCAACTACCTCATCCTTAAATAAAGGTCACACACACAGCTAATAGTTTTGACAAGTAAAATTAATCAGCTGCCTAAGGTAGTTCACTTGATCACTCATCCTCTGTTGGCCATGCAACCGTTGGGAACTTTAAACACAGCTTTCATCTTCGACCTTTGCCTTTATGATTTAGCTTATAGAGCAAATTGTGGTCATATTAACTTGACCAAGCAGCCCTTGAAGAATAAGTGGGTTCCTTACTTTTCCTTTGGCCACCCTACCTCTAGCACAATCATCAAGCATGTCTTATCCTTATCTGCTTTTGATATTTACTAATTACTATTAACCATTGCCCTTCGTCTATTTCATCCTCTCATTAGGACTCTTTCCACCTATTCAGCTATTTCTCACACAATTTTCCTGCTTTAGTCCAGTAGCTTGTTTGACTTCTTAAAATAAGCCTGGCACGTTTTCGAATGCTAGACCATTTAGTAGACTTATAATGAGATGGTTGTTTCAGTGTGATAACTCCTTATCAATCAGTAAAGTTAGCAATTAGCAATTCTTACTGATCAACCACTGTATTCATGGATTTATGAAGCTATAGGGTTTTTTTTTTTTAAGCAAGTGTGCACCTAAAGGAATCCTGAACAGCTTTGTTGTACTCATGGAGCCAAGCAGCAAGGAAACAAAAAAGAGCTATAGAAAATAGCCTACAAATGGATATGAGTTTACTATAGTGTCCTTTATGCAGGTGAAAACACTGGAAAAAATCTAAATATCCAATAGGGGAATGGTAGGGGAAATTACATGTAAACAGTGAAGTATTGTGGAGCATTTTAAATACTGATTATGATACCATTTGAGCAAAGAATAGCCTTTTAACATTACTTATTCTTATATATATGACCCCACTTACTTCCCTGTCTCTAGGCCTTTAATGATCCTGTTATATGGAGGATATCTCTTTTTTCCTCTCCCTATCTGTCCCCAACCAATCTTTATGTGTCTCCTGGGTTTCTGGCTTGTGGAACTGGGTGGACAGTGCTGTCATTCATTAGAAGATGAAGTTCAGGACTGATGATCATGAATTTGGTTGTTTACCATTCCGTCATGGGCTTATAGATAATTATTGAAGTCATGGGCACAGATGAGACTGCCTCGGAGGAAAGGATAGGGCGAGAAGAGAGGAAGGCCTGAAATGAGAGGAACTCCAAGTTTTTTTGGCAAACCATCAGATCACCCAGGTGACTCAGACCCTCTACAGCCCAGATTTGGTTGGCGCCCCGTGACTTCTGGTTTTTCCCAAAAGTAAAATCACCTTTGAAGCGGTAGAGATTTCAGATACAACGGGGCAGCTGATGGCCATTGGGAGAACCATGTGAGGTCCCAAGGTGCCTACTTTGAAGGGGACTGAGGCGTCATTGTCCTGCATAAAATGTTTTTTGTATCCTGTACCTTCTGCAATAAATGTCTGTATTTTTCCTATAACATCGCTGGATACCTTCTGGACAGCCCTTGTACATGGTCTCCCCTGCCGCAGCTGAGAAACGCTGCTAAAAGACAACGGCACTCAGATAAAACCCTCAAAGGCAGAGAAAAGATCGTGACTGGGATTTAATAGCAGCAAAGTGAGATCTGTGATAGGAAAGCAACCCTCTCACCCCTGAGGCTTTGTGTTCACCTTTCTGTTCGCTCACACTTTGATGGCCCCTGTACTTTCCCCCCGGGAACCCTTCTCTCTCTGACTCTTTAGCTGAACAACAACTCAGAGAAAATCTTTTTGTTTCCATGGCAGAGTGGAAACAGGATGACATTTGCCAAAATTACATTACAAACCACTAAGAGATATAAAACAAGAAGATAAGAATAGCACAAAAAAGGAGTCAGTTTTCCCAAGTAAAGATTTGGGGTCCAAACTTCCCTAAGATAGGTAAGGTCAGGGAAGCAGTGGTCCTGAGAGGTGCCACTGCTAACAAGCACCTCCCAAACACAAACCCCAGGCCCTGCAGAAGGGGGTTCAACAACAAAGAACATGCAACTCTTACTAAAGCCTTCTTTCCTCGCCAATTTTCAGGCATCCCAAAATTCACAGTAGCTTTTTCCTATCTTGCAGTAGAAGTTCCTCTCTCATCCATGTTCTTGATCTCACCACCCTGCTCCCCTTTACTATTCTTTTTTTAAGGATTTATTTATTTATTTTTAGAGAGAGGGGAAGGGAAGGAGAGAGCGAGAGAAACATCAATGTGTGGTTGCCTCTCACACACCCTCAACTATGGACTTGGTCCGCAACCCAGGCATGTGCCCTGACTGGGAATCGAACCGGTGACCCTTTGGTTCACAGGCTGGCACTCAATCCACTGAGCCACACCAGCCAGGGCTATTATTCTCTTTTCTATAGACCATCTATATATCACCTCCCAAAATAGCACAAAATTTATGCTGAAAACCATCTCTCCCCCCAACCTTTCTTTGTTAAACCTGGGCCTTTCCTGAAAACTCTTTTGCAGGCAGGAAAAAATACCAAATTTATGAATGCCTAAATGTCATCTTTTCATTCAGAAGCCATTCTTCCCAATTCCTCATCTGACCCTAGGCTATGTGACCACCAAGGTCTGCTTATTCTTCAGCACCCAGGAAAAATACCAATGTTCACAAATCCAACCTTATTCTGTCTTAAACCTCCCTTATCCACTTGAGGCCTGTTGCTAAGCCCCGGATTCCTAATGGTGGTACATACATAACTTCACATCCAAAGAAGGGCAGTGGAGACCAGCATCCTTGAACACCCAGTGAACGATATACATCACATCCCCAAATCCACCTGCTCTGCCACCCTTGAAATAAGTCTCTCAATAGACTTTTCCTCCTCTACTTTCAGCTCCAGACACTCTTATATATGTAACTGCAGATGTTCTCATAAATTTCACAATATAACAATTTCTTCACTTTATTAGAAGACTAAGATAGATTCTGGGAGAAAGCTGGCAGACACTAAGAAGGAAAAGGGCAGAGAAACTTGGATAACAACTCATGACACAGGTCAGTTTTGAGAAGGCCTTAAAAGTGTGTGTGAACCTCCATTTCAATAGACTTTTCATAGCAAAATATTAGGAAGTGATAGGGCCCTGGCTGGTGTGGCTCAGTGGCCCAGTGCGGGCTGTGAACTAAAGGGTCACCGGTTCAATTCAGTCAGGGCACATGCCTGGGTTGCAGGCCAGGTCCCCAGTGGGGGCCACACGAGAGGCAACCGCACATTGATGTTTCTCTCCCTCTTTCTCCCCCCATTCCCCTCTCTCTAAAAGTAAATAAATAAAACCTTGGAGAAAAAAAAGAAAGTGATAGGAACTACAATGCCACCAGGAACTCTTAGTGATCACCTGGAAGTGAGGACAAAGCACAGTGTCCTACTCAGAGTGTGCTGCAGCAGGCCACGGCACTGGCAGCCAAGTTGAAAAGGGAAATTGATTCTTGCGGTGGACCATTTACAAAGACGAGGCTGCCAACAATTCCTTTCATCGTTGTACATACATGCTGCTCTTCCCATCAAGAGGTGGAGCCTGTCCTCCCCTGGACTGCTATTGTAACTTGCTTTGGCCAATACACTGAGGCAGGAGTGGTATTCTACTAGTCCTAGGAACAGTAAGAACCTTAAGGCCTTAAGAAGACTCGTACTTTCTGCTCTTGTGTTTTTAAAAATCAGCTAGCAGGTTTAAAAGGTCAGACTAGGTGGTTAATGAGAAGGGAGAGGCCCAGCTAGCCCCCAGTCATTCCAGCTATAACCAGACATGTGTGTGATACTGTCTGGAACATTCTAACCCCAGTGAAACTGCCTGCTCAATGCAGCCAACACCACATTTAACAGAAGATCTGCGCAGCCCAGCCAACTCACAGCATCCATAAGAAATAAGTTGTTACTGTTTGAAGCTACTAATTTTTAGGGAGTTTGTTATATCAAAATAGATAACCAAGATATCTATTTATCAATCCAACCCATCTCAGTCAAGGATATCAACAAATCTGGGACCAGATAATCTCTTAATGTTCCTAGTTTTTATGGGGGAACTCTCTTTTTGTTACTTGAGTGTTCAAGTAACAAATTGGAACTGCATCCTAGGCAGTTCCGATTTCGGCTATGCCCCATTTTTTCCACTTTCCATAAGAACTGTCAAAGTTACTAGAGCTCGCTGTGGGTTCAGAAACTCTGACCACTTCATCTATATTACTCCCTAAATATAGTTAATGCTTCAACTTTGTCTTCCATTCTGCAGATACTTTGGATTTCATAACTGGCCTAAATTTTAAGTCTTACTTTTAAAATGTCCTCTGTATTTGCTGTGATAATTTCCTCTGAATGCCTTTTGCAAGTTTATTCACTTTTCAAATGTAAATTAAATGATGTGAGAACAATGCACATTCAGACAATAGCATTCATCAGAAGTCACCACTGAAGAGGAAGGATTCTCCAGGGGGTTAGCTCTAATCCTTCTCTCTTCCTTATTCTATAGAATCTGTGACTTTGTCATTGTCAGTGACTTCAGTTAGCATCTGCAAATGATGACCCACAAATCTCGCCTTGCCACTTCAGATAAGGTTCCAAGTGCCCACGAAGTATCTCTACTTGGATGCTCTACAGCAGGGGTGTCAAACTCATTTCCACCAGGGGCCACACCAGCCTCAAGGTTGCCTTTAGGGGGGGCTGAATGTAATTTTAGGACTGTATAAATGTAAGTACTCCTTAACTAGGGGCAAGGAGGTCTACATTCGGCCCTTTGAAGGCAATCGTGAGGCTGATGTGGCCCCTGGTGACAATGAGTTTGACACCCCTGGTCTACAGCTACTTGGATGTTCTACAGGCTTCACAAACTCGACATTTCTAAAATGGAATTCGTTGCCCGCCCCCCTCCGATTCTTATTCTTTCTCCCTTAATCCTTCACTCAGTGAATGATAGCAACTTCTTCCATTTCGTCTCCAAATCTTCAAATCCAAGGACAAGACCTAGTATACTGTAGTGCCCACTAAGTGTTTTTTCATTTAATAATTAAATGGACAAGTTTATTGGGGTTCTGGTTACCCCAGGGAGAGACACCATCCCCTGTCTAAGCCAGGTAAACATGCTTTCAGCACTATGTAGTCATGTCCTAGGCCAGTTTTAGTGAGGAACCTTGTCACCACCAGCAGGGGGTGTAGGAACCAAATGAGCCACCACAGGCCACATAGGCTTGGGAAAATTTTATTCTCAATATTCCCATAATATGTATCCTTCCTTACCAGGACAGACAGAGTTCCTTGGAACAGGTTGCTTGATGAACCCAACCTGAGTCCAACCAAGGGGCCTCCATTCCCAAGCCCCTGCTGGACCTGAGCTCTGTTCTGAGCAAAGCACATCCCGTTCTTGATTTCAGGAAGGAGAACTTCATAGTGCCCCCACTTCCCCACTAGTAGCTCTAGAGGTCCAACTTGCTTCAAAGCCAACAAGTCTGGGTCTCAAGCATTTTGAGTTTGTCTTTGTAACCTCAATGTCTCTCATTCTCTTGGTAAAATCATGACCGACACTTTTGTAAACAATATTTTTAAGATTTGCAGGGCCTGTCCAGAAAGTATCCAGCCATGTACTATGAAAAAGAGACATTTATCGAAGATAAAGATACATGAAATACTGTGCACAGGACAATGACACTTCCCCTTCAAGGGAGGCACCTTGGGACCTCACACAGTTCTCCCATCGCCATCAGCTGCCCTGTCATATTTTCCTGAATCTCACAGATGGTCTTAAATCTCTTCCCTTTCAAAGGCGATTTTAGTTTAGGGAAAAGCCAGAAGTCATAGGGTGCCCAATCTGGGCTGTACAGGGGCTGAGTCACCTGGGTAATATGATGTTTCACCAAAAAACTCTGCATGAGATGTGATTCGTGAGTGGGCACATTTTCCTGATAAACCTGCCAATCACCAGTTGCCCATAACTGCGGCCTTCTGAATCATCTAAATGGTTTCTGTGGAGGAACGTTCAAGGTTAATGCAAAATTTGATGCAGATTCGTTGCTCTACTCACTCAGTCATTTTGAATGTGATGGCCACTCAGTACATACGCTCACTCAATGGCATCTACCACCCACTGACTAGTACAGTGAACTCCTCATTGTTCACACATGTGCATTCCAGTCCCCTCTCCTTGGCTGCCAGGTTACATTGATGTCATGCAAATCATTCTTGTTATATTAACAATGGCTGGATTTTTTCTGGACAGACCTCATATGTCTGTAATTACTCCTTTTATATTCCAGATTAATTTATAGCATCATAAATAATAAATTTAATCTGTTGATTTCTCTATGAATCAAGCACAATCTCAGGTATATATGAGATATCCTGTGAGTTTATAATTCTAGACTCTTATAGGTTAACTCTACTATTTTTCATTCAAATACATTTCCTTTCCTGGAGTTTGGAGTAATTATAAAGGGTTCATTCAAAACATTCCTTATTAAAACAGCACCTCCCAATTTCATAACATCTGAATAAAAAAGCTATTTATCTCCCTGGAAACAATTTTTGGCATTAAATTTCATTATAACCATTTACATAATTATGGGGAAAGCTCAACAAAAACTACTAACCTATTTAACAGACTGTGCTTGATGAAACACATCAGAACATGAATATACAGTCAAAAGACAGGTTCTTTCATTATCAGACTGCGTTACGCTCTTTCTATAACAAATCTTATCACCCTCTCCCCATCCTTTCCCTTTTTGTACATAGTCTATAATACTACTCTATTATAAACTGAAGTAATTACGGAGGGGAGATGTAACACATTTCTGAAATGTGGGTTACAAATAAATCAATGCCAGTGTGCTATCAGCAAAGGTCTTAACAGATCGGCTTTACTTAATAAAGCGAGCACACTAATAGTTTACATGAGAAATGGATAAATCCCAAAGTATCAGAAAATAATTCAGTTTAGCATATATTTTCACTAAAATCTCAAAGTATTCTGGATCTATAAATGCAATGTAATCCCTATCAAAATCCTATCTGCGTTTTTCTTTTTTTTTGCAGAAATTAACAAATTAACCCTATAATTTGTGTGAGAAATCCAGGGACCCACAATAACCAAAGCAATTGGAGAAAAGGAGAACAAAGTCGGAGCACTCACACTTCTTGATTGCAAAACTTGCTGCAAAGTTGCAGTAATGAAGACAGTGTGGTGCAAGAATGAGCAAGACATACAGATCAACAGAATAGACCTGAGAGTCCGTAAAGAAGCCCTTACATTTATGATCAAGTGATTTTTGACAAGGCAATTCAATGGAGAAAAAATGGTGCTAAATAAAGGGTGTTGGGTCAACACGCAAAAGAATGATGTTGCTCTCCTACCTCACACTATGCAGGACAAAATTACCTTAAAATGGATTATAGAACTAAATGGGAAAGTTAAAAAATGTATATATATATGTATATATATATTTATACCCAAGAGAAATGAAAACATATATATATATATACCCAAGAGAAATGAAAACATACATCCACATAATAATTTGTACACAAATGTTTATAACAGAACTATATCAAAAATAATCAAAAACTGGAAACAAACTCAATGTTCATCAACTGATGAATGGCTAAATATTTGGTACATCTATGCTTTCACTGTTCTTGGAGCCAATCCAATGTATATATTGTGAGCATCTTCCCACATACAACCATGCAATTCCAGTATAGCAGCAAGGTATTTGAGAATTCAACTCAACTCTGAGACTATCTGCCCAGAGATAGCATCAGAGTGCACAGGTTAAGGACTCAGTCCTAACGAGAGTGCCCTCCCACGACTTGAGACACCATTTACAAGCCCAGGCTGGTACCTATGCTTATGACCAACCAGCTATAAATCAGAGGTTCCCACGACCTCCTCAGATTCGATTAATCTTCTAGAGTGGCTCGCAGAAGTCAGAGAAACTTTTTACTTACCAGATCATTGGTTTATTATCAAAGGACATGACTGAGGAACAGCCAGATGGAAGAGATGAGAGGGCAAGATGTGGGAGCAGGGCACAGAGGTTCTATGCCCGCTGCACCACTCTCCAGAACCTCCAGGTTCACCAACCAAAGGAAGCTGTCCAAACCCAGTCCTTTTGCTTTTTTATGGAGGCTGCATCACACAGGCATGATCGATTAATTAATTAGCCATTGATATTGAACTCCACCTCCAGCTCCTTTCCCCTCCTCAGCGGTCAGGGGACTGGGACTGAAACTTTCAACCTCTTAATCACGTTTGGCTCCCCTGGCAATCAGCCCCCATCGTGAAGTGCTTTCCGAAAGTTACCATTAACATAACAAAAGACACCTTTATCACTCTCAACACTTAGGAAATTCCAAGGGTTTTAAGAGCCCTGTACCACAAACAGAATGAAGACTAAATATATATTTATTATAAATCACAATAGCACGTCGATGCAATGGAATACTTATTCAGCAATAAAAAGAATGCAGTACTCACTGGTGGATGAACCTTGAAAACATTATGCCAAGTACTAAGTGAAAAAATCTCATCATAAAATACCACATATAATACCACATACTGTGTGATACGGAATGTCCTGAATAGGCAAATATATAGAAACAGAAAGTAAATTAGCAGTTTCTCAGTGCTGGGCAAGACTGAGTACAGTTGGGAATAGGAAATGACTATTAATAAAAAGTCCAGGTTTCTTTTAGGGGTGTTAAAAAGAAACCCACATGACCAAAATGGCTTCACTTGTGCTAAAGCCCAGTATACCTAGACTTAATATCTAACCTAACTGCAGCTTTCCCTTCACTAGACATATAATCTTAATCAACCTGTCTAGAATTTTCTGGTCAAGCACTGGTAGGGTAATCTAACAGATGGGCCCTCTCCGCATCCCCCCAAAGGAAGAAGAAGCAATCTGCATGATAAAACACTTGCTGTTCCCTTCCTGGCCAAAAAATACTTCTTCCTTTTCTTTTGCTAATAGTTCCCATGTCACACCTTTTTCCCTAAAAACCTTTCATTTTGTACAACCCCTCAGAATGCCCTTTTGTTGCTACGTGGGATGCTGCCTGATTCAGGAATTGCTTAATAAAGCCAATTAAATCTTCAAATTTACTGAGTTGAATTTTTGTTAACAGGGTGAATGAACATCAGATTGTGATTATGGCTGCACATCCTGTTAATGTAACCCCAAAAATGCAATTATACAATTTAAATAGGTGAATTGTGTGGTATTCAAAATTATGTCTCCATACAGCTGTTAAAAAATAAAACTAATCTTCATCCTACCTCATGTCAAAATTTATTATGAAACCTGAATTAGGGAGTCTGAATTCAGAGAATTTTATGAACTTCCTTTTTTTCCCTTGTAGACTAAAAAGGGGCTCCCTACTAAACCTGACAAACTTGGGAGGCCTGCAAGGCCGGCCTAACAAACTCAGATACCTAAAGTAACCACATAGGGTGGTCTGAAATTAAAACTAGTAGTTGTTTGGAGCATCAGCCAGATATGCCAGGGTTGAGGGTTCCATCTCCAGCCAGGGCACACAAATCAACCAATGAATGTATAAATAAGTGGAACAAACAACACAATCTCAATCTCTCTCTCTCTCTCTCTCTCTCTCTCTCTCTCTCTCTCTCTCCAATAAATTTTTTTTTTTTAATTTTTAAATTCCTAACTAAAAGCAAGTCAAGGTAGATTGTCCAGGAAGGGATGTCCTAGGCTGGTATCTTCCTTGACAAAGTCAATCTTTACCTTAACTGAGCCTTACTCTGAGGAGACTGTCAGGGTAATTTTCTTTTTCCAGACCCCTCAGGACACAATCTCTCACCAAAGCACAGACCACGGTACCTCTCATTGTTATTGTTATCGAGTTAATTGTGGACTGTTAACGATCCTATACCCACCAATGTAAAAGAAGTGTCTCTTCATTTCACTGTTTACCCAATATCAGAGACTTCCCCCGTTTTGCTTTGTCCTGCATCCGTAATCTATCACCAGTTGATTTCCTGTAACCCCCTTACTCTTACCCTTTGATTCTAATGTATAAAATAAGATTCAAAACTGCCAACCTCCGGAGCATTTTCTCAGTTCATTGCCATTTTGCTTCCTGGCATTTTCATCAGTTTGGCTCAAATAAATTCATAAAAGTTCTTACATGTTCAGACGTTTCTTACGTCAACACCCTCAATAGTTTTGATCTGTAGCTGAACATTTTGTCACTGAAGTGCCTCCTAATTGACACCATTCATCTCCTCAGGGCAAATTTCTTCAAATTGCCCTCTGATTGTTCTTTCCCCAATAGAGATCAGTACTTTTCTACTTAAAAGATGCAATCCCAAATGACTCTTCACTTACCTCCTGGGCAGCGAGCTATGTTGGCCACAAGAAACCATTTTTCTTTTGATTGAAAAGACTTGGCTAGTCTGCGATCTACATTCTGTTTCCTAATAGACTTCTCAGACAGCATTTCTTTACTTCTGTCAAAAAGACTTATGAGAAACTTTAAAACAGGTCCCCCAAAATCGTGTTCTGGATGTCCAGTCTGGTGCACCCTGCCAGGTTACCTGATTCTATAGGGGCTTGTGCCATTCGATGTCTTTAAGGTATTTCACAACTCTGTAAACTGTAGAAAAATGATAATGATGTAAGTGTTTTGCATCCATCGAAATGCAAATGAATTGTGTTGGTGGAATGAGATGGACTATTCCCTGTGGATACTGACCAGTTTTGTATCTATTTCTAAATTCTTGTATGAATGTAGAAGGGGCTACACAGTAGATCCAACAACCTCGAAGGCAGTCCCAATGAGCTCAGAGATGGAAAGTAGCCTTACAGGATGGTCTTGTAACAGTGAAATGCTTGCTCTCTCTGATGGCCTCCAGGCTAACAGCTCCTGCCATAGAAATGCTAATTAACTGCAGGAATTCTGCTCGAGGCTTGAGCAGCCTCTTTGTAGGCAAAGAGGTGGGTACATTTGCACAAAATAATGACTCCAGAACCAGACTCACGTTAGTGGGGATCCACGGACTGACTAAAGAACAAAGGGATTTAGAAATAAAGACTTTTTGTTCGATCGCCTTTGGGGGCCTGGCTGTCTACAGTCCCCGCCCACCTCTTTACCTCACAGCCTCCCTTCCCTTGACATTTAAGACCTCTGAATTTTGAGCTCCCCTAAAATAAATTTGAGAATTAGTTCTCCCATCTTCTCAAAGCTAGGCCTTCTCAATCGATAAAACTTTCCTTACTCCAAAACTCTGATGTGTTGAATATTGACCTTTCTTTTGAAGCATCGGGCACAGGAACCTTGTACCAGTAAGAGTCTGATCATAAATTCCTAACAGATCAGGTCATGGGGGGTAGTCACGTCCCAGGCCTACAGCTTCCTTAGCAAAGGTCAATCTTAACGCTCAGTAAGCAGCATCCATTGTTCTCATGCATCTAGGATAACACACCTTTGAAGTATCAGAGTAATTTCCTCTTCCAGACCCCGGGAGGGCACAACAGCTGGCACCAGAGCACAAAACCACAAGACTCCTCATTGTTACACACGGTTTACTGTAAATGTTAGCTGTCCTGTACCCACCAATGTAAATGAAATGTGTTTCTCCATTTTGCTTTTTATCCAATCCCAGAGATTTCCCCACTTTGCTTTCCTTTGTCTCTTTAATGTAGCACCAATGGGTTTTATGCAGCCTTCTTTATATTTTCCCCTTTGATTCTAAATATAAAATATGAGCTGCAAAACTGCTATTCTCTAGAGCATTTTCTCAATCCCTTGAGATCTTACTTTCCAGGCACATCCTCAAAAGTGTGTCTCAAATAAATTCTTATAAAATTTTCCTATAGGTTTGGATTTTTTGTGTCGACACCTGGGAGCATTCTTGATTGCCTTTATATGTACCTTCTTTGAATTCTCTTGAACTACTTGTGACATCTTACTGGTTCCCTCAGTAATTAATGAGATAAATAAAATATATGTGTTTATTTTATATTTGTTATAAGAGTCCTGATTTTAACATTTTTAAAGAAAAGTCTCCTCTACACACAGTACAGTGACAGATAATAAATAAATTAATTAACTAATAATTCATCATTCAGTACTAATGCAGTTTTAATGTGTCATAGCTTGGTATATAATATTAGCTCAATACCTAATATATGGTTGATGTTCAGTAAATTTTTGTGAAATAGTCTTTTTGCTCTTTTGCTACCTATCTGGAAGTCTTATTTATTGTCAGAGGAGTCTCCTCAACTACATTCATTTCACGTCTTCCTAAGGCCTTCACACACAGCAGATATGGCCTTTGTTTGTGTGATTTGAACACCCAGAGCCTACTCCCCCTACGAGACTTGTTTTCAGAGTCTTAGTAAAAATCAGAAAAGGTGTCAAAACAAGCAGTCTGGTAATTAAAGAAAATACCTGTCAGCTCATCTCCCAACTCCCCAACCCCCCCACAAGCAAGGATGGGAGGTGGGTAGTATTTCCCAGCTAGAAACTTAGTGTCTTCGTAAATTAATTTCCACTCTTCATGAAGGTTAAGCAGTTGTCATTA
Source organism: Desmodus rotundus (assembly GCF_022682495.2). NCBI lineage: Eukaryota > Metazoa > Chordata > Mammalia > Chiroptera > Phyllostomidae > Desmodus > Desmodus rotundus. The sequence continues at coordinate 93,326,057 of NC_071400.1, read as the reverse complement.
AAAGGATCAGTGATTCACTTTTCTCATTCTTGGCAGGTCTTCGGGGAGAAAAGAGGGCAGAGGAGGTGAATGCATGATAATGTGAGGCGCTAATTCTATTATGACAGGACCAGCCTTACAATTACGGGGCAGTTAAGGAAAAGTCTACCTCCCTGATGATCATATTTTGACTGCAGTCTGAGACTGTAAGGCTTGTCCTCCAATGATTTGTGTTTTTTCGTTTCCTCAACACTTATTAAGCACTTGCTACTGGTCTGGCACCTTGTTGGACTGCGCCAGGTCCTGCTGGGGGTGCAGAGCCACACCATCCATCCCCACACAGCTTCCCGCCTGGAGTGGCGTGGCTTTTCCGTTCCACCAGCTTCACCGACATCATCTTAGTGTTCCACTGTCTTCCTCAGCATGACTTTACTCTTCCGAAAGAAAGCCTTGTCTAAGAGGATAAAGGTCAAAATTATTTTATTGCTTGTTCCAGAAACCTTCCCCAAGAAAATTATTTAAATGAAAATCAAATTGTTCAACACTTCAACATCAGCATCAACAACTTTATTCCTCAAGACTCTTCCTTCAAAATCCACCCCTTGCTGTGTCCACCAATCCAAAACTATTGTACCAAGACCTGTACCCAATGTTAATCAAGCCTCTGCATGAAAGGCTCGTTTTCAATTGGCCTCACAAATATCCCCACTTAGCCCTTCGTCCTAAGGAAGCTACTAAGACTCTGTCAAGGTATGCTCCCCCTCACTACAAAAAGAAGAAACTCAGCTTTGTCTTATCAAGAGGTTGTTTTGGTGAGATTTTTCAGAGAGCCAGCACTCAAAGGGGATGAAGACCAGGGCTGGAGGCAATATCCATGATAAATAAACAGTAGAGTTTCATTAAGGTTGAGTCTTAGGTTGTCTTAACAGATACTAGCAGGAGGTGGTCTCCTTGATGAGGGAAGATGCAAGGTCAGGAGAGCAAGGTTAAGGAGCTAAGATTATGCTGCATCTCCAAGGGGGACTTAATCCCCAAGTACTCTTTGCGTAGACCATGTGAAATAAGGCATAATCAATATATGGTTTGCCATGGCCGGCGTGGCGCAGTTGGTTGGAGCATCATCCCATAACTGAAAGATCGCCAGTTTAATTCCCAGTTAGGACACAATTCCCGGGTTGCGAGCTAGATCCTAGGTTGGGGCACATGCAAGCGGCAGCCATGGGTGATTCTTCTCACATCGATGTTTCTCTTTCTCTCTCTCTTCCCCTCCCTCTCTAATGAGAATTAAATAAACTTTAAAAATAAACCATATATATAAACCATATATATATATATATATATATATATATATATATATATATATATGGTTTAAAAATCTTTCCTTCATAGGTTATAATTCCCTTTAGTATTCTTTGATACTTCAGGAAAGCCTGATTCACCTACAAACCTGTCAGGAAGTGCTGTGAAGGGAAGTGAGAGACAGGGTCATGAGGGGCAGTGAGTCTTCACAATATCCCACATCCTCCCTTCCAGGGACACTCTGGTTAAGACAGAAGTGGAAGCATATCAAGGAGGATTGCAGTTTAATGCAGATCAGCAGGTAAGACCACGCCCAGCTGTGGCCCCAGATGGCACAAGAAGTCACACACCCTTTAGAGGACAACAAGGAGGGACCAAGGGAGTCTCCCCTCTTTCTCAAATGTATCTGTGTGGCACCATCCAATAGAAATATAGCTTGTATCACCTGTCAGCATCCCATACCACATCTATACAGGAAGAAATCATTACTGAAAAGCGATCTGTGTCTTCATATTGAGTATACCTCATTAATATCTGGCTTGATGCTCTCTAATGTGCATTATTTAATGCTAGACTTATCAGGGCAATCACGTAGGAAGCTATATAAATGCCTAATCACTTTGTTGTGCACCTGAAACTAATGTAATATTGTATATCAACTGTAATTGAAAAATGCTTTAATATTTAAAAATACATTTGCTTGTTGGTTTTACTTTTAAACATAAGTAATGATAATAATTATATCACCTTATAGTTTTCACAGAACTGTATCACTTAATGTCTCATTGGAGCCTCACAATGATCTCTGGGAGAACTTTCAGCCTTTGTTACAAATAAAAAACCACAACAGCTAGTCCTGGGTCACACAGCAACTTTGCAACTGAATGTGGACTTAAACCTGGATCTTCCAAAACTTAACAACCCAACACACTGCAGGTTCCTGCCATTATCTGAGAAACGCATAACAATTCCGTATTGCATAGCACTGCTTTACCCAAAACATCTGGATAAAGGTGCCTCCAAAATGTTCCCATGTCAGCCTTCCACTCACTGTCAACACAGGTACTACACAAACAAATCAGCGTAGTCACCTTACTTTTTAAAACAAACAAGTAATCAAACACCCTTCTATCGGACAAATCTTAAACCTCCAAATAAGTAAACTCTGCATCCCCAGCAATGCTATTAAGAAGTCAACTCTTAGCCGGCCGGTGGGTAGCTCCTTACACTGAAGGACACACGTGCCTGCAGAATTCGTGCTTTTTGCGAGACTGAAATCATGGCAGGTCCAGAAACTGATGTGCAAGTCCAGTTCGCTGGTATGAAAAACTATTTCAACTCTTACACTCTCCCAGGAAGAATGACTTGTGTACTGGCTGTATACGGAGGCATTGCTTTGCTAGTTTTATACTTCGAGTTAAGATCTAAACAACTGCAGCTGTGAAAGCAATACAAAAGAGTTCTAAACTGTACCTCATCTGTTAATTTCCCATGCCTGGAGAAGCTCATGACAACGCCCCATGTGATACTCAATTTTCACAATAAACTATGAATCTGGGGGGCAGGGGGAAGAAGAAGTCAACTCTTAGTTTGATGTTTTATAGTCTCCTGGTTCTACAGAATTATCTCTTCATTATCAGGGAAGTATCAGTGTGTTCTACCATGTGCTGTACCTTACGGCTTGCGCAGTGCTTTCACAGGCATTTTGGTAAGTTCTTACAAACACGAATGGGGTGGTATATCATGCAAGTACTGATATCTCTGTTTTGCAGGTGAGGAAACCAGGGCTCCTGGTGATTGCAGGCCTTTCTCAAAATGACTCTTCTCAGAGCTGCCAGGACCAAGGCCGGTTCTGATGTCAGTGCTACCATCCTTCACCTCACCAGCATATAAAGCACTAAACACCTTCACTTACACCCCACTGAGCACATTCTTTCTTCTCCAAACAAACAAGAGGCATGACTTCAGCATCATATTTTCCCCTCTGTCTCCTTTTCTTTACAGTTGCCTGTCCAGAGGATTAGTACAAGCCAGTTGTTAATAGATCCTTTTCTTCCTGCTCATTTGATGGGATAGTTATGAGGATTAAATTTTTAAATGTATGTAAAAAGACTTTGTAATCATGTACAGCACAAGCATAGATAGGAAAGTGTCATTATAATAGTTACCAGTTACTCAGAAGCCAACAATAGCAGTTCTCCTTCCTCCTTTCTCCTGGTCTTCCTTTTCCCTTCCCTTCCATCCTAATTCAGAGAAAAAGCAATAATCCAACAAATCAACAGCCAACATAGACACCACAAGACACAAAATACCAGGAATATAAAAGACCGCAGTCTCCTGAGGCAATAAGTGGCTCTAAGATTGGCCTAAATTCAGGGCAAAGCAATGGCTGTGGCTTTGTAAAGCTGAGTCCCCATTTCTTGCCCCATTTCTGTTTGTGGCATAAGCTAAGTGATGAAAGACAGAAAAATATATGCAATATGCTTAGATATCAATAAAGTGTGTTTTGTATTGTTCCATTAAATATGAAAATTTTACATGTAACCAAATTAACTCAGATTAAATATTAGAAAAAGTATTAAAATGCATAGTTTTCTTTTAGAGGACAAATTCAGCCTTTAGTTATACATCTCAGCTTTGGGGGCTTGCAGAAAGATAGGTCTTCAAATTTTGGCTTTGCCAAGGAAAAACAGGTATGGCCATAGAAAGAATTAGCCATTCCCAAGCACAGGTTATGATGTATGCTTCTGCATATGTTGACTCATTCTTCAAAACACACAACAGCCCTAAAACGATATTATTCTCACTTTAGACAATAGCATAAGTTAGTCTCAGAGAAGGAAGTAACATTGTACAGGTTTCTGATGCCAAATGGTGATAGAGTGAAAGGGAAGGACAAATAGGAGAGATCGCACAGAACAAAAGTGGGAGCAGAAGAGTCAGTGAAGTTTGGGGTGTGGGTCAGTAGGGAAATTCATTACATGACCAAAACAATGTCAAACAGTAGAACTAACAAGCTAGAAGAACTTCCATGCCCAAGTAGTTGCAGACGCCGTCGGCACCCCAACTACATCCGCACTCTTACCATCTCCATGTACACCAATCAGCTTCCAGCTGCCGGCACCTGCCAGCAGTTGCCATTCTCTGGGGCCAGAGCAGCTCTCTCTGCTGGAAGTGCTGTAGGACCAGCATCCCCCTGGGAATAACCCTCCACCAATGACTGACAAGAAAAGGTGAATCAGTACCCCAGCTTCCTTGCGTCTCAGGAGAGCTGACTCTGAGGCATGTGTTCTCAGAGGTTTCCCAGGGTTTCCTCAGTGAAATTGTGCCCCAGATGCCCACAGTAGTGACTGGCTTAATAACACATGCTTTATTGGCTGCCTTCTCTTCTCTGTACTTCCCCACTCCCCACCAGTGTTTCTTAGAACTAAGTCACCAATGAACTATTTGCAGAGAATCTTTGTCTCAAGATCTTCTTCCTGAGGGGACCCAAACTAAGAAAACAGCCTATGCTATGAATTTACAACAGTGGCGAACTTGAATTGCATTCATCTAACTGCAATAAATTCAAAAACTAATTTGTAAAAGAGGAGTTACTACATCACTCATCTCCTGGGCTGCAGGAGCTAGCAGGTGCCCTGCAGAATGTGAGCCACGCCTTACTCTCTCCTAAGGTCCTCCTAAGTTATTCTCAGAAATCCCTGAACATGTCTCAGGTATGCTGCAAACAAGTCATTAATGTCCCTGACACTTGAGCTGGCTGTGCCCCCTGTCCACTACCCCCAGGGAAGGTCACCATCCCTTCCCTGGGCTTCTCACTACTCTCAGGTCACACTGAGCTCCACATGAAGGGGGAGGAGTGTCCCTTTCCTTGCCTTGGTCACACCTTGTCACGTGGGCACACACATGGTATTGTTTGTGTTCCAGAATCCCATCAACCCTGTGTGGAAAGGCCCTTCTGGTATCTGCTGCCTGCAGCGCCTCCAACCACAGATGTCAACTATGAGCCCATGAGGCCATTTTGGAGAGCATCTCCGAGACAGGGCCATGCTGCCCTCCCGCAAAATCTTTTCCCATAATCCTCCCTGAGCTCCCTTGATCTTATTTCTCCCCAGACTCTCTTGCCAACAGACCCTTGAAGTGCCATTATCATCTTTTCACAGGTACATGTCAATTGCAGGACTACTCAGTCACAGCTTAGACCCCAGCAGGGACCCTTGCTTCACTTATTATCAAACACAGACACACACACCTCATGCACACTCTCTATCTTTCCTAAGTTAACCTCAAAAATCAGAGCTAAAGTGAATTTGGATGCTGGACTCAATTGGATAGAGTGATGAATCGGTCTGATAATTCCCATCAGAAAACCAACTCAGTGATTTTCATTCTATTCTGTCTGCAACCCTATAACCTTTTCAAAAGAACACAACGTACCTTTACTTTGCCCTGGAAAGTTTGCAAAGCCTTTTGGTCCAAAGTCATAAACCTCTGACCTGATTAGACTTGGGTAGCTAGTGGGGAAAATTAGAGGTCCAGGGATTTTGAAGTGTTTGAAACAGAGTACAAGTGGAGTGTTAAGAGAAGATCAAGAGGTAATGCATTGAACATAGAAGCGTATGACACCAGAAGTATGTATTTCAGGAGCTCCAAGGCCAAATCCTCTTTAAATCCCATTCTGTTCCCTGCACATACCCCCCCACACACACACACATATGCACACCTACAATCATGCTTGTACACATGGGATCACTCTGTTGAATTGGCACATAGCACTTGGCTTAACACAGGCAGGGTAGCATGCTGATTCTGGAAATGGACTCTGAGATCAAATCCCATTTATTACTTTAGTAACTTGGACAAATTATTTAACCTCTATGTGCCTTGGTTTTCCCATAGGAAAGTGAAGATAATAATAATTGTTTAAAGTACTAATTAATTAATTACTTTTAAAGTGCTTAAAAGGGTGACTCACAGAGTAAGCATTTTATATAATAGTATGTATCTTACTATCTTTTGCCTTATTTTAGTCACCTGTGTATTTTCCGTTTATCCTTTCTATTACATTTTAGATGCTAGAGGACAGGAATCACATCTTTGTCTGATATTTCTCCTGCAGGGCCTTACATCTGTAAGATGTTCAACAATAAATGTCTACAGAATTTGACATAATTTAGTATCCACCAAAACTGAGGACTCCTCCAGTCTCAGAGGGAATATTTTTATCATTGCATGAGGCCACAATGGTGAAATTAATTCAGTAAAACAAAAGTAGGGAGAAAAGGAATTTCAAATAATATGCAAGTATACAACTCAGATGAAGGATCTACTGAGATTAAAGAGAAGTAATGGCAGAGACCAGGTCTGATGCTACAAACAACACCCCTCCCCCTGCAAAATCCCAACAATGCTGGAAGAGATCCTGTTTCCTTGTATTTCTCACAAGATCAATTCAAATTGAATACTCATTATAAAACTAGAAAGAGTCCTGGCTGGTGTAGCTCAGTGGATTCAGTGCCGGCCTGCAAACCAAAAGGTCACCAGTTCAATTCCTAGTCAGGGCACATGCCTGGGCTGCGGGCCAGGTCCCCAGTCAGGGGCATTTGAGAGGCAACCACACATTGAGGTTTCTCACCCTCTCTTTCTCCCTCCCTTCCACTCTCTCTAAAAATAAATACATAAAATCTTTTTTAAAAAAACTAAGAAGAAACAAAAAATTCAAAAATCCATTAAATCATAAGAAACATGTAGATGCCACATGTACCAGGTAGAAGACTGAATGCAAGCTTCATAAGCAAGTGGTGGAAAATATGTAATGGGGGGTTTGAGCCCTCTGTACATGTAATGTGAAATCAGTGGAAATATTCTGAACAAAGATATGTATGTGTCAAGATCTCAGTTACTGTGAAGTGTAAGATGGCATGGTTTTAAAGATACATCCACAAATTCTTTGCTGCTCCTCTCTTCAAGACATGGAACTTAATTCTACTCCCCTTGGCTGTGGGCTGTACTTAGGGGCTCTCCTCTAATGCATAATATGTGGCAGGAGTGATAAATGTCACTTTAAAGGTTAGGTTATAAAAAGACTACAACTTCCATTGGGGGAGGGTGCTCACACTCTTGGATCAGTCCCTGTGGAACCAGCCAGCTCCCATGTGCTAAGACAGCCTGGTGGAGAGGCCCATGTGGAGAGAAACTGAGGCCGGTTAAAAATCCCCGAGTGACCTTGAAAGCAGATCTTTCCCCAGCCAAGCCTCCCAGGACTGCAGCCCTGGGTAACACCCTGATCGCAGCCCCTGGAGAGCTCCTGACCCAGAACTACCCAACTAAGCTGTTTCCTGGCTTTTGATCTATACAAACTTGGAGTTTGTCATCTTAAGAGGTTATGTTTGGGGGTAATTTGTTATGCAGCAGCGATAGATAATATGAATGGCTTAGAGAAACTGGAGGAAACAAAGAGATAAATTAGGAGAGTTGGCTTGTGGCAAGGCAAGAGGCAGTGAAAATGTAAATCAGAACAGTAATGATGAGCAAAGAAGAAGGGATCTATGTCCAGGGCCTGATGGAAATTTAACTGACAGGATTTGGGGGCTTATTAACTGGGGTGGGGGTTAGGAGTAATACTGACAGAGAGATGTTATAAGGCTCTTTCCATGTCCAGTTGAGATGACCAGGGAAATGGTAATATCATTAATGAAAAGTGGAATGCAGAAAAAGAAGCACATAAAGGGGCCAGTGGTAGTTGAGTGTGTGCTACCACGTCTGCCTGTGTTCGAGTTTGAAGCATATCAACTCTCACGTACTAGCTGACATCCGCACAGAGTTATCCAAAAAGCTATTGCAAAATTGTACCTGGTACACTAGGGCCCAGGTGAGTCAGACTAAGGCTAAAGATTCAATGTTATTAACAGAGATGGGGCAAAATGACCCATACTTTGAAAAGCCAGGCTGTAAATCACCTTCCAGACTTTCAATTCTGTCGTTGTCTGAAAATAAAGGAAGGTTGCTCGCCAAATAATAAGGTTCAGGGTGTCCAGTGGAAGGGGATTTGGAAAGCAAAAGACTAAGATGGGTAGAATGAAAGTACAGAAGAGCCTTTTTACTGGGGTAATCAGGGCTGGGAAAATTGTTCACGTATGTGTATCTCAACAGGTGTTTTTTGCTTGTTCGTTTGTTTGTTTGTAAAACAGGGAATCCGGAAAATAAGAAAGGAATGATTTGAGACATTTAGTCCCATTACTAACAAGGTAATGGAATAAATAAATGATTGAACAATAACCTAGTCAATAAACCAGAGCTCAGAGAGTAAATGAAAATGCATGACTTTTCTATGACGCCTGATACCATGAACAGCTTCCTATGGACGTTTGTTTCACTTGCCTGAAGATATGCATTTATATATTAAACAGGATACATTTAGACAGCCAATTTATTCACTTAAATAAAGTAACAACCTGTGACGCTTTAAGCCAATATTTGAAAACACATCAAAGATTCAAAGTTAATGTAGAGTACTCCAAGGAAAGAATTAAAAGCCTCAAGGAAAACCATCCTGCCAGAACTGGAACGATAATGAGCTGAAATTTCAAATTTTGTTCCTGCATTAGTTAATGCATTTGGGCAGAAACGTTGCTCAGAGTAAGTTTATTTCACTCGGTGCTTCTAATGGCCAAATGTCTTTCTCTCTCAGCCTCTGCCTAAAGCAAAATCACAAGTCCCTCGAGTGCCATTCTTTAGGTCAAATTAACCTACAAGTTTGCCTTCTCGGCACAAAGATTTTTATTTCTTTGCTTGCTCCGCAGCCAGAAGTGGGCACATCCATCCTAGAAATCTGGTGCACCAGACCATTGCTGCTTCAACAGCTATGAGTTACTCAGCACACTGTGCCAGAATCGGGGAGCTGGATAATTACGGATATTCCACACACTAAAGGCTACCATTTATTGGACAGTTTTCATAGGAAGCAGGTATGGATCTCAGCTAACAAACTTAACTGAGCAAGAAAGGCCACATTCCTTTATTGTCTTTAAGTTACCCCAAATTAGACTGAGCCCTCATTTTCCTGGCTGGCAGGAAATTCAGTCTTAATCATTTCTGTCCCTGGGCTATAAAATGTGCCAACACCCAATCAGTCATCAGTCATTAGTCTGAGGTGGTCACAGCTGAAAAGTCCAGTGACCTGTGAGTTACAATTACTTCCTGCCTCCTGGATACATATGTTCATCAGTGAGTAATGAGGACCAGAGAAAACTTCTTTGCTCCTAGAAGTTGACTCAGTGACAGCTCCATAGTCTTATTCTAATGCATATGTTACATCTCAGACCTTTCCCTGCCCTGTCTCCATACTTTCTCCTAGAAAAACATCCATATTCCTAAGCCCTTGTGGCCACAATGAGGAATGTAGACAACCCTAGGCTAGAGCTATGGGAGCTGAGGCAACACTGACTGAGTATAAAAGACAGAATCAAGGAACAAGCTAGACCTGTACAGGGGCCCCAAGTCCATAATGAAGATGTACCTACCATATTTTGTCACGTATAATGCGTACGTTTTTTGCCCAAATTTTCGAGGGAAAAATAAAGATGCACATTATACATGGTTAGTACTAATTCCGTACCTATATAAATGTTTTTAATTCTTTTACTTATGCTTATGCATTCAAAGTGTAACTCTAGAAAGCAATAATGATATCCATATGCAAAATGATACCTTGGAATATGATCATCGGTTTGGTTTGTAAATATAAATAAATACACAGTTGAATTAAAAAATTAAAACCAAAGATTATTTTTCCTGAAAGTTTGGGCCAGAAACGTGGGTGCACATTATACACAGCAACATACGGTAGGTAGGGAGGGGTCTTGAGGTAAATGAGCAATTCAAGAGTGACTGCCAGAGGACTGGGAAGTATCCATTGGATTGAGCAGTTAAAAAGATCATTTGGTCACATGGACACAGAAAGGTTCATCTATTCCTGTGAAAATGTGATAGCTAGAGGTGGTTTAGGGGGTCTGCTGAGGCTTGTTATGGTTTTAATGTAACAGCAACTTGAGTATCTTTAAAAGCTACAGTGAAGGAGCCAGTTTGACTATTAAAACACAGAAATGTCAGAGGAAGCCATATCTTTTTTCTAGTGGAGATAGGAGGGAAGGGACTCAACAGAGACAAAGGACAAATAGAGAAAAGGGTTTTATTTTTGTAAAAAAGAAAAAGGAAAGGGATGCCTGTTCTGAATATAGGAAAGGAAGCAAGGTTGGAGGCTGCATTAGGTAAGTTTCCGGTGCCGAGTAATGGAGTGGACAGTGGGTTTGAAGCATGAGGCAAAGATTTTAGTTTTATTTACTTTTTTCTTTTGCAAATATATACACAGTGAGTTCATTAAATCCACTTATTAATTTGAATGGTTTGAGGATTCTTGTAGATTTTCTACATACACAATCATGGAACCTACAAGTAATTAATTAATTTATTTTTTCCTTAATAAATAAAAGTTGTGCTTCTTATTTCTTTTTCTTGCCTTATGGTATTGGGTACAGCTGGGCTTACACTAACTCTTTGGCCAGGGATTCTCACACCATGTGGAGACTATAAATTTGGGCCCCATGCCTTTATGATACAGGTTTGGGATTTTCATTTCTTCAGGAGACTTATTTCTCCTCACCCCAAACCACACCTGGGTCAAGATTGCTTTTCTCTTAGACCCACGGGCAGAGGCTTCTATTTATACGTGCACATAAGGCTAGCCTTTCCTTGCAGGGAGGTGGCAGTTTCAGTCTGGGATTCTGATTTCAGCTCCCATCTCATACAGACCCAAGGACGCCTCTCTTGGGTGGCTAGTCCTAGCCTCCCATGGTCCTCCTATGGTCCTAGCCTAGGATTGTCTGCATTCCTTGTGGTGACAACAAGGACTTAGGAACATGGATATTTTTCTAGGTTGTGGATGTTAAAATTTAGCCTCTATAGCTGGGTTTACATCCAGTTCTTTGGGCCTCCAGAATATCAACTTAGGTGCTATAAGTTCCCTCTTTCTTTCTTTCTTGCACCTGATGACTTGTTGGTTATTTCCTGTTCAGCTCTGAAATTATACCTTTAATTTTAAACAATACTATGGTGAGGTGAGTTGGGCATTGGAGCCTTGCTGCTGGTACTCTAGTGGTCCCTTTATGGTATAAATCTACAGAGTTAAATGGTTTGCTTGGGGGGGGGGCAGGGGGTTTCAGGAGCTCTCAACAATCCAGGTGGAAAGATGGAGAAAGCAAAAGTTGCATTTATCCTTATCTGGCTTTGTAGGACAGGCAAAACAAAAAGACAAGGAAAAGAGAGCACTGAGGATACTGGCAGGAGAATGTTGAAGTGATATACTGTAAAGTCTGCACTGGAAAGAGAAGAAAGTGAGTCCAGGAAGAGAAAGTGTAAAGAGATTGGGTCAGTGAGATACCAGAGCCGTTGTCTGAGGCATAAAGGCGTGCGAGATCAGGCAAGGCAGGAGATGGTATTCAGAGGAAGTATAACAGAGTTTAAGCCTTAAAAGGAAAATTGTTCTCAGAAGGTGTCAAGGTCATGGGAATGGCATACAGGAGTGGAAAGTGGGAGAAGCCTGCTGGAATTTGATTCTGGCCGGTGAGGCTTCAGCTCTGCCTACCTTCCATCCTGTCTGCCAGGGCCAGGTCAACCATTTCCAACCCTGGCAGTCATCCCTGCAAATTTTATTTCAGCTGGTGGTTACCAAAGTATGGTCCAGGAGCCTCTGGAGGCAATGTTGCCTAGAAGTTAGGAACATGAGTTTAGAAGTCAGACTGCCTAAGATCACATCATTCCCTGATAGGTTTGCCTTGGACGAGTTATTTAACACCTCTGAGCCTGAGTGTTATTTAACACCTGAGCCTTTCCTCATTTCTAAAATGGGGTTGTTAGTACTGTGTACATCTGTGGGTGGCTATGAAGAGTGAGTGAAGTAATGCATGTAAAAAGGGTGTTCTTGGGCCTGGCACATAAGAAGTGCTCAGAAAAAGCCAACTGTTAAACTCCTAGAGACACGGAAAGCATGCTGCAGAAATACAATCATTTCTTTGTTTTTTAAAGAAGAAAACGTGACTCCAAAAACTTCATTCTTTCATTTAAATGAAAAGCTACTTGTTTACTAGTGACTTTAATAAGGTCACTAAAATTTGGTGTTCATACCCTAAAATGGACCCTTTACCTGAGTTTAAAATCTCTTCTGTACAGGCCTTGTTCCCACCCCCAAGAACACAGCAAATCCCTCTGCACGTTTGCACATGCTGATGACATTGCCTCACTTTTGAGGAAGGATACCTTTTTTGGTGCATTAACAGAGTTACTTGAGGTTGGTGAGATTTCTTATTGCCATTATTCTTGCTGTTGGGTTATTAATTACAATTTAGATTCATCAATATGAGTTTAATTTGGGAGGGTTGTTTGGTTAACTCTGCAGTGGGTGGCAAGACATTTTGCAGCCACAGCATTTGGGACCCATAATGCTCCAACCAACGGACACTTAAATGCATATCCATTGAACTTTTTTTAATTGTTGTCTGCCTTTTCTCCCCATCCCTCCACCCCACCCCAGCTGGACCCACCTCCCTCCCCCACCTCCACCCTCCCCCTTGATTTGGTCCATGTGTCCTTTATAGTAGTTCCTGTTATCCATTGAATTTTATGATTCCCTACCACCATCCTGGCATCTCTGCAGATACTGAGAGGAAACTGTAATTTGACAAGGCTGGCATGTTTGAGACATGCTAATCTTCCCCCCAATACAGAAGAGCATGTATGTGGTGATTTTCTACATCAAATATTTTGCAGACATTTAACTTGGAAATACTGTCTATGCAAATCAGAAGGCCCAGGCAGGTTAAGACAGAAAGTGTACTAGGTTTACAAGGTCACCTTCATTCTTACTGAAACACAAAGGCCACAGACACCCAGTTACCTGGTGGTTGAGCTGGGCCTGGAAGGCAAGGGCTTGTGGCTCTTAGTCTGGGGTTCATTTGCGTGTCCTGCATTGTGGTTTGAATCTTGGAACTGAGTTGAACCTGATGACTTGCCAACATAAATAATTGTTCAGCTGGTAGAAACCACAGGGGGCGGACAATTCTATGCCAAAAAAAAAAAAAAAAAGACTTGGAAAGCGCAAATCCAAATCCATTCTACCATATAAATTAGCCAATTTCACAGTGTACAAAAAGAAATACTACTTTCCATGGCCTGTCGGAGACTAGAAACTAATTTGCAACAGTAAATTTATTTTTGGAGCAAAACATCTTTTACTGAGCACTCATGGAATTATAATCTCATTTTCCAAAGTGTTATCTCTGAAAACATAATCAAAAGGAAATTTACCTCTTTACTTAAATTAATGCTACAGTTTTTCATGAATACCTCCATTGACGGCTATCACTAAATGAGATACACTTATGCTTGCAACCACAATTATCTTGGCTAGTGGGCATTTTGACTCTCTGGAAAGAAATTTTAATCTTCCCTGGGAGCAAAGCCAATTGGAAATGAGGAGGTACGTAAAAATGTCAACAGAGAAATGAAAAGAACCAAAGAAACCAATTTAAACTAATTCAAGGACAGAGGGATTATAAGAAGCACTGGGATAAGTTGCCATCTGCAGGAAATTTAGGGAGGGCTCTACCTCTGTGATTAACTCTAGGTATTCTCCACTGACCTATGATCCCCTTGCCTTCCTATATATCAATTTCTTTGCTCATTGTTCTGATATCTTACAGCAATCAGGAGTCAGTCCCATCAAACATCCAATTTTACTAGAAAGAGCTAAAAACCAGGTTGTTTAAATTCAGAAATGCTCCCATGCCAACCGGTAAATGGCTGCTGCATTATGCCTCTGGAGTCCTCTCTCCCACACTGACGTGACCACCCCAGGGCTGGAGAGCCCCAAGTGCGCATTACCTGGGCACTTGGTGCCCATTGGCCTTCCAGCTAGCTCACCACAACTCCCATGCCCCAGCGCCCACATTTATGCGTCCTCCCAACCAGCAAAGACTCAGTCTTCAGCTGGGAAGATGCCGCTTCAGTCAACCGTGCTGGCACTCAGTGAACAAACGCCCAGTGTCTGACTGATCATCGAGACTGTGGTCCATCATTGCAAGCTCATACTCCCCTGGAGCTCCCCTTGCATGGCTCCCTGTGGGAACTACATTTTCTACAAGGTACCAGAAAGGTTATTAGATATTTTGAATACTACCTCTGATGGAAACCATGCTCACTATTTCATTTGTGCCAAGATGTTTCCTTTTCACTGAATATAATACCATTCTGTTTCCGTCAAGCAAACACACACCCTCATTCCCTCCTCCCCACGGGAAAGTCCTTGTGAACCTTTGGCAGTGGCTGATTTCACAGAAGAATCTGAAATTGCTTCCAATAATTGCGTGAAATAAGATGAACTTGGGTATGTGCCCCTATAGAAGGAGGAGAAGGAAGGGGAGGACGAGATGGAGAGATGCATATTACAATTTTAGTTGTCAATGATACTGCCACAAGGCTGAAAAATATATATACATTCACAATCAGAGGAAAAGGTGTGTGAGCAATTTGGTTCTCCGAGTACTCTTCTTTTCTCTTCCCATCCCCCATTGGCTGCAATGCTGTGAAGAAAACGTCCATTTCATTAAATATGTTAATGGAGGAGAGTGGAATGGCATAAACAATAAGAGATCAGATATTTAATTAAGATCAAGTTAGTTTTCTTGAAACATTTTTTGTCAATTTCTTGAGTTGGAGGTTCCCTTTGCATGTAGGTAATATAAATTCAAGACCCAAATTACAAGAATGTGTGCCTACAGTTACAAGTTCTCAAGAGAATTTGTTTCCCCAAAAGAGATAAAAATAAGACAGACAAGTATTGTCTCCCTGTGACAATTAATAATGACAAATTATTTTCAAGTAAAACTTTCATTGAGCTAATGGAGAGTTCCAGTTTATGATTGTCTCAGTTCCATCTCTCTATCTTGACTAGACCCAAGACCTCCTTTTCTGTTCCTATGTGGCCTTTGAAACCCAATTTCATTGGTTACTAGGACTGCCAATTCCCCTTTCATCTTCCAGAGACCATCCAATCCTTCAATTCTTTTGGTCAGAACTGGATTGAGGGATGGGTTAGTTTCTCTTTATTTTTGCTCTGCAAGAAATTCCCTTACTCTCTTGTGAAGTCAATTATACATTTTCCAGTATTTCTGGTTGATTTGAACTGGGAGCGTTATCTGATCATCTCGTTTGCCACAGTGTCATAGTAGGTTTTTATGCTCATAAGTCATAATTAGGTTTCAGTTATGATATTTTTTGAAGAATAAAACAAAATGTACTCACATTGGGTTTGTTCCAAACAATATTTTTCTACCTTCAAAAGAGCTTTGCATCTAAGAGAAATTCAAGAGTAGGTACTAGGTTGTACATTTAGTCAATTATATGAAAGACTAGCAATCCGAAAAATTCATTAAACTATCACATTAATCTGTTACAGCTATAACTGTAGGTCTTCTGCTTATTTTAACTCAATATGTAACATACTTTATAAATGTAGGTTTTTGACACTCAAATGTTACCATAACTACCTTTCAAAATAACACAAACTTCATTGCTCAGCAGTTTTTATATAGCACAATTCCCAAACTATTGTGTCTCTTAGACAATAATTTTGCAGTGACTTCTATTTGTTCTGTACAGTTAATAGGCAAAACAGTATTTCAGAAATAGAGTTCCTTGCTTCAATCTTTGCCCAGACATTTGTTGGTTTCCTGACACTCTATTCATACACAGGGTACAGGGATCAGAAAGGTCAAACAGCCTCTGCCCACCCCCGGGAACACGGATAGGTAATAATACCAAATATTGATGACCCAAAATAAAAACCTTCTCACACATTGAGCACCAAACTAATTTGCTGCAATATTATTCCTATGCATATATATATGTAGAAATGTTCCCCCAATTCTGCATGCTTTATATTGTATAAATATATAAATATTTAATTTCTATTTATACACACACATATATATTATATATGTATATATATCATGCAGAATTGGGGGAACACTTTTATATACCTTGCATAAGATTTGAAGTTTCATGGTTTCTAAGCTCTATGCTCGGAGACAACAGTGACAGACCCAAATAATGTTCAAACACTTGGGATTCTTTTTTCTTCTCTTAAAACCTCAATAGTATTTTCAATAGCCACTGCCTGTTTGGTAAATATTGTTTGACAGGGGTAATGTTAAAGAGTTGCTTCATTTAGTCCTCACAGAATCTTAGGCTTAGATGGTGTATTCCCTTTACACAGTGAGGAAAGGGGATCAGAAAGGTCAGCTGATTTGTCCAGTCACTATGCTGCTTCAGGTTTGCTTGACTCCTATCACTTCTGCCCCTGAGGCTTGGGCCCTGCCCCTGTTCAGACACCTGACACCAATGCCGAAAGGAACAAAGATTGAAATTTGACCTTGATGAGTGTACCAGAAAAAAAGATTCAGTCTTGCTCTCAAAATTATATATATATTTTTTTGCAAAAAAAATGCTCTCGTTCACTCAACAAATAGTCACTGAATATCTATTGTGTGCCTGACTTTCTTCTGGGAGCTGATTATTGAATTAAAATTGAAATGGATGCTACTCACTAGACGCTATTTACCACTTTACTAGGGAAGATGAAAAAGAGGAAAAATGTAATTTAGAATATTCTCCTTAAGTATATGAGGGACTCAGCTTGAATCTAAATTTTATTCACCACAGAAATCAGGTATATTTAGGAGCTTGAAAGGTAGAATAGGGATCCTTAAGCATTTATGGTAATGTACCTTTTTAAAGAAACTCATTCTAAGGGAAGAGAATCATAAAGAACAATTTGGGCACCAGGACAGTGGACAAGGTCAAAGAAGGAGGTAAGTCTTGAGACTCTCTGAGTTGACGATGCAGCCTCAGAACCAGGGGTCTGAAACAAAGAGAAAGTAAAACCCGTAAGAGCTGAACAACCAGGTGTTGACGGGGACAGTTCCATTCATGGGCTACAGGACCGACCCGCTGCACGTGGCTTTTGCAGCAAAGGGGGGCTGTGCCTTCCAGGCAGACATCAGTGCCCACAGCATGAAATTTGTGCAGCTTCAGGACAAACCATAGCTCTGGCTTCATCTTTGGAAACCACCAACAGTGAACCAGCTGCCGTCTTAAGCATTAGCAGTATAAAGAGACTTTCCCATAAAGATGTGTATGGGGAGGAATGATACACGTGTGCCACAGGGCAGCCAAGGGAGCCAGTTTCTGGAGCCTTAATGAGATACCTCCTTGATACTCCCAAGACCATCTGGAAGGAATAGGGAGACCAGAGTTCCAACAGTGCTGGAAGTGGAGGCTGAGCCTGAGAATATTTAAAAGTGTGTGTTCATTTTCTGCCAATTTGTATTAAGCAGATTTGTAATGTTGCAGTGTGAGATCTCATTTTATGTGTGAAATGTAAAATAATTCATCCATAATTTTTTAAATATGAGAATCTCATAATTCCAAAGCTGCATGGCCAAGTAAACTTCCTATCGAGTTTATCCTATTACAGTATTTACCTGAATGGTGTGGGCTTTTATACAAGCTGTATGAGCTGTGTCACTGTCGCTTTGACCTATTCAAACTCGGAGCTGCTGTGGCTGGGATGCTGGGGTTATATAAATAGCAGAGACAAAGAGGTTGATGAGCCAGATATAGCCATTCTAATCAATGAAAAAAAGTCCCTTTTCCTTCCATTCTAATAAATTAATAACCTCCTTTCTTACACCAGGCATTTTCTCAGAAGGCTACTGAAAATAAATTAAGTAGGAATCGCCTTTTTAAGCTACCTCCTGCAGAGATTTATCACCTAAGTAACCGTCATACTGACATTGCTACACTTTTGTTTTTCAATTCATCGGTGACTGCGTCCATCTATTTTTCATCACCCTATGGGCTTCATTTTGTCCACCCACTCAGCAGTCACCCATGGCCATACGCAGCTCACGAACCTTTTGTAAAGACAGACTTCTGAAATAAAGAGACTGTGTGTGCTATTATAGATTTTTGTTCTTACTTTTTATGGCAAAAGTAAATGTAGTTGTCGAGATAAACAGGCTCTTACGGGAAGTTTTCTTTGTTTGCTTGATGATTTGTTTTCAGAGACTTTGGGGTTATTTGAGTACTACCAGACTAGGAAGAGTTAGACCTGCATTGACCTACATACACAGGACTTCAAAAATTTAATATAAAAAATGTAAAAGGTCTCATGAATAATATTTTGCTTTTATTAAACATCGAAATAATCAGAGTTTAGATATATTAAGTGCAATACAGTACTAAAGTTGATTTCACTTGTTTCGTTTTACTTTTTTCAAGAGACTAATAGAAAATTTAAAATGACGTATGTAGCTCACATTATGTATTACTCTTCAACAGCGCCAACTTAGATGCTGCCTTTACCCTCTCATCATTTCCTTTCTCCGCCTTTATAGAGAGTGCATGCTGGGGCTGGGGGATTTATAACTTTCCATTGGTAGAGGTCCAGATATGTCCAAAATATTTCTGAATACTCCAGGGGGCGTGTCTGTGTCCTGGCTGTCACTGTGAACTGCCTTCATGCTTCTGCGCCCTCAGAACCTAGCATCTTCTCTCATTTCCCCCCGTATCTAGCTCCAGCCCCCTACAAACTTGTGCTTCTAGGCTCAGAAAAAATTATTTTACACCCCCCAAAATATTAATTGTTTTTCATGGACACAAGTTTTTCCTTAATGACATAGACTTCTAAGGAATAATTACGTTCCCAGTTTCTCAACCTCTACTACAGTGGACAAAGATCAGGGAGGCTGGGTAGGGAACCCAGGTCTGAAGGGATGACCTGGAAGTGAGTTTCTAGGGGTTTTCTATCTTTCCCTTCTATATAGATATGTATATACTCTGGGGTAGCCTGCAAACTAAAAATGTGAGAGGGCACAGACAGAGGGAACTCTAGGAAAAGCCTGTTCTATCCAGCCATGGGTGGGGGTGAGGGGAGGTGGGGGAGGGGGTGAATTTGGCAGAACGGAGCTGTGAGACTTTCCCTACACTATGTCAGGCCAGAAGCACCAATAAAGCACCATCAGGAAATTTGCAAATTTCTGGACAGAAATGCTTTGCTTAGGAGTACCGAATTAAATCAAGCAAAAACAATACCAACAGATAGAGAAGGCCATTGGGTCCTATAGCGATGGTCTTAGAGGACCAACATAAATTGTTGGGATATTATGGGTGAATAAAAATTGACTTCTAAGAAGACTCTTGGGAAATTAAAACCAACAAAGAAAGGAAAAGATCTTTCAGGCTGAAAACAAGGATCAAGCATAAAAAAATGCAGAAGAAAAGAATATGACTCATGAATTTCAGATACAGACAGAAAATGGATATTTAACTATTATGCAGAAGATAAAATAGATTTAGGTAGTTGCTGGATGAGATGCTGAGAACAGAAGCTGAAGTCAGCTAAAGCCTTCCGCCTATTGCCGTCAAATTTTTCAAGTAACAAACAACTGGGTAGTTTCAGGTCCCTTCTAAAGTCATAATTCAAGCTAGAGGAAATTCCAAAAGCCATCTAAACCAATTAACTGTTCCAGGAAGGAGGGACACTTAACTGACTCAAAAGAGTCCATTTTGGAGGAACTCTTATCACCTCCTAAGTTTTCCTTTCTGATGCTCAACCCCTCTCAGAGATGCCAGCTGTGGCCCTTTGGCATCTAGGAGGCCAGAGAGAAAGAGACACACTGGCCCGAGCCAATGGCATGGCCTGGGCAGCCCTAAATTCTCACCCTGATTTCTGCTCCTGTGGTCAGACTGTGATGCTTATCTCTGATCCGTTCCAATTTCCCCCGGATGCATAGGTTTGTTCCTTCACTTCTCACAAGGAATCCACTCACACCGAGCATTTTGTGAGTTTTAAGATAATGTTTTCAAGGTTGAAAAGCTTGCAGGCAGAGGTCATAGCTGAGACTGTGAGGGCCTGTCCCATCTCCCCACTCTCTACTTCTCTCTCCTCTGCACGCCTGTGCCCTGTGTGATTGCCTCTTCTTCATCCTAAATAGATGATCTCCCCACTCTCCAAATTTTAATTTATCCACAAAAATTTTTCCTCTCTCTCTCTCACACACACACATACACATGCACATACACACACAGTATCAAGATGTCCCAGTGACGACCAAAAGCAGGGAAGACTTCCATACAGCTATAGTGCTCTGGTGAAAAGAAACCTGGGCGCCTAAAATGATCTCTGTCTCAGTCCATCTCTCTAAGCAGGATCGTTTCTGAACTGAAAGCAACTGTCCCCTGCTACCGTCCTCACAATCCTTCCGGGACTGTGAAGGACTAGGTTACATAAAGCACTACCTGGTTTGTGTACACTCGAGTCCAGTTTCTCCCCCTGATATGCTTTATGTCTTCTTCCATTTTCTGTGACTTTTCTTGCCTGTGCCTCAGATGGCATTTCCCCAGAAGCAGGCACTGAAACAGAGATTTGAATGCAGGTAGCTAACTTGGGAGGTGATCCTAGGAAGCGCAGGTAGGGGAATGTGAACATAAAACAGTAAAAGGGGGGAAGTCAATATGGAGTGTACTCAGGAGCAGCTTATCACTGTGAGCAAATGGGGCTTAATCTTGCTGAAGCTCTCAGGAAGATAGTGTCGAACAGGCCCCTAGAGATGATGGGTCAAGAGACAGGGAAAATGAGGTATATATCTCCCAACCCCATCCATCACTGGCTGAGGGTAGTTCCTAGGAGCTTTCAGGCTCTGCCACTTCTGGCCTGCCCTACACAGGGCTGAAGCAGAAGCTTGCTCCTGCAGCCAGGGAAAGCCCTCAGGCAAGTTGCAAGTACAGTTGGTAAGAAGCCATTGGCATCGGTGGGTACTGAAATGACAAGTGCCTCTCGGGCGTGAGGGGCACACTAACTTCACCTTCTGTGATGAATAACCTAGACCACTTCTGCCAACACTGTTCTGCACCAGCCCCTGGTGGCACTATTCCTGCATAGTATCCAACTGGCATAAGATCACTAACTTGCACTCCAGTCACCCAGCATGGTTGACTTGGCTTCTCCTGTTTGTTCTCTGGGAACTGTTTCAGAAGGATTCTAATAGCCTAGTGAACATCAGCAGAGAAGGCAAAGAATAAACATGTCAGTGAAATGCAAGTGATACAGATCAGTACTTGCTGACATGGTGGATGACATTTAATTCCAAAGCTTCTTCCTACCATTTTGACATCTTATTTATCCCAGTGAACTTTATCACTTTCAATCTGGCCTACAATCAAATTCCCATTGATCAGCAGAAATAAAGAAAAAATCTGTTATCATGAAAGGAAATGTCTGCAAAATTGACACTGAATTCAGATGACTTGGCTATAGACAGAGTGAGAGTTTCCAGTAATGCAGTATGATTTATTTTTTTTGTCACAAAATCTTGGTCTCAAAACATAGTTTACTCTTATTTTCTTGTATATGAATATTAGATTGTGAAGTGATGATTTCCTCAAAGTAAAATTAACTGGAAAATTTTCAGCTACAGCCTGAAGTCATATTTGTCTTTTTTCTCTGGTATTCTTTCAGCTATCCCCTTTAACGTTCCCAACCAGGATCCTTCCATTTCAGTAGAAAGCAATGATATATACTGGAATGGGAGGGGGTGCCTAGGAGATACAGATGGCCTACCTTTTTGGGTTACCCCACCCAGATCCTCCCATCATGTCCCTAATTTATGTTTCTCTTTGGTCTCACCTCTTAAGATTCCTTTTACAGTTAGATCTCATGTATTAACTCATACTAATTCTAATTCATATTAAGGCATAAATAGCTTAAAAAGAGTTTGATGTTTTACCATTCCTCCAAGATACTTTGGTTCTTAAAAAGCAATGTGTTATTAATGGTGGTATCTTCAGTGATGGGTTGGTAAGGCTGTGGAAATAAGGTCTTTAGCAGCATTGCTAAAATCCTTCCCTTTGGGTGACTACCTTTTCCCTCCTGGGATATTAGTCCTAGAGGGGTTCCGGTAAAACTGTCATGAGAAAACTGAATGGATTCTCTACGGGTATAAGGGATGGGTTAGAATGTAAGTGCACTTCTTTGCAGGATGATCCTTTTTTAAGTTTGATTTATAAGGAGTTCTATTTGTGGGACCCATGGTGGTCCCACAAGAAAAAAAAAAACACAGAGAAGAAATCCTGAAAAATAATTGAATAGTAATTGTATGTGCAGAGGAGTCTCCAGTAGAAAATAAGAGTTTGTGGAGCAGAAGTGAACCTCAGAAAAGTAATTCTTCAAAGGCTGTCTAATCCATCAAATGCTATCTAAGGCATAGACTGTTGGTTGCCCCCAATACCCATTCTCTCCCTCTTATAACTACTGATTTTCAGCTGGGCACGTGGTCACCAGACGAAGACAACATTTCCCAGCCTCCTGTTCAGCTAGGCTAGCCAATGAGCTACAGATGTGATCTCATCATGTAATCTTATCTGAGGACCTCAGTTAAAAGTAAGAGCTCACATTTTGGCTTCCCGCTCCCTCTTACCCCCATTCACCCTTTCTTCATCCTGCTGCTTAACATACTGATGTGATGGCTCTAGCTTCATTTTGGACCATTAGGATGAGAGCCATACTCCAGCGATGGCAGAAAAGAGAACTGGAAGAAGCCTGGGCCTGTGAGGACTTTGTGGAGCAGAGCCACCACATGAGCCCTGGAAGGCCTATGTCCAGACTTCGAACTTCTATAGGGGGACTTCCGTTACAGTCAAACTAGCCCCGACTGACACAACCTTCTTGATTTTTTTGATTCTAAAAATTTGACTCAACTTCTCATAGGAAAGAAGGATCTATACATCATGCAGGCACATTCGTAAGTTGGAGAGGCGATTTTATCACATATGTCAATACCCGGTGTTATCTAGATGGTTTTTTAACATTCTTCTCTCTTGCTTTTTCATTATGATTTTGGATACCTGAAAAATTGGAGTAGCAGTGGAAAGTGACAAGAATGTAGCTGATGTAATAAGTTGTTAATTAAAAATTAATAATAAAGAGTAATCAGAAGCATGAGTTTAATCCTGGCTTTATCTGCATATTATTAAGCAGAACTCTTTTGGAAACTCTAAATGAGAGGTCTACAAGGCAATAGAAATATCTGTAATCCCTTGTACCTTGTGAATGAACAGTTGAATGAATCCCAGAAGGTTTAATAACCTTTGTATTCCAATATAAATTATAACTTTAAGGCTGAAATAAGACCCAAAGATTTTTTCATGAAGCAACTAACATGGTTATGTAAGTTTTAGGAAGAAAAAAAGACCCAAAAATGACTTTTTGAGATTGCATTTTGTGGAAATCACCTTGTAACAGTGCCAGGCATGCATAACTATAAAATCCGAAGGCTGATTATGCTGTCAGATCTTTCTAGCCAGTTATATTTTAGAAGGTCAAGATATGACTTCAAATAATGACAAATGTGAGGGAATGACATTTTCCTTCATTTGATAGAAATGTTGTTTTGGTCTGAAAAGGCCAATTCAGGAAAAAATAACCTCACAAGCTTAACTAGCAGGACACTCATTTTTGCCTAACAAGATGAGTTAAAATAGATGTCTACTACTTTCTGTTGACACATCAGTTTGCAATCCCCTGCCAAATCTTGATGTGACTTTGTTTCACACACTCTTTAAAAACCTAATCCTCCTAGACCCTTGGCAACTTCCCCAAAAGAGTGTTCTCAACTTTGGCTGCACATTAGAATCACTAGGGAAAAACCCAAGCCCAGGCTCAGGCTCAGGCTCAGGCCCAGGCCCAACCACAGACCAACTGAATGAAAACTAGGATTTTCGACATCATCCAAGGCAATTCTAATGTGTGGACTTGGTTGACACCCACTGCCACTAAAAAGCACCACTCTACCTGTGTGACTCAAGCTGACTCACATCTTGCTTGAATTCAAATATACTAAAAATTGTTTTTCTTCTGTGTAGTTGTGCAGGTGGGCAGTTGTTGCCTGTAGGAGTGCTGAGGCCGGGAGGTTGTGGGAAGCAGACCTCCGAGGCCTGGGTTGCAGGCAGCAAGCACGCAGCTGAGGCCTGTACTGGGCCAGTGCTTGTTGCAAGCCCTTGGCCAACCTGGGTGAAAATTTGGTGAAAGCAAAGAACAAGTAATCAATAACAATTTTGGGAGAGACTTAGGGAATATATATCAAGAATGGATTGTCTGGACTATATAACAGCATCTGATTCAGCTATAGAAATTGAAAATCAAAATAACTCTTCCTTTGGTAGCAGCTTATTTAAAACTCAATGTGTTCCTTACTCACCAAAATGGAGGCAAAGAAATCCTATTATAATGGGTGGGTGGAGCAGGGGAAAGTGGTGGTGGGAAAATGGAAACAACTATACTTGAACAACAATTAAAAAAAATAGAAAATGTGTCCATTCACCTGAAAGTGTTCAAGCAAGAGATTCGTTCAGTGACTCATCTTTAGAACCAAGACCATTGACTCTAAAAGCTATTTTTTAAAAATTTAAAAAATGGAAATACAAGTCAACAGGAAGACCAAGGGGAAGGGAAGACCCAAAAAAAAGGAAAACAAGTAGATCACAAATAAATAACAAACGATTTAAAGATAAAAGACCTAGGTTCCCATTTTTAGAATCAGAGAATGAAAGCCTGTCCCTTGGAGAAAAATTGTAACCTTTGAACAAGCAGTACAAAGAGGATTTTTCAATTACCTTGAAAAACTGAAGTATGAGTACCACCTCAAGGAATCCTTGAAACGCATGAAGGTTGAGGAAGATTTAGAAAAAGAAGACCTTGATGGTCGTAGATGTAAATACTTGAATGACAATGGATCTATCTCTCCTATTGAAGAGTCAGCAGAAGAAGATGAAGTTGCAACAAATCTTGAACATGATGATGAATGTGATATCAAATTGGTGAGTTTTATTTTGAGAACACAATGTCTAGATAAGCCAGGCAGAGAAAAACAAGTACCATATGATTTCACTCACATGTGGTCTCTAATGAACAAAATGAACTAACAAGCAAAACAGAGGCAGACTCATAGAGAGCGGGATGACAGCTGTCGGGGTTGGAGGCGCTTTGGGAGGCTGGTGGGATGGAGGGATTGAGCAAAAAAGAAAAAAAGAGAAAAAGCTGGGGGACACGGAAAACAGTGTGGCGATTTCTGCAGGGGGCAAGGATGGGGGGAGGCACAGGAGGGTACAGAGGGATAAATGATGACAGACGGAGACTTGACTTGGGGTGGTGAACACCCAATACAGTGTACAGGTGATGTGTTGTGAAATTGTGCGCCTGAAACCTGTATAATTTGTTAAACAGTGTCACCCCAATAAATTCAATAAAAAGGAGAAAGAAAGAAAGAGAGAGAGAGAGAGAGAGAGAGAGAGAGAGAGAGAAAGGAAGGAAGGGCTCCAAAGTAAATTGCTTAAAGAAATTGTGCCTTGGCGATTATAGGCGGGGAATTTTTGAAGTATGCCCATATTCAAGTTGAGATCAAAGAAGCCCAACTAAAAGAATTGTGTACTAATGTAACAACTGTGGATTGAGCAAAAAAAAATTTAAGGGGATTAAGGTAGAAATTTAGAAGGAACTAAGGCAGTGGAAAGAATCACAACATGTTAAATTCCTTAAATAAAAATGTATTCACTTTAAATAATTGTGCTTATGATGCACATAATTTAAAAAAAATATCTAGACTTTTTGTAGAAACTCAGCATAAATTTTTGGTTCAAAGTTTCTCTAGTGGGTTTTTTTTTGTGTGTTTTTTTTGTGTGTGTGTGGAGAGAATACGAATAAAAGTTAGCAGTTTCAGTTGCGGTAAACCTTTGACATGAAAAATTGTAGAGCACCCTGCTCACCTTATGAAATTCTTTTGTCCTTGCTCTATTTTGGGCATAAGCATCTTACTTTGCTTTCTCTTCCATTTGCTGTTTTACTCCAGCTAACTGATTGTATAATCTGTAAGAAATTTATATGGAATTGAAGGAATATACTTCAGAAAAAAAAATATATATATATACTAAAAATTAACTTTGTCATCCCTTCCCTCAAACATACCACATTTAGACTTTCCTCTCACATCTTCGTGCTTGTTTCATTTAATTTTTTAAATTATATTTTATTGATTATGCTATTACAGCTGTCCTGATTTTCCCCCCTTCGCTCCCTCTCCACCCAGCACTTCCCACTCCCTCAGGCAATTCCCCCACCATTGTTCATGTCCACGCCTATAAGTTCTTTGGCTACTCCATTTCCTATACTGTACTTTACATCTCCATGGCCATTCTGTAACTACCTATTTGTACTTCTTATTTTTTAAAAAGATTTTATTTATTTATTTTTAGAGAGATGGAAAGGGAGGGAGAAAGAGAAGGAGAGAAACATCAATGTGTGGTTGCCTCTTGCGCATCCCCTGCTGGGGACCTGGCCTGCAACCCAGCCATGTTTCCTGACTGGGAATCGAAATGGTAACCCTTTGGTTTGCAGGCTGGCGCTCAATCCACTGAGCCACACCAGCCAGGATCCTATTTGTACTTCTTAATCCCCTCCCCTCTTCAACCATTCCTCCACACTCCCCTCCCATCTGGCAACCATCAAAACGTTCTCCATATCCATGATTCTGTCTCTGTTCTTCTTGTTTGCTTAGTTTGCTTTTCAGATGCAATTGTGGGTAGATTTGTATTTTTTGCCATTTCATTGTTCATATTTTTTATCTTCTTTTTCTTAGATAAGTCCCTTTAACATTTCATATAATAATGGTTTGGTGATGATGAACTCCTTTAGTTTCTTCTTGTCTGGGAAGCTCTTTATCTGCCCTTCAATTCTAAATGATATCTTTGCTGGGTAGAGCAGTTTGGGCTTATAGGTCCCTGCTTTTCGTGACTTTGAATATTTCTTGCCAATCCCTTCTAGCCTGCAAAGTTTCTTTTGAGAAATCAGCTTATAGTCTTACGGGAACTCCCCTGTAAGTAACAAACTTCTTTTCTCTTTCTACTTTTAAGATTCTCTCTTTATCTTTAAGCTTTGGCATTTTAATTATGATGTGTCTTAGAGTGGGCCTCTTTGCATCCATCTTGTTTGAGATTCTCTGTGCTTCCTGGACTTGCATGTCTATTTCCTTCACCAAATTAGGGAAGTGTTCTTTCATTATTTTTTCAAATAGATTTCCAATTTCTTGCTCTTTCTCTTTTCTTTCTGGCACCCCTACAGTGTGATGTTGGACTTCTTGAAGTCGTCCCAGAGGCTGCTTATACTGTCCTCATTTTTTGGGATTCTTTTTCCTTCTTGTTGCTCTGATTGGTTGTTTTTTGCTTCCTTATGTTCCAAAGCATTGATTTGATTCTCGGCTTCATCCAGCCTACTATTGTTTCCCTGTAAATGGTTCTTTATTTCAATTATTGTATCCTTAGTTTCTGAGTGGATCTTTTATATGCTGTTGAGGTCCTAAGTTCCTGGAGCATCCTTATAACTAGTGTTTTGAAATCTGCATCTGATAGATTGCTTATCTCCACTTTGTTTAGTTCTTTTTCTGGAGTTTTGATCTGTTCTTTCATTTGGGCCACATTTCTTTGTCTCCTCATTTCGGCAGCCTCCCTGTGTTTGTTTCTGTGTATTAGGCAGAGATGCTATGACTCCCTGTCTTGGTAGCGTGGCCTAATGTAGTAGGTATCGTGTAAGGTCCAGTGGCACAGTCTCCCCTATCACCCAAGCTAGGTACTTGAGGTGTGCCCTTTGTGTGGGCTGAGTACACCCTCCTGTTGTAGTTGAGCTTTGGTTGCTGTTGGCAGGTCAATGGGAAGGATTTACCCAGGCCAGTCAGCTGCAAGGACTGGCTGTGACCACTGACCACCAACCTCCGCCATCTGTGGAGGATCAGCTGTGAGGGGGCAGGGTGGTGGTGCTCCGACGTGGTCTGTAGCTGTCCACTGGGTGTGCAGGCCCTGGGGTTTCCTGGGTGGTGCAGGCCATGGTCACCCCCCACCTATGTTTTGCCCAGAGCCACCCTGCCTGGGCTATAAAGCAATCTGAGAAGGCTGCTACTTGTGCTGGGATTGGAGAGTCCCATATGAAGCCAAGCTGTGAATCTAGGCTGGCTGCTGCTAGTGCCATCCCTGGGGCTCACTAAGGCCAGCTGTTGTTTGTTTGATA
The DNA here is from genome assembly GCF_022682495.2 of Desmodus rotundus. Taxonomy (NCBI): domain Eukaryota; kingdom Metazoa; phylum Chordata; class Mammalia; order Chiroptera; family Phyllostomidae; genus Desmodus; species Desmodus rotundus. Next base: position 93,297,556 of record NC_071400.1, on the reverse strand, counting down.
AGATTTAGGAAGTTGTGAAGTCTGAGCCAAGGCCAGCCATTCATGTGGAAAAGCAGCTTGGTTGGGCCATAAGTTGGGTGGGGCAGAGTCTCTGGGGATCTCCAAAGCTAATCAAATGGTATTAGCTAGGTTGATGGAGTCTCAGCTATGGTACCAGCTTGCCCACTCTGTTGGGGGAGGGTTTAGAAAAGGGACAATGGCCTCTGTTCACCTTGGTGCCAGACACTTCAGTTTCTGCCTGTACACCACTGGTACTTTTCAAGCTGCTATCCCAGTGCTGGAAATGAGAGGGAGTATCTGAGTAGGTGAGTCCATGTGTGTGCTGTTTAAGAGAAACTGCTTGGGGCTCCAGAAGTTTCTTCCACCAACTCAATCCCCACTGGTTTTTGCTGCCAGAAGTTATGGGGACTTATCTGCCTGGCACTGGAACTCTCAGCTGGGGGGTCTGGTGTGGGCCTGGGGCTCCTTACTCCCGAGATATCCCTCCTGAATTTTTATCTACCACACATAGGTGAGGGACCAGCCTGTTCTGCGTCTGCGCTCCTCCTACCAGTCTGGACGGGTGTGGTTTCTTTAATTCTGTAGTTATCAGACTTCCATTCAACTCAATTTCTGACGGTTCTGAGTGATAATTGTTCTTTTTTAAAAAACTTATTTATTTATTTTTAGACTGAGGGGAAGGGAGAAAGAGAGGGAGAGAAACCTCAATGTGTGGTTGCCCCTCACTGGGGACCTGGCCCCGCAACCCAGGCACGTGCCCTAACTGGGAATCGAACCAGTGACCTTTTGGTTTGCAGGCCAGCACTCAATCCACTGAGCCACCTGAGTGATAGTTGTTCTATATTTTAGTTGTAATTTTGATGTGGCTATGCAAAGAGGCAAGCCATGTCTGCCTGTGCTACTATCTTGACTGGAAGCCTTTGTCACCTATTTCATTTTAGATGAAGGTATGAAGAAAAATAATTTCTCAAAATAGTTGCCTTTCACAGTTTTGCAGTTTCTGGTTTGGCCCCAATCTTCTCTAAATAAAACTGGGTTTGTCCTTGGCAAGAGAAAGGAAAAGTTAACACAAAGTAAAGGATCAGCTGATTCTTGACCCAGAATGGAAAGAGAGAGAACAAATCAACACTCTCCTGCTTCACTTCAACGTCTATGTGCAAACACCCTCTGCGTCAGGTAAGGGTGCAAAAGCCTGTTGGTGTTTCCAGAACCATTTCGGTAGGAAAACCCAAGTAATACATAGGGGCTGCACCTTTCGTCTCCTCTACTAGATCAAAATCTCACTAAAACATGAAAGAAAAATACCTGCTAATGTTGATAACATCTTTTGATCGTTCCCACTCATTGGGTATCTTGCTATTTGAAAGGAGTGTCTTTCTACAGATGATATATTATAGAATTATACCCCTGAAACCTATATAAATTTATCAACCAATGTCACCCCGATGAATTCAACATAAATAAATAAATAAATAAATAAATAAATAAAGTAATCTCTTTCTTTTCTAAGCATCAGGGTGGTGGGTATCGGGGAGTAGAGGATGTTAGATGCCCATGTAGCTTCATTAATGATTTTTTTAATTACTTTATTGTTGTTCAATTATAGTTGTCTGCATTTTCCCCTCACCACTCCCCGCCACCCAAGCCAAACCCACTTCCCTCCCTTGCTTCCACCCTCATTAATGATTGTTGAGTAATTTTGGATGAACTTCTAATCCTGATTCACCCAGAAATTATGAAGATAATTTGACTTATGTACTGATGCTCCTCCCTCATGTCTTTGCTACATGAAAAAATCAAAAGCTGTAAACAAGACAATGTTGCATAGCAAATGAAAAAGTTACACATGAGTGTCTAAGTTATATACAATTGACTAAGTTATATAAAATTAATTAAGCTAATTTTAATACCTTTTCTTCTCTCCAACCTAATCATGAATCAAGGTTTTCCATAGTTCTCAGAGCGAGAAGAATTTCCATATTCAAAATAACATACTTGAAATGTTGGAAATGTTTAGACTATTAAGTGATTAACTAAATGAGCACTATTTGCTTGTTAAATTGCATAATGTAAAATGAATATTACTTTCGGATATTCAAATAAAATACATAAAACATTAAGCATCATTGCAGTCAACTTTGATTAACTATACTCATGGAGAAAAGTGACCTGAATAAATGAAAAGTTAGAACATATTTCTAGAAGGGAAGAGAAGTTTTAATTCTAAAAGTAATATATAAATGCCATTTTAATCATCATAAAAATGGGACTTTTTAAATGAGTGAAATGATTTCAAAGTTTATCTGGAAAGCATAAATGTAAAGAAAAATAAAGCTAACAAAAAATTAAAGAAAAATAATGAGGGGAGTAATTTATCTTTCCGGATATTAAAACTTACTGTGAAACCTATTATATAGTATCACCCTCTCCTTTAGCTGCAGCTGTTTTCTGCATTCTCTCTCCTCTTGCCCATCCAAGTCTAGAATATTAGTTCACTGTAGGTTGTTTGCCTTGACTGGTACTATTATAAATAGTCCTATAAGTATCCATTCCTCAATTTTTCTGTTTAAATATACCACCTGTTTCTTGCTGGGCCCCTGACGGATACTCTTGTTTTTATTTTTATTTTTTAATTTTTTTAAGTCTTGATGGCTGTAGTTTATTTTGTTTTTATTTTATTTTATTTATTTATTTTTAGATAGAGGGGAAGGGAGGGAGAAAGAAAGGGAGAGAAACAGCAATGTGTGGTTGCCTCTCAAGCGCCCTGTACTGGGTAACTGGCCTGCAACCCAGGCATGTGCCCTGACTGGGAATCAAACTGGCGACCCTTTGCTTCATAGGCTGGTACTCAATCCAGTGAGCTACGCCAGCCATGACATTTATTTTTAACTATTAGTAGCTATAGTTTAAATTTCTAATACATAATAAATTACGTAAGCTTATTGGTAAAAAGCCTTTCCGAACACAGTGCAATTGTAGGTCTGCTGAGTGATTCAAAAGCCCTTTGCTGCATGATCTCTCTCTCTCTCTCCCTGGCCTTCCAGTTTAAAATTACAGGTAAAACTAAGGGCAAAGGGGCCAGAGGAAACCTCCAATGCTAACAGCTCGGCAGTACTTACTGTCTATGATATCTGGCCTAGGATCTTTGAACTGCGGTCTGGCGTCACCATCTCCTCCAGGACACAGCTGGCCACTGGCAGGCAGTGCAACACAACATTTAAAATTCAACATGTGAAATGCAGAATAATGAAGCCATCTGGTCCATATTATGTTACCCAACAATTATAAATAATGTGAGCTATAAATACAACAAGCAAAAGGAAGCAAACAAGAGACCATTAATCAATACAGACAATTTGCACAAGATGTGATGACTCAAGTGTATTTACACAAACACAGAACACTTTTTTTTTCAAGAGAATAAGTAGGTCTAGATTCAAAATGCAACCTGCCAGTGCCCTTCAGGCCCTCAACTGCTCTGAAGTGATAAAAATCCCGATGGGAACTGCACACAGAGCACCTAGCTGTTGACATTTAATAACTCACAGAGTCCTACATCAAAGGAACACAACCAGTCTTGGTTCAGAATCCAGAGTCACTCCATGAGGGTTATATCATCAGGACACCTTAGTGGAAAGGACTCTAAGAAACTAGTAATACTCATCATCAGCCCCACTCACAAAACCTGTAGGAGCTTGAGTGGGAAATAAACAAACCAAAATAAGAAGGAAAACAGCTTTCTCATTTGTCTGACTATCCCATAATCACCTCAAACTCAATACAGTGGTACCTCGGTACTTATCGTTAATTCGTTCCAGAACTCGTGACGAGTGCCAAAACTGATGAGTACCAAACAAATTTTTCCATAAGAAATAATGTAATTAGAAATAATTTGTGGAAGTTCCCCAGAACGTTCACATTTTACTGGGCTAATATTAAGTAATGAGGTTGTTTTGTAATATAGAACCTTAACACTAAACAGACATGGATGAAAAAGCAATTAATTACATAAAAAGAGAATAAGATGTAACTTCACATTACCTGTACTGAGAGGAGTCCCTGGCATAATGGGATGGTGGTGAGGTAGAGGAGGAGGAAGATAGGCGTTCATTGTTGCAAGAGGAGTCCTCTTCCAAGATAATTTCAGTGATTTCTCAGGGGTTTCTTCTGTTTTCTGTCTCTCAGCTTCACTGAACACTGTTGGAAACTCAGACTTAGGGAGTTTCACTAAAGACCTATCAAGAGAAACTTGTTTCTGCCTATGTTTTAAAAGGTTTCTAAAGTGTGACATTGTCTGTTCATTAATCAGGTCCACATTTCAGCTTGCTAGAGCTTTGTCTAGGAAATACTTTTCCACAAAGTCTTGAACTTCGACCCATTTACCGCACATTTCTTTCTTTCTTTCTTCTTTCTTTCTCTCTCTCTTTCTTTCTTTCTTTTGCGGGGGTTACTTATTTATTTTTAGAGAGAGGGGAAGGGAAGGAGAGAGATGGAGAGAAACATCAATGTGTGGTTGCCTCTGGCATGCCCTGCACTGGGGACCTGGCCCACAACTGAGGCATGTGCCCTGACTGGGAATCAAACCTGTGACCCTTTGGTTCACAGCCCGTGCTCAATCTACTGAGCTACACGAGCCAGGGCAGCACATTTCTTTCATCAGAGCAGCAGACACTTCCTCCCTTCCCTTCTCCTGACCTGAAGAAGTTTCCTCAGCCACTGTCTGTTGCTGCTCCTTTTGAAGTTCCCGCAGCTCCTCAAGGCTGAGCTCTGCTCCTTGCTCCTCCACTAATTCTTCAACATCTTCCTTACTGACCTCCAGTCCCAAGGACTTGCCCAGAGACACAATGTGCTCCACTGTGGGGCTACCAGGGTCATCCTCAAAGCCTTCAAAGTCCCTTGGAGTTACAGCTTCTGGCCACATTTTCTTCCAGGTAGAGTTCGTGGTCTTGTAAGAGACCACGCTAGGCCTCATCCATGAGAGCAACACAGTGCAGGGTATTAAAATGGTCCTTCCAGAACTCTCTGAGTGTGTAGTCTGTATTAGAGGTTACTTCAAACACCTCTGGAAAAGGACCTTCGTGTAGAATTTTCGAAGTTGGAAATGACCTACTGGTCCATGGGCTAGAACAGAAGAGTTGTGTTAGGGGCCAGAACTTCACATTTATGAAACTTGACTCTTCCAGTAGGTCATCCTCCAAGCCTGGAGGGGAGCAGGATCATTGTCCATAATTAACAAACCCCTCAGAGGCAGTTCTTTTTCCTTGCAAATATTTTTTCATACTTGAGCCACAAACTTTGTTCATCTACTCTATAAAGAGCTGCCTTGTCACCCAAGCTTTAGTACTGGCCCTCCACATCACACTTAACTTGCTTTTTATCACATTCTGTCTCCTGAAAACTCACAGGTTTTCACTGTGATATACTAGTAGAGGCTTAAATTTAACCCCCCACTAGCATTCCCACTCAACAACAGGGTTAACCTGTCCTTCATCGACCTGTGCCTGGCAACGCCTCCTCCTCTTGAGTCTTGTAGGTTCTGCCAGGCATTTGCCTCCAGAACAAACCAGTCTCGTCGCAGTTAAACACTTGTTGGGGGACAAAACCCTCAGCCTCTACATACTCCTTCATCTGGGCGACATAGCTTTTGGCAGCTACTTTGTTGGCACTGGCTGCCTCTCCATGCCTCACCACACTATGAATGCCAGTTCTCTTTTTAAATTTATCGAACCATCTATGACTGGCTTTAAACACTTCACTGCCTTCACCACTTGTTCCAGGCTTGTCTTTTAACAGATCAGCATGCAATTGCCTAGCTTTCTCGCAAATGATTGCCTCAGAAATGCTGTCACCCGCTGTTTTTCATTAATCTTGTTGTAAACCAATTTTTCAACTTCTTCCAATGTCTGTGAATGTTGCTTACTCACAGACTTTACACCTTTAGCGGCACTTGCTGCTTTAATCGCTTCCTTATTTCTCACTATCGTGGAGATTGTTGCTCTTGGCATCTTGAATATCAGAGCAGTATCAGTCACACCTACACCACTCTCATACTTAGCTAAGATCTTTTTTCTTTTCTATCAGGGTTCTTATTAACTGCCTTTACACTTAGTGGTATCACTCTTCACCTTTTTCTGACCCATGATTAGCACTTCAAATGCACAAAAGTATAAGACAGTAATGATGAATATGCGGAGACTCTGCGCTATTCACGAGCTACTGTGAACCTGACGTGTTGACCTCTGTTTCATCTCAAGAGAGGGGCTCTGAGTGGCGAACTAGGGATGAGCAATGAAGCATGTTCTCTTGTGGGGCGTCGTGACTTCTATAAGTTCTAGCAAATGCAACGAGTCCCAAGCAAGTACCGAGTGCCGAAACTTTCTTTTTTTTGTCGTCAAAATGGGATAAGTACCGGATTTGATGAGGTCTGAAGCCCACGAGTACCGAGGTATGACTGTATATGTAAAATTGAACAAATGCTCCTCCCTTCCCAATCTGGATCTTCTCGTATATCTCAGGCTTCTAACGTGAGCAACTGAATAGATAATGATACAACCTGCAGAGAGGAAACATTTAAACCACACAGTTGTTTCCTCAGAAGAGGAAATGTGGTAGAATGGACTGTTTGTTCATAGTTCTTCCTTCCTACCCCTCCTTTACCAGGGTTTACTGTGGGCAGAAAATAAATCCCAACCCTCACTGACTTGGTTTGCTTTGGTCTCTTTTGCATTTCCACCATTGGGCCTGAGAAGAACATGCCCTGAGTAGCTACTGGTGATATGCATGGCAGACCAGAAACCTACCTGCAGCCAGAAAGAAGCCTGGTGCTGCAGATCCACCACCACCTGCAGAACCCTGAGTAAGAAATAAGTGCTCACTTTTGTAGGCCATTGGGATCTGGGGAGGTTAGTTGTGGTGTAGCATTACCCTGTCGAAAACCACAGCACTCTCACGTCGCTAGCAAGCCCTTAAAATGTGGCTGGTCTGAATCGAGAGCTGCATGTGCTCTACAGTATAAAACCCACACCAAATTTCAAAGACTTAGTATGAGAAAAAAAGTGTAAAACATGCCATTAATAATTTTATGCTTATAAGTTAAACTTCTAATATTTTAATTGAATTGATTGGGGTGACATTGGGTAATAAAATTATATAGGTTTCACGTATACAATTCAATGACACATGATCTGTCTATTGCATTGTGTGTTCACCACCCCAAGTCAAGTTTCCTTCCATCACCATTTATTCCCCTTTACTCTCTTCTTCCTCTCCCCCATATTACTAAAATTAATTTCACCTGTTTCTTTTTACTTTTTAATATGGCTACTGGAAAATTTCCAATAATACATGTATCTCACATATTATCTTTTGTGCGAGTCTCGAAAGCGGCTGGGGTAGAAAAAGGAAGAGAAAGGGGATCTTGGAGTTCTCCTAAAACGTGGGATGGGAATCTGGGTTTCTCACCACCAAAGTGTCTCTGACTATTAATGAGAATACTGATAATGCTCACAACTCACAACTTTCAGGGTGTTCCACATTTCAGGAGGCGGGCTCACTATGTCTCAGGAGCATCTTGGGAAATATTGGGGTTAGCCAATGATTGATCTTGCCAGTGTTTATGATACAAAGATGCATCTATGCAACTCCTGCTCATCCACCAGGATTCGGTTCAAGCACTGAATTAGGCCCTTCCCCAGCCTGACCATATCCTACACGTCTTCCACATTCTCTGCTGCATCAATTCAGGGCTGGGCCCACGGCATGTACACAGTGTCTATGAGAAGCTGAACTAAGTGTGGACCTTTCCCCTGTACACTTGTTCTCAGTATCTCATAATTCTTCTTCTTCTTCTTCTTTTTTTTTTTTTTTACTAACTAGAGGAATATAATCTCATCTGAAACAAGAATGCTACTTAAGCCCTGACCAGCATGGCTCAGCTGGTTGTCATCCCACAAACCAAAAGGTCTGTGGTTCTATTCCCAGTCAGGGCACATACCTGGGCTGTGGGCCTGGTCCTTGGTTGAGGCACATATGAGAGGCAACTGACTGACGTTTCTCTCTCACATCAATGTTTCTCTCCCTCTCTTTCTCCCTCCCTTCCCCTTTCTCCGAAAACAAATAAATAAAATCTTTAAAACAGAGGCTATTTAAGCATTTGGATAAAACAATCAACTTTGCATGCTATGTCTCTGGAAGAACCCAGAACAGTTGATAATATGAACTCTGGGGAAAGGAACAAGGTGGCTGAGGACAGAGGTTGAAGAGAGACTTTTCTGTAATTGTTCAGTGTGGAATCTCATGTAATAAATTATTTTAAAAACCACTTAAAGAGAATATCTCGGCGATATAGAAAAATATTTTTTAATTTTTCAATTACCATTGACATTATTATCGATTAGATGGTTAATGGAGAAAACACAAAATAACGAGTCCTTTCAGCTTCAGTCCAATCCAAATCACAAGGAAATAGCAGTGCACACTGAACCCACGCAGGTACTGACACCACTGAGACAGTGGCACCACTCGCCACCGCTGCCCGTCTGGGGAACCGCATCCCCGCTGGGCCCCGTAGCTCTCAGTCCACTGTCTTTGCACTGTGTGACAACCGTCACAGATTTGGGTTAAATGTTTACCAGATTTGCTCAGTAGGCCTTCCCTAGCTCCCCAGTTTATCATAGCACCCCATTTTATACTCTCTCACAAGTCTCTTTGACCTTATTCTTTGACACTCTCATAGCCCCCTGAACATATCACAGTTGTAATTAAAGACTTATTTTCCTATATTTGTTTAAAGCCTGCCTTCCCCCAACTGACAGTCCTGTGCAAGAAGGTAGGTTGCTTCTATAGGGAAGGAAAAGGAATTTTACCGTTATTCTTTTAGGTTCTTGGCTGAGACCTTCCTGTAATAAAAAAGACAGATAAACAATAGAAAAACAAACAGAAGTTTAATAACGAGATACCTCCTGTATACATGGAAGACCCAGGAAAACTGAGTAATTCCCCCAAATGGCCCAAGCTACCACCTTAAATACCATCTCCAGCTAAAAACAAAGGAAAATGTGTGTCAGGGGGATCAGTTATGGGAGGTGACCAGGAAAGGCACAGCAAACAAAAATGAAGCTGTTATATGTAGCTTTAGGTCAGTGTCTTCTCCGGTCACAAGAATTTCTGCAGATTTAGCGCCATCCTTCTCTTCCTGGTACAGAGAGGGAGACACCCTTACTAATGGAGATTTTCTTGATAAATATGTGTCTTTTACAAAAGTGTTAACTTTTACTCAATTTTCAAAGCTTTTTTAAGTTTGCTGTTTCTTAAAAATAATCAGTGTAAAATAATCCCACACCAAAGACACATATTTTGGGGACAAATTCTGTTTTCCCCAGCACCTGATACCATGCTTGGCTCATGCTAGGCGCTCAAGATACATTTGTTGAATGAATGATTTATGACTTTCTGTATGTGTATGTCCCACAGCTGCTCCATTATGCTACGCAGCCCTGCTACTAGCATTTTGTAGTTTCACTGGATTCCAAGTTCAAGGGTGTCTGCAAAAGTGAAAAATCTTGTACAGCAACACCAAAGAGGCTGGTTTATTGCATTCCATAAGTGTCCTTCCTTCTGGTCCTATTTAAAGCATCATTAGCACAGCAGCGAAAGCACTCCGTTAAGTGACTTTAGAAATCATAATCATTACAATTAAAAACTGCCATTTAAGCCAGAATATACCTTTGTTATGTTAAAGTATGCCCTCTGTCTTACAGCCCTCTCTCTATGAAGCCTATTTTAGCTTTTAACCCACCTGCAGGCTTTTCACTTAGAACCTCCTATGATGTTCAAATTGTAATTCTCACAAGTGGAGCCGTAAAGCTCTTTAATATTTTTGTTTACCACAATTATTCATTTCATTCTGCATGTGTTTGGTAGGTGGATTTTCTGTAGCATCTTGCAAAATAATGCTGTAACACTTTACAGCATTAGAGATAAAAGTTAAAAGCCCCAATACAATCACAAAAAAATCAACTGAGCCGTTAAAATATTTAAATTAGTATTGTAACCAAGCAAACGGGGGCTCAGCCACCTTGACGCATGACCCAACAATTAGTGTTGAAGGGAACAGGATTTTATTTACAGGGTTCCAACCTCAGTGGGACTGGGAGCTCCCGCTCAGAGCCCTTCTCTCTCAGGAGACCCAGAGCCTCCCTTGCTCCCCAAAAGGCTATAAGCCACAACCATGCCCAGAAGTTCCCCATCTCCTCATCTGTTCTTAAGCAGGCTGGGCAAACAGGTGTCCATCCCCTCTGGAAGGTGCACTTGTGGGTCTCAGAGTCGCCATCCTCTCGCAGCAGCTGTCTCCTCCAGGGTCTGGGGTGCACTGTTCCCAGCCTCCGTGCAGTGGTTCAGGGAAACACGTGCAGTGTTACACTGGGTCGTGGTGGGGTCCAGGGAGGCACAGTCCCAAGAGAGTGGCTTCTCCGCACGTCCTTCAGAGAAGCAGTAGTACCTTCTCGCTCACTCCAGGTTGCACGGCTTCTCTCTGTGGCGGACCCTCTCTCTTATACCAGACCTCGTAGCCGGCCTCCTCCTACACCCTTTCAGCCTGCCATCATTTAAATGCTCGGCCTGGAACTACTTGCATGACCTCATATATGGCCCCTCCTATGATGTGTTTAGCCTCCGCCATTTTTACCAGTTCCCCCATATCTTTCACCTTCTTTTGGCTGCCATCTTTAGTCAGGGCAAGAGTTCCCTGTGACACGGGAACATCGAGGTGGGCATCCACCTCCCCTGGCTAGGTCAGGAGTCACTATACTCTTTTAAATTCAGCACACCTGTGGCCTTGGGCAGCAGTCCCCTTTCCTTCAGGGAACGGATGGGATGGCTATTAAATTGCCATTGTTATGCAAAGTATCTTAAAGGCCTTATAATCCACTTCCCCCTTCCCCCAATCAAGGGTTGTCGGGGTTTTCTCCTATTTTCAGGGGACCCTTGCCCTGTACCCTGTTAGAGTATCAGAAAGCTCAAATGTAAGCAACAACTAAATCAACTCAAGCACACTGAACAGAGAAAATCAAGAAGCATAGTGGTTGAGATTGTTGTATAACCGGGCTGGGACTGGGGGCGGTGAGGGAGTTGTGGAGCTGGACTTTGTCTTTATTTTAAAATTTAATATTTTGTTCATTGTAAAATTTTAAAATTTGATTTCTAAAACAATATTGCATTAAGCCCTGACTGGTATGGCTCAGTTAGTGAGCCAGTGTCCTGCAAAGCGAAAGGTTGTCTGTTCAAGTCCCTGTCAGGGCACATGCCTGGGATGTGGGTGTGGTCCCCAGTTGGGGCACGTAGGACAGGCAACCAATCAATGCTTCTCTCTCACAGTGTTGTTTCTCTCCCTCTTTTTCTCCCTCCCATCCCCTTCCTCTAAAAATAAATAAATAATTTTTTTAAATGTTGTACTAAAATATTACTGATGCATCCTCAAAACATTAAAACAGAATTACCATGTATCCCAGCAATTCCACTCCTAGGTATATACACAAAGGAATTAAAAAAGAGGTACTCAAACAAATCTTTGTGCATGAATGTTTATAATAATACTATTCATCACAGCTGAAAGGTGGAAACAACTCAAACGTTCACCAACAGCTGAAGACATACACAAATTGGGGGAGATACATACAATGGAATTTTATTCAGCTATAAAAAAGGAATGAAGCGCTAATACATAATACAAAAAGGATGAACATTGAAAGCATGATGCTAAATGAAAGAAGCCAGATACAAAAAGCCACGACTTGTATGATTTCACTTATATGAAATATCCAGAATAGGCAAATCATAGCAATAGAAAGGGGATTAGCAAGTTAATATGGGTTGGGAGGAGGTAGGAATGGGGAGTGACTGCTATGCTAGTGCGTGTGGAGATTTTTTTTTGGAGTGTTGGAAATGTTTCAGAAGTAGATAAAGGTGGGGGTTGCCCGACATCGTGAACAGAACTCATGCCACTGACATGTTTGCTTTAAAATGGTTAATTCTATGTTATGTGAATTTTACCTCAATTAAAAAAAATATATGCACTGATCTTGATTCCTGAGTTTTTTGATGCCCCCTTAAATTCTGTGCCTGAGCATGGGCTTTACTTGCCAGCCCCAGTCTTGGAGCTGTTTAAATTTCCTTTTAACTAGAAATAAACAAGGTGAGAAATTTTAAACAGCTTGGGCCGCACCCAAGTCTGTGGTTGAGCTCCAGGTAACAGGATGACTCATTTTTGACTCAAAATTAGTTATTGCATGTGCCCTGCTACCCTTCCCATACAGCACAGGGAAGGCTCAGTTCCTGGATTCTTGCTCACCACCTGACGTCAGGTACACCAGACAGAACAAGAATACACTTTCTCCCCAGTGAGGTTGTTGGAAAAAGTTTAATAGGCTAGAGAAATCTGTGAGACCCCAAGGCTGCCTCTGCAGGAAAAAAGGAAAGTACCCCTTTGGTTCTGGTTCGTGAAAGTACGTATTATTACATTCCCTTCGAGGCTTTCATCCCATGTTTGGTGGAGAACAGTTTGGTGATTTCTTCAGATAGTTGCTTTATCTTGTTTTCACTTACTTCAGAGCCTTAAAACAAAACAAAACAAAACAAAGAACTATAAGTATCAGCAACATCAGAACCTGAATAATGTAAGTCTTTAAAATACTCCCAGGTAATGTTTGCATCATTTTGGTTTGCTCCTAAAAGTCTCCATGTTTGAGGCAAACCTAAATAAATACAGATATGCTTTCCACGGGGAAGATGAATATTCGGCCCCTAAGTGAAATACAAAGAGAGTTCACACTGGAGCAATCAACTCTTTACAATTTTTCCCAAAGCTATTGTCCCTGCTAAAGAGAGCAGCTCATCCACTTCAAGGCCTCCCATAACGCGTCGGTCTTCCCAGGCACACTCGACCTCTGAGCTGGAGTGTGATCAAGCTAGCCATGCTATCTTCTCTAACACAGCTTAACAGAGCAGTGGGGAAAATAAGCTGCCCTCAGAAGCCAAGCCAGTCTCTGCCCTCTCCCTGCAAAGAAATAAAATACTATTTTATTTTACATACATCCAAGGAATCCTGCTTTCCATGAGTGACCTAGACCAGGGGCCAGCAAACTGTTTTTATAAACAGAGTTTTACTGGGACACAGCCACGCACATTCAGTTCAGTATTATCTGGGGCTACTTTTCCTCTACAATGGCAAAGTGCAGTAGCTGCCACAGAGACGGCGTGGCCTGCAAAGCCTACCATATTTACCATCTGGCCCTTCACAGAGGAAGTTTGCTGATTTCTGACCTAAGCTATTGGAACTCTAACTACTTTGGCCTCCTGGTATGCGTTTATAGGTGCACTTATATATTTATTCCTGGCCCCAAGTGCATTCCATTCTCCCCATGCTAACTGCTAGCTTTCTCAGGTGCATTCCAGTTTCCCAAAGGTGCAGTTGGCTCCCAAGTCTGCCTGACTACCTCTGCCAGACAAATAGGATCCTGCAGCAGACAAGTCTTGGAGTGTTTGCTCCCTTCTACACCAAGATGAAAGCTTGTCTGTAAAACAAACAAAAACTTAAAGATTCCTTCCTACCTTCTCAGGCAGTGCCTGTCATTCCGAGTCGTGTTTTACTTTCAGCTTATTTCCAACTCAGCTATCCTTGGCTCTGAAAAGCTGTCATCACTGGCATCGCTGTATCTATCACTACAGCAAAAAAGGAACTAATTTAGCAAGATATTTAAAAAAAACCCAGACAATTATCCTATTTACAATCCAAATGCTTTCCATAATTAACCCCAACTCCTTCTTTTGTCAGAAGAATTTACCTCTTGCTTTCATCTTAAATTGGAAGTAACTTATTCAGAAAATTTATAAAAGCATTTCAATTTAGATTAAATCTATAATCGTCTGAAGACCACTAATCATTTCTAAACTTTCGACAAAAGCCTTATAAGCAGATTGCTTCTAACCCTCTTACCTACTGTCTGCTTTCTACTAGCAATATTATGTTAATAATTTAAGTTAAAATGAGAGCCTGAGCTGATGGACCCATTTATTTTCTGTGAACCTGCTCTTATACTAGAGCCCAAATTGCAGTCCACCTGAGGTTAATCATCACTCAGTCCTATCCCTGCTGATATCAGTTTGTTCTCAAATGCAATAGCAGCATAAAATAGTACCTGGACACACAGTTTTTTTCATTTTTTGCCTTTCCGATGACAACTGCTTCCTTTAGCAACACGAAAGGACTACAGCACAGTGACAATAGCTGCACATCCCTTGATAACGGTAGTCGAACACTCTCCTTTTTGTTCAGGGGCATGTTTGGTTTTGCCTCTGCATTTGAGGACCACAGCAGCTCCTTAGATAGCTCCAGTGTGGAGGAGCTGGTCATCCGCAGTCAGCAAACTCCATGGGGATACTGAACTTGGTGGTCATTAGAACTAAGACATGCATGTTGGCTCAAGACCCAGGAAATAGCTAGTAGTACACGTCAAATACATTCATGTACTTGGTAAACTTGCCTTGAAATCCTATCTGCTTCAGCCCTGGCTGGTGTAGCTCAGTGGACTGAGCATGGGCTGCGGACTAAAGGGTCACTGGTTCGATTCCCAGTCAGGGCACGTGCCTGGGTTACAGGATAGGTCCCCAATGGGGGCCACGCAAGAGGCAATCACACGTCGATGTTTCTCTCCCTCTCTTTCTCCCTCCCTTCCCCTCTCTAAAAATAGATAAATAAAATCTTAAAAAAAAATCCTATCTGCTTCAGGCCCTATTTTCACAATGATTTACAGGTCAGCCACATGAAAGTTTCCCAATCCAATAAACGTTCTCATAGCTCTGTGGATTTGAGAAATAATTTGCACAACTATGCTATTTTCAAATTAGAAATTCTATGGGATACTCCAACCGCCTTAAGTTACATGGAATATTTAAAACGGGCCCCAATGTCAATTCTAGAAATAGTAGAATGAATACCTACAACCTCACCAGAAGGTTATGAGGGCCAAAAGAGAGTGTATAAAGGTGCTCTTGAAAACTATACAAAAATATATGCTGTTGCTATTCATGGGGGCTACATAGTCATAATATGGTATTTCTCAAAAAGCCATGGAAATATGAAGACGTCATGAACACTGCCAAGTGCGTGATTTTCAGAAGTGTTTCCTGTACAATCTCCTACCCACATTAGCAAGTAAACGTGGGTGTGTCTGTGTGTAACTTAGTGGCTCTCATTTCCCGTCTAATGGCTGTCTGCCCCAAAGACTGCCGAAAGGGTGGCTTGGTTTAGGGTTACTCATCTCCAAGGCAAATGACTGGGTTCACTAACTTTCTTTCATATGTGTCAGGGCCTGGGGCTAAAACAATCAAATAAGCCCCGATACTCAAGAGCAAAATTATCAAAAGAGGCATGCTGCTAAACTTGCCGATTCCATGGCATTCACATGTCAGCAAAAAACTCAACTGTGAGGGCCTCCTGCATATTCAATAAAATGTGGGTGCTAGCCTGAGACACATGTGACTTAAGGGTTCATTTCTGTTTCACACAGAACAGACTTAAAGCAGCCCTAAGATATACTTATGTGGGTATATTTTCACTGAATTGAAAATAGCTCTATCATAAGACTAACCTGTGTTTCAAAATAATCTCTGTACATACACATACACGTACAGACTCTCGGTGGGGGCAGTTATTAGATATTTGGGTCTTGCCTGTTAAGTTTTTTGAAATAGCACAGAATGTAGGCCCATTCATGTGCGTCTTATGACATTTGAGAAGGGAAAGGGTTTAAACCTGTGCCGTCCACAAGCCACAGCAGCTGTCTAAGTTGGAATCAATTAAAATTAAATAAAAGTTAGAATCCCATTTCTCACTCGAACACATTGAACCACACCTTCAGTGCTCAATACCCATGTGTGCCTGGTGACCGCCATATTGGATGGTTCAAATTATAGAAAACTTGCATCACTGCAGAAAGTTCTGTTGGATAGTGTTGATGTAAAGACAAATAAATAATGATTTAAAAAACAAACCATAATCACCATGCAATGGTCCTCCTATAATGGGGTACAGAGTGGGGGTCCCCTGAAAATAACAGTGTATCTCCCCACAGTCTTTGATTGGGGAAAGGGGAAGTGGATGACACACTGTTTAAGATATTTTGTGTAACAATGGCAAGCTAATAGCCATCCCTTCCCTGAAGGGAAGAGGAGTGCAGTTCAGGGCAAAAGATGTAGTGACTTTAAGAGTGTATAGTGACTCCTGATGTAGCGGAGAGGCAGGTGCCCCTGTGTCACAGGGAACTCTTGCCCTGGCTACAGATGGCAGCAGAAAAAAAGATAAAAGATTGGGGGAACTGGAAAAAATGGAGGACGCTAACTCATCATAGGAGGGGCTGGGTATGAGGTCATGCAGGCAGTTCCGGGCCCAGCATTTAAATGAGGGCAGGCTGAAAGGGTGGAGGAGAGAGTCCCCTGCGAAGAGAAGAAGTCAGGAGTGGAAGAGAGAGTCCCCCGCGAAGAGAAGAGGTCGGAGTGAGTGAGAGAGACACGGGAATGCACCATGAGGTCTGGAGGGGGAGGAGGGAGAAGGCCAGCCTGGAGAAGGCCAGACTGGAGAAGCCTGCGGCAGAGCTGACGGAGCTGCAGGCACCTGCCTAACCAAGCACAGATCCGTGGGAGATGCTTGGAGCTGAACTGTGGCCGGGAATGCTGAGTTGCAGGCTTCTGCTCCTCTGAAGGACGTGCGGAGAAGCCACTCTCTTGGGACTGTGCCTGCCTGGACCCCACCACGACCCAGTGTAACACGGCACATGTTTCCCTGAACCACTGCATGGAGGCTGGGAACAGCGCACCCCACATCCTGGAGGAGACAGCTGCTGCGAGAGGATGGCGACTCTGAGACCCACAAGTGCACCTTCCAGAGGGGATGGACACCTGTTTGCCCAGCCTGCTTAAGAACAGATGAGGAGATGGGGAACTTCTGGGCATGGTTGTGGCTTATAGCCTTTTGGGGAGCAAGGGAGGCTGTGGGTCTCCTGAGAGAGAAGGGCTCTGAGCGGAAGTGCTCCCAGTCCCACTGAGGTCGGAACCCTGTAAATAAAATCCTGTTCCCTTCAACACTAATTGTTGGGTCATGGGTCACGGTACCATGTGGCTGAGCCCCAGCTTGCTCAGTTACACTCCTTGTCACTCCCTAAAAAGGATTTTTTTAAAGGTCTAGCTATCTACAGTTAAGTAAGATCACAGCAGATCTCTCTCATGCATGCACGTGCCTCCCAAATAATAGAGACATTCTTTTAAAAAAAGTTTTTCACTGTAGTATTTCTTACAAGACAAAATCAAAATTGCCAGCAGCAAGGCATGGGAATCGCTATCCTTACAACCCTGACTTGACTTAAAAGACTCAACAGCAATGTTCTACACGTGGTTCTTTGATAACAAAAGGCTCGTCAGAGTCAAGTTTGTTTGTCAAAGACTCCTGGTGTTTAATAAATTCCCAATATAAGAAAACATATATCCCAAGGTACCAGGGCAAGGATACAGTAATGCCTCATATATTCCACTTTTATGCTACCTTGGGGGCAGCCATTAAACCATTTCTTCTCCATTGACAGGAAGTGGTGGTTGGAATTAAAAATTTTTAATGGCATACTTAAGATTCCCAGCATGCATGAGTTCCTACAATACTTTACATCAAAATCCATTTTATGTAGAAAAAAGCATATTTTAAAACAGGTTGCCATGCACAGTTTTCCCCAAAGCATTGTTACTCCTGTACTTCCTTCCTTCTCAAAGAGCCCCTGGAAGCCATAAAATATAAGAGCAATGGAATAAAAACTTAGTACGCTTTGAATGAGTTTTGCATTGAATAAGTAAATGGCAGAACACAAGGCCAACAGGGCAGAAAGAGCACAGTAGTGTATATCACTATTAACTCTGTTCCTGGCTGCCACCACATCATCAGCCTGCAGTGACCCACAATCAGTAAAAAGCACCTTTTAACCAACACTTAATCCTCGAGGGAAGGTGCACTCAAATGGGCTTTATTAGCAGAAAAAGTCTCAAGGTATGGAGTTGGAGCCAAGCAATCACAGCAGGGGCAGGGGGAGGTGCTGTTTTAAAGGATGTTTAAAAGGACTGTTAGAAAAGAAAGCAAAAAAGAAATGTTTCCCAGTTCACTTTTGCTTGAAATGTAACAAAGGGGGAAAACAGTATTTTCATATCAGTTTAAAGTTTGCAAAGCACCATCTCAACCGTTTCTCACAACAACCCTAAAGGATGAAAAGCCTGGGGTTTAGGAGGGGATGTGGAAAAATTACCCGGTAAGTGGCAAACCCTGAAATTAAATCCATAGCACTCACTCTATTTGTCTATGCTGTCTCCACAGAAATAAAATACAGGGCCCGGCCCAAATAATGCCCCTTTTTTATTACAAAATCTTTTATTACAAAATCATAAGCATGTCATTCTGTAACATAACAATCTCACACACAAGCACACCATAGGACATTTTAGGTGAAATGTGCAAATTAAAACTATAAATTATTACACCCATATTATTACCCTACCAACCACATTCAAGCAGTACTTTCTTCTGCCAGACCCTGTATTTGCACCATATATTGTAAGAATGGCCCTTGGCAACATCAATCATGCAGCCCAAAGGTTAAAAAAAAAAAAGGTAAGGTGATTCCAAGTTTAAAATAGTGCTGGAAAATACACGTCACATTCATGCAGGGGGAAGAAAGTATCTTACTGTTCTCATCAAAGACAAAGGGCCACCCAAGGCAGGATGAGATTGGCTTAGAAGGAGGAATGCCATTCTATAATCAATGGAGGGGCCACTCCCACCTCCCAGCACCCCCTCCCCAACCCATCAGCAATGATTTGGGTGGACTCAAAGAATAACAGGCTATGTATTGGTGCTCCCCCCTTACTAAGCACTTTAGGAATATATATTAAGAGCCAAGAGAGCAGTATGAGTGGAGGCTAAGGCATTAAACCCTTCTGGGGAGATCAGGGGACTGTGAGCTCTTCCTTAGGGATTCATGTGCATTTTATCCTATAGTCAAGGGACGCCACTGAGAGTTTTAAGCTCCAAGATAATGTAGGAAAATCATTCTGCTAGCAGAAGATGGATCGAGAGGAGGAAAGCCGGAAGCATAGACAGCAGGTAGGCTTTGCAGCAGGCAAAAGATGAAGTAGACTGGGACTAAGGCCAAATTAATAAGAGCATAATAATAACACTTCCTATTTCATTTCCTACCACGGACCAGGCACTGTGATAAGTGCCTTACATTTAGTACAAAACTTAATCTTCATTACTCTCATGTGAAGTGGGTACCATTACCATCCCCGTTCTATAAAGAACCGGATGCAAAGAAGAATGAGGTGACAGTCCCACTTCCAGAGTCTAAGCTCGGAGGCCCAGGCCACACCCCTTGCAGCATGGCAGATACTATGCTTGTGTGCGGGTGAATTCCAACACCCTGATTCTCCAGGACCTGCTGACTGTAAGCAGTGGGAGCGGAGGGGGAAATCTTAGCTTACTCATGTGTGGATGGTGTGGATGGTGGCACCCCGGGCAGGAAGACGTCTATCCTGATGCTAGTCACAATCCTGGGAGCCTGGGAGCAGCCACGGAAGAGAGAACAAGCTATAATGTGGCACTTCCCACACTGCTGGGTCTGTGCGCTTGCACATCAGTGTCCTTTCTTAAGTGGGGTTTGTATCTGAGGACTCCTAGAAGGAGGTCATTGGATGGGGGGGCTTTGGGGATGTGAATACCAGACAAAGACATTCAAATTGGTATGTTTGGGCAATTTTGCAGGAAGTGGGTCCACAGCTTTCATACACTCTTGGAAGGTAATTTGTCAGCCTCCAAATATAGAGAACCATTATATTACCTTCAGGACAGGGAATGTGTTCTTATTTGGCTGGTATTTGATTCTCTTCTGCCCAGCACTGTGGTTGGGATAAAGCAAACGTTACTGCACGTGGGGCATTGAGGGAATGCTGAAGTATGCAGCTATTAAACATTATGAGCATCGTGCCACTGGGAAAAATGCACACGAGGTGTTAAGCTCAAAAGACAGGCTTTTGCAATTAATAAAGAGTCTGTGGTGATGCTTTGAGATTCGTATATGAATACCTTGTTTTCCCACAACCTTTCATCCAATGGCTTTGGCATCCATCGATGATATTTATTTGGCTCACTTATTACATCAGGGGTCGCTTCTATGTTTTCAATTGGCCTTTACAAATTTTTTCTGAGTAGCAATATGGAATTTTAAAAAAATGTAATGTGCTATGATTCAATACTGCCATTGTTCTTTTTGATGTTCAAATTGTCCAAAATGAGGCCAGCAGGAGCCCTATCAAACTGAATCTGTGACCTTATAAAAAACTTCCTCCTTGGTTTTTGTTTTTTTGTTTTTTTTTTTTTAGCTCTGCTTTCCTTTAAGTCCAGAGATACAGTCCAGCCTCATCTTGTCCTTTCCTTGCCCAAGTCCTGGATTCAATAATTTCTTCCAGGAGCCCTAGTTCATTTCACTGGTGGATGGTATTTTAGAAGCCAAAAATGGAAGAAAATATTCCTTTACAAAAAAGCTATCAAGTCACTACCTTAACCAGGCGATTAACTTGGCATCATCCACAGCGGGGAAAAAAAGGGATGTTATAGCTTTATGTGTCTCCTAACTGTGCACAACAGCCCCAGTGCACTATTCTTCCACAAACGTCTAACCTAATTCTAATCATGAGAAAACAATCAGATGAACCCAGATTCTGGTCATTTCTACAGGACAACTGGGCTAGATTCTTTATATACGTCAAGGTTATTACAATAGAATATACTCAGCAATAAAAAGATGAGGTCTTGCCATTTGTGAAAATATGGTTGGACCTTGTGCTAACTGAAATAAGTCAGAAAAAGATAAATACCCTATGATTTCACTTATATGTGGAAACTAAAAAAAAAAAAAACAAGGCAAACAAATAAAACAGAAACAGACTCATAGATACAGACAACAAGCTGATGGTGGTTGGGTAGATGGGTGAAATCAACGAAAAGAAAAGAATGGGGAAAAGGTCAATGTTCTTAAAAACTAAAACAAAGCCAAACGGGGTCGTTTATTCAGATCAAAGGAATCATAATGTAGGGGTTTAGAACAAGTCACATCAAGATACACTTCTGTGGATTATTTTAAACTGAAGGCAACAAAGACCCTGCAGACTCATGAGAAACCTTTGCCTCTCTCTTAAAGAATTTAAATTAGGAGGGCGGCTACATGAAAGAAGGTGAAGAGATTAGCCAAACAACATATATGTATAACCCAGAGTCACGGACAACAGTGTATTGATGGCGGGGGGGGGGGGGGGGGGGCAGAGTGGGAGCTGGGAGGAAGGAGGCAAAGAGGGGAAAATGGGAATATCTGTAATAGTGTCAGCAATAAAAAATAAAGAAAAATAAATAAATAGATGGGAAAAAATGTAAATTAGGGCCCTGGCCCATAATAATAGTTATCATCAGAAAAGACATTTTATGGCCTATCTATCTGGCAGGGAAAACTTCTAATTCCGGAACAAATGCTCTTCCTATCATCCTGCAATGACCTTCCCTTTCTGTGAAGCCCCAGGTACCTCACCTCATCCCTAGTGCAAAATGTCACATATGCACAGTTTCCCTTTCTGTAGCTGAACGCCTCATGTATGTGGAGTCTCTGACTATCTCAAGTGTGTGGAATTCCCATAAGTGTATACAAGGCCTGTCCAGAAAGTACCCAGCCATGTAATATGAAAAACAGAGACATTTATTGCAGAAGATACAAGATGCAAGAAACATTGTACATAGGACAATGATGCCTCAGTCCCCTTCAAAGGAGGCACCTTGGGACCTCACACAGTTCTCCCAATCACCATCAGCTGCTCCGTCATATTTTCCTGAATCTCATGGATGATCTGAAATCTCTTCCCTTTCAAAGGTGATTTTAGTTTAAGGAAAAGCCAGAAGTCACAGGGTGCCAAATCTGGGCCATAGGGGGCTGAGTCACCTGGGGGATGTCATGTTTCACCAAAAAACTCTGCACGAGGTGTGGTGCATGAGTGGGCATGTTGTTGTGATGAAGCTGTCAGTCACCAGATGCCCATAGCTGCAGCTTTGTGAATCATCTGAATAGTTTCCACAGAGGAATGTTCAAGCTTAACACAAAATTTGATGCAGATTCGTTGCTCTACTCACTCAGTCACTTTGAATGCAACAGCCACACAGTACACATGCTCACTCAACGGCATCTACTGCCCCCACTGACTAGTACTGTGAAGTCGTCATTGTTCACACATGTGCATTCCAGTCCCCTCTCTTTGGCTGGCTGCCAGGTTACATCAGTGGAGCGCGAACCATTCCCTTTACATTAACAATGGTTGGACTTTTTCCAGACAGACCTCATATGTAATTACATTTGGTTATTTTCTCTTATGAGTCTGCTTCATGTTGATTTACTTATTACACCACCCAAAAGAACCTTGAAGGGTACAGGAAAGGTTCTTCCTCCACACAATAACTAAATGAACCTTGAATGAATCATTATTTATATTTTTTTATTTTTTAAAAAGCTAAAAAACACATTTGGGGTAAATGGATAGATTTAAATATGAACTGGATATTAAGTGATGCCATGAATGGACGTTAATTTTCTTAGGTGTGATAATGATATTGCAGTTATGTGAGAAAATGTCTTTAATTTTAGAAAATGCGTGATAAGTATCTAGGGGTGAAGTGCTATGATGTTTTGCAACTTAATGTAAGTGGTCCAGAAATGAATTTATACACATACTCACAGAGAAGCAAATGTGGTAAAGTGGTAACAATGGATGAATCTAAGTGAAAGGTATAAAACTGTTCATTCTACTATTCTTTCATCTTTCCTCTAAGTTTGGAGGTTTTCAAAATAAAGGAGTTGAAAAATATGTATATACACATACACTCACTTTTATGATTGCAACTGTTAAAAGAGTAATAAATGCTTATAGAATAAAGACTGGAAGGAAATACTCAAAAATGAGTACAGTTACTGTGTTAAGCTGTACTCATTTATGGGTCCTCTTTTTAAAAATATTTATTGATTTTATTAGAGAGAAGGGAAGGGAGCAAGAAAGAAAAGCAAAGAAACTTTGATGTGAGGGAAAAACATTGATCGGTTGCCTCTCGTATGCACCCAGACCAGGAACTGAACCCGCAACCCAGGCATGTGCCCCGACAGGACAACACCCAGCCAAGCCACACCAGTCAGAGCAATGAGTCCTCTTTTTCATTTTCCAAACTTTCTATAATGTTACATCTAGAATTCAACAGAAAACACAATCTTCCCAGGCTGGAAGCCAGCATGTCGCTTAAAAGTTAAACCAAATAGTCATCAAAGAGACAGCAGAGACAATGGTGAATGAAATCAGTGCTTTCTCTCCCTGACTGCTGCCAGGATTCAAAGTTAAAAGTTGAAAGAGAAGGATAAGCACTAAGGAGAGAATGAAGTTAGATCCCAGGAGCACACAAGAGATCAGGAAATGGAACTGGCTCTTGTTGTGTACTTGTTTTAAGGACCCTCTGGTTATAAAGTATTTTCAACTTCTCAGTTGGGTCTGAAATGATCAAGCAAATACAAGTAACTTCCCTCCCGTTGTTTCTGTACCAGCCTGCCTCTTGATCCACCACAAAAAGACGATTTCTCTGCACAAGAGAGAGTATACGGTGGGTGGAGACATAGAATCCAAGATCCTAAACTATAGGATAAAATGCTACTCAGATGTCTTAAGATTTCAATTTTACACTTTAAACACGTTTCCCCAAAGAGCTGCATTTCTACGAGCTACTGACTGAACCCCATGTAAGTTCTTGCTATCCGACATAGCACAAGTGTCCTCTAAGCAAGCGAGTCTCTCTGTGACCTGACAAAGGGGCATGATAAATGCCAGCACTACAAAAACTGGAAGTTGTTTCTACACTTGGTGAGTGGTGATTGTGCCTAACAGCCTTGCAGGGCAGTCCCAAGCACACACGTGCTGAAAAACAACCTCTGAACTTCAGCCTCTGATCCCTCTTCTACTTCCAGTCACTTGAGATGGAATTCTGGACAGAGATTTTGTGCTTGTTTCTAGATACTAAACAACTCACAATTACAAGCACCTTTTATTACACGGTGGGGCAAACGTAGGTTCACAGTTGTTTGTATGCACAATAATACAATAATTAATAAATAACAATACATAAATAAACTCTGTTCTGCATACTCACAAGTGTAAACCTCCTTTTGCCACACCTGGTATATTTAGTACGTCTCCTAAAATGTTTTTCTTACAATTACATGAAATTGTCTCATTCCATTACATCACATGCTGGCAAGGCCATACGAATTTGTGTTAACATTTTATACATGGGGCAAATTATGTTTAGGCACCAAGGGAGAGATATCAGCAAAGAATCACAATGATTTCTTTAATGGACCATAATTTCTCATTGGGTCTAGTTAGCCTAAAAATAGTTTCTTAGATTTGTGCAAAAAAGTTAACATAGCAGGCCTGAGGCTACTGTCCCTAGAAGGGTCTGCTTTCAGGGGAACTGGGGAATTCGGCTTTCGGAATGTTTTCTCCATTAGAAACTGATAAAGCCATTTCACTGGGCCTAGGCTGTCTATACAAGCAATGTGATTTATGGTAAACATTTGCTTTCTTTTGGGGAGTCTGGAACTTGAGTGGCTGCTAGGAAGAGAAAGGCTATGTGACCAGCTCCCAATAAAAACTCTGAACTCGGAGTCTCAAATGGGCTTCTCTGGGCGAGCACATCACACACGGGTTGCTGCATTTTCACTGCTAGAGGGGCGGTGAGCTCTGTGTGACCTGTCCCAGGAGACAGAGGGCATAGGAAACCTGCAAACACATTTCTCCAGACTCCACTTACACCCTTTTCTTTACTGATCCAGCTGTGTATGCTTATTCCATCACTGTAATACATTTTAGCTGAGTACAACTGTCTCCTTCCAGTGAATCATCGAACGTATGGGTAGTCTTAGGTGACCTCCAAAACCCAGACCCTCAGTTTGACTTTGCATATAACTTTTGACTAGCTTGTAAGCCTAAAAACTATTATTCTGAAACCATTATGCATCTTGAACAGACTGCTAAAGTCTAAAACTAGGTGGAATCGTTTTAATAATTGCTGTCATTCTACATGTAGGGGACTAGCTGAAAGTTTAGCTCACCAAGTTTAGATTCCAAAACGATATCTGTAGTGCAACTTCCCAGGCACTAAAGACATAAATGTTCTCCACGAGGCAGAATGCAGAGGTTATAGCTCAGGTGGATTTGCTCAAAAGCAAGGATTGTTACATTCTGGGCTTTAAAGATGCTGGCTGCACAGGTGCCATGCAGTTAAATATCATCAGCCAATTTCTGGGAAAGGAAGTCATTATCTAGAGTTCATATTCCTTGTCACATTTGTTTAGGATTGATAACAGACAGTAATCCTGTTTGACAGAAATACAGTCCCAGCTCAGCTCCCATTAGAGCCTGGCCATCAAAGCCATCATTTGCTGTTCACTGCTCACCAATGCGATGAAGCTGGGCACAGAGAAGTTGAAGCGCAAGGTTCCTCTGCAATCCTGGTGTCTGTCACTGGATTAATTCATGGTCACCAATCTTAGCTGAAAAAACCCCTGGCAAGGTGTGTCAAGATTAGACTAGACTATATCCATCCTCCCTGCTACCTGCATTTATTATTTGAATGGGTAATAAACACACACACACACACACACACACACACAACCTGTGACCTAGGGAGTCAGGGAGACAGAGATAAATAAGATGCTGGCTGCTCTTAAGGAATGCAGCCATGGAAGTGTGTTAGTCAGTTGTCATTCCAATATCAGCATCAACGTTTTGTTAAAAGCTTTTCCTTTTCTCTGAGACATACTGTGCTTTGCTCAGGAGTCACTAGCAAGCAGTCGCTTTTCTCAGAGACTACCAGTGAGCTTTACCGAGAGACCACACCAGCCCCATGGGGGAATCAGCAGGCCGGCCAGCACACAGGTGGCAGGCCACACACCCAGATACCATTCTTTTATTAGCTGATGCTGGCAAACAATCAAATAGTTAAGCAGGAATTATTACACGTGAGTTATTTCTCCCAGCCACCTAACTTGCTCCACTGTTACCCTCCTTTCACACGTGATCATTGAAATAGTGCTGACAGTAAAGTGGCTGAGAAGGGTCACAGCACATATTCAACGTGTGAACACACTGGCATCTCCAATCTGCTGCAGAAGCCACGCAGCCTCGGAACACAGGAAGCAGCCTGATCCTCACAGCAGGCCAGGCTCCAGCTCCATGGGGCACAGCATAAAAACGAGTGCACCGGTTCAAGAGTGCAAGCAGTGATCATTAATTCAGTAAGATGCCTGACACGCAAAGTATATAAAGCTGTTCCCATATGAACACATAGTTAAACGAAATGCTAGGGAACTGTTAGCTTCTCTTAGCAGGTGATGTCGCAAATAAGCAGTCTTGCGTAACACAGGCACACACACACACACACCAAGCACCGATCCCAGGAGTCCTCAACTGCAGTATCACAAGGGTTGTGTGCTAAGATGAGGGTCATCAATGGGAATCTTCTAAACAACACACATCCAGTTATTATGATACTAACCCTAGGTATGGTACTAACACAGGTACAGTCTACAATTCTAGTTGGTTCCTTCCACTTTTACAGTCATTACATGTAATATTCTTGGATGAGAAAAAGTAAAATATTAATTCTCCTCAAGTTAATATTTAAATGTAAAGACATTTTAATGAAAATCCATAAGGGATTTTAAAAATCAAACCTGATTTATAAAATCATTGTACAATTCATCTGGAAGAGCGGCAAAATACCTCTTTAAAAATGTTAAATAATGATGAGAGTAGGGTATATTAGGGCTAGATTTACAATAATGCTATGATAATGAAAAGGCTTGTAACGGTTCAGAAATAAGAGGTGAAATCATTAACGCAACAAAACAAAAAAATTCCTGCAACTAATCTAAATTATTCAACTTACTAACAATTGCAGGGGGGGAAGGGAAGCTAGATCTCTACCTCATACACTACACCAAAAATAAAGTTAACATAGATTACAGATTTAAACCACTATTTAAAATTGAAACCATAAAAGTACTAGTGGAAAAAAGTGGGTTATTATTTATATAATCTTTTGATAAGGAAACACTTTACACATGACATTAAAGGCAGAATTCATAAAAGTAAAAGATTTGAATATATAAATAAAGAATATATACATAAATAAGAACTACATGAAGTCCTTATTTAAAACTCTTTAAAGAAAATTAAAACTGCTATTGACAACTTAGAAGAAAACAAAATTGCTTTGAAAAAAATATTTGCAACCTAACAAAGGATTAATGTCCTTCATATATAAAGAGCCTACCAATCATTAAGAAAAAGGATATAGAAGCAAAAGGAAAGGTAGGGCAAAGTATATGAACATGCAATTCATAAAACAAAGAGTCAACAAAATATTCATATATGTTTATTAATCAAAGAGTCCACAAAAGAAAATCCTGTTTTTCACTTATCAAAATAACAAAAAAAATTCTAAAATAATGCCCACCATTAGCATGATTTGGAAAACCAAGAGGTTACTGTTGTAGGTATGATTCAATCTTTTTTATTAAGAGAGAAAGTCACAATTGTTAAGAAGGAAAAATGATTCTTTGCTTTAAAAAGAAAGCCTATGATGATATTAAATTTTATGAGAAACCCAAGGTATTGATAACTGCATCCTGGGTCATGGTTAAGAGCAGGGAGCTGGTTACCTGGAGGACAGTTTGCATCCCTGTTGGAGGAAGGCATTCAGGTTCCCAGTTGCTGCAAGTAAGAGTCCCAGGTATGGAGGGGAAGGCTTCATCGGCCTAGAAGAAAACTCAGGATGGAATTGGACACCAACAAAATAGGGGTGATCTGAAATGAGAACAACCATAATATGATTGAAGCAAACTCGAGAAATACTTTGAAGATCTTATCTTTGAATCAGAAACTCACTCAATGGTGAGATGGTTATTTAACTTGTTATCATCATAGTCAGTTACTTTCATAGTCCATCTTCACAGAAGAATTTCAAATTGCAAAACGCATCTCCCTTCATAAGAAATTCAACATTTTATTTGTGGAAGGTGGTGTTAAAATGAGCAACATTAAGCACAAAATTTTGAATGGGGAGATGAATTCTGCTTTCCCAATATCTGCCTGCTTTTTGAAGGCCATTCATAGACTATCCTTGGGCCCGTTTCCACAGTACCCCTCACACTTCTAACTACAGGTCATTCTTTCTCTTAGATGGTTTCAGACCATTTTCTACAAGGTCTCCTTTCCCAAGGTAAGGGTCCCTTGGGAGTACAGGAAGTACAACTGCTTTTCTAGTCGCAGCTTTAAGGTGGGTATTAATCATAGGCAGCACCATGAAACTGAACTCACAGCTCAGCCTATGCCAGTAACTTATCCCCTGTGATGAACAGTCCGTGAGTGATAAAAGGATGGCCTTTCAACATGTTCGCGGTAGTTACGGCTCAAGGTGGCAAGAGTCCAAGATTTTTTAAAACATTTTCTTCCTTGTCCTTTTCCGTATTGTGTGAAGCTTTACACTGAGCATATATTACTGGGGAGGGGGGAAATTAAGCTATTTTCATATTGAGAGTTGTAAGAATCCCCTATATGAGCAATTCCAGTTCTCCTAGATGTAGTAAGAGCAAAAACTAGCTTTCCCCCACTACTTTTAACAGGAATCCAATGTTTTGTAATGGTAAGAATTAAATGGGCCACATTTCCAAATCTGGGTAGAAATTTGATAGGATTAAAAATTCCTCTTCCCAATTGGAACTCTCAAAAACTATGTTTTTCCCATATTAAAAGGAAACTCCTAATTAGGGATTGGGCAACTCTTTAATCCCGTCATTACTATAGTACAGAGCACGGTAAGTGAGCTGTCTTTCTTTCTTTAAAAATCATATATATATATATATATGTATGTATAACTGAAGATGATAAAACAAGTTTTATAGAGGAAAGTAAGTGCAACTTTAAAGCTTTCAGAGAGATGCTTTATCAAATTATCCGAAAATGTAGTATGGAATTCAAAATCACAAATCCCCATCACTTACCACTAGAGACCCTAAGCTACTTGAACAATGGTGAGAACATGACGATTAATTGGAAATGTCCACTCTTCTAAGGTTATTTAAAGCTTTACTCGACAAAATGGTAGCCCATAGCCACACGGGGGCTATTTAAATTCATTTGAATTAATTGAGTATGTTTCAATACTCAATAGCCTCATATGGCTAGTGGCTACCATATTGAACAGGGCAAAACATTCCATCATTGCAGCAAGTTCTATTGCACAGCTCTGAGTCCAGAAAAACCCAGTATGGAAATCCTCTACCTCACATCTAGGAAGAAACCTCCTTTAATTAGAGGGACACTCAGGAATGAAAGCTTGATGAGAGGAATGCTACCTTCAGAAGAGAAATCACCCACACTTAGAAAAGGAACTAAGCAATGTAGCTTTAAATAAGATGCGATGAATCTTATAGCACAGCAGCTAGCGATGTCTCTGAAAGAAGCAGACCATTATCGTGCTTTTGTATCACTACAGACAGAAGCTGAGCAATGGATCATGTTATAGTCAGGGACAAAATGTTTAAATGAATGCATCATTGCTTTGAATCACTTTATCAAAAAAAAAATCCCTTATGCCAATATGAGGAAAGAGACTATAAAGTTTTTATTTTGGTGATGTTCTATCAGTCACATAAAGTTTTTTACATAATGCTCCTAATTGCTTTGAACCAAATTCTGACATCGTACTAATCTCAAGCTTTAGTGTTCCTTTTAGAATTGCTTTAGTAATATAGGGATTAGTGGATATGGTTCTAAGTGGTAGCCAAGATCCGAATCTTCTGGGGAATTTTTCTTTGTGCGTATTTGTGTGTGAAACAAGTGTTACAGCTCCTTGACCTTTAATATGCTTATATATCCACAGACTGATGATTTCACAAACATGTGGATTCAGTAGGTCTGGGTTGGGAGCTGAGGCATTTCTTTATCATATTAAATATTAAATCATATTATTATTACTATATGAAATACAATAGTTTATTTTTTAATGTATTTTTCCCTTAACATTTATGACCCTTATCTCCCCTCCCCCCCACAGTCCCCACACTGTTGTCCAGGTCCATGAGTCCCTTTTCCTTTTTTGCTCGATCCTTCCACCCCTCCAACCCTGCCCAGAGCTGTCAGCCTGCTCTCTATCTATGAGTCTGTCTCTATTTTGCTTGTTAGTTCAGTTTGTTCATTAGATTCCACATATAAGTGAAATCATACAGTATTTTTCTTTCTCCGGCTGGTTTATTTCACTTAGCATAATGTTCTCCAAGTCCATCCACACTGTTACAAAGGATAAGATGTCATTCTTTTTTACAGGCAAGTAATATTCCATTGTGTAAATGTACCATAGTTGTTTTATCCAGGATTTTCCTTAATGAAATGAATTCTCTGTGGTCAGCTTTTCAAAATTTCAAGGTTTCAATACTCTGGTTGCTCTTCAGATTGTATAAATCTTTCGCCTTTTAAAAATCGCAAGGTTTTACAGCAGCTGGCTCTCATTTCCTTTGCAAACCACATGAAATTTGAAAGTGTCAATGGGAATCTAAAACCTTATAAAGAAAGAGCCTTCTAACATTTGCTGACAATGATGAAAAACAGAAGAATTAACAGAGAATAGGTACTTGAACCAAGTAAACAAATAGTAGCCTGATTAAGAAAGTCTCCAGCCTCTCACTAACTTGCGGTGATCCACACTATACAATTCTAAGTGATGGACATTTCCATCAGGAAAACCATAGGAAATAAATTCTCACTCTGATTCAAAAGTTTCACATGGATTGATCATCTTAACTGGAAGGTCCAATGAAAATGAAGGAACAATAAAATCCCACAGGGGTGGTGGCAGAACGAACCAATGACCTGGTTTGACTCCAGCCAATCCGGGTCCTAGCTGGATGGCCCTGGGTAGTTTATTTCACCGCTGCACACTGAGCCTCCTTCTTGGGAATAACATCCCCTGCCTGGTAAGTTACTAAGGCATGCAGGAATCCCTAGCAGGGGGTCTAGCAAGAAGCATCTAGTAGGATATACTCAATGCCCATTCCTTTCCTTCTTTCAGGGTCCAGGTAACGTGCTACTATGTTCAAAAAAGCCTTTTCCAACTTCAATTCTCCTCCCTGCTCAAGACTCCTGAATCAGTACCTGAACAGATTAGACACAGAAAAGGAAAGGGACAGAGAAAAGGAATTTGAAGCAGAGGATAGTGACATGAGCTAAGATGGAAAAAGAAGAAAAGTTAGAAGAGTAAGCAGTATAGGTCATCTGGGTCCTAAAGGATATAGGTTGAAAAGGTACATTCTAGAAAATTATGCCACTATTTTTAGAGTATCCTATACATACCAAGCATTCAACAAATGAGAATGGTTTATCCAACAACTTAGTGTCACATACATTGCATTGTCAGAGCCCTGTCCTCATTAGGAGTCACCACGCCCTGGGACTAGGGCGATAGGAATGGGAATGCAATCCCAAACGCAATCTTTCCAGAGATGGAATCTACAGGACTTGACAACTGATTACAAGTTGGGAGTATGAAGGGGCAAAAGAGCTAAAAAAGTCCAATTTCAAGCATGATGGCCTGGAACAGTGGTTTTCAACCAGGGGTGCACGTGTGCCTCGGGGACATTTGGCAATGTCTGGAGATGTTCTTGGGTGTTGCGCTTGGAGAGCGGGGCAGGCAGTGCTACGGGCACCCAGTGGGGAGAGACCAGGGATGCTGCCAAACATCCCGCAGTGATCAGCAGAGCGCCCACAGTAAAGAATTACCCTGCGCCAAATGTCCGAGGTGGCGAGGGTGAGAAACCCTGGACGAGGAGACTGATGGAACCTTAACAGAAATGGTCAAGAGGAAGAACTAGTTCGGAGAGCAGGTAAATTTAGTTTCAATTAGTTCAGTTTGAAATCCTAGAAAACTAATCACATAGACAAACAGGTGAAACAAGCACCTGAAAAGGTTAAATTCAAGTTAGTTAAATGAAGTGTATATGGGTGGGTCTAGAACAGGGGTTGAGCAAACATTTCTGTAAAGAGCCAAGTAGTAAATAATGTTAGGCTTTGGGGACCGGAAAGTCTCTTTCCCAACTACTCACCACTGCCACTGCAGCCGAGTAAAAGGAGCCACACACAGTACACAAATTGTGCTCCAGTAAAACTATTTATGGCCCTGGCTGGTGTGGCTCAGTGGATTGAGAGTCGGCCTGCAAACCAATGGGTCACTGGTTCAATTCCCAGTCAGGGCACATGCCTGGGTTGTAGGCCAGGCCCTCAGTTGGGGATTTGTGAGAGGCAACCACACATTGATGTTTCTTTAAAAAAAAAAAAAAAAAAACCTATTTATGGATACTAAAATGTCATATAATTTTTACATTTTACAATCTTATAATGTATTTTTTAACCATTTTAAAATGTAAAAGCCATTCTTAGATCATGACCAGTACCAGAATAGTCAGCAGGCTGAATCGGGGGCACCCGTCAAAGTCTGCCAAGCCCTGGGCTAGAATGTCAAGAGAGCTGGGACCAGCTGTAAGGATGGGCTTACCCTGCCTTTGAAGCTTTGAGTGAGAACACTGTCCTCTGTCTTGTCAATAACACATGTATAGTTTGTGCCTATGTTCCCAAAGGGTGCCCCAGCCCAGCCACGAACTTCATCAGTGATCTGCCTCAACAGAAGTCCAATGCCTTTGCCTGTGTTTGGTCTCACTAAGAACTCTGCGTGCAGTGACTGGCCCACACTTGACCATGCAGCACGAGCAATAAGGAAAGGCAGACACCACCTGGGATGGGGGGCCAGGTCCCACACACAACAGATGTCAACACCAGTCACCAATACTGGCAGGGCATCGGGCCATTGTCCCTGGAAGGAGAGACAAAGCCGAGTGCTACTCAACAGTGGGCTGCTGCCTTTCCCAGAGTGCCTAACCCAGAGGCTGGCAACAGGAGAAGGGGAGGGATGGTAAGGAAGCATACTATTGGTAGAACTGGTAGAACAGTACATTATGTTAGAGTAGGGTCACACTAATAGGCCCACAATGATTAGGGTTACCAGCAGTCTGTTTTCTCACATACTTTATATTTAGTACATATTACTTATAATTAGTTGCATAGCTATTTCAAAGGACAGAGGAAAAGAAAGAGACCAAACAAAATGGGTCTCAAGTTATAGCTTCATATGTCTACAGTCAACAAAAAGATGGTAGCTCAACACAGAAATTTTCAAAACTGAAGAGCTCACTTACTTGCCAGTTCAATGATTTCCATCCTCTCCCCATCAACATCCTGACCTACAAAACTTAAGTCACTCTGCTCAAACTGATTGATCAGGCTGGGGTTCACCTGCAGGAACAAGAAATTAAATGTCTTCAGTCAGCAGAGCAATACAGACACATCAGCTTAGTCAAAGGCCCTCCCCCAACCGGGTGGGTTTTCCATGTCAGCGATGCTCTAGCTCGTACTTAATGTCTACATTCAACCCCGAAAGCCAATTTTTAAATTCTGAGAAATAGAATCTGAGAAAATGAATCTGAGAAATAGTCTAATCACAGCTCTTCAATTTGGGAGGCCCACCTCCTCTCACCCAAGATGAGATTCATAAAGTGGGACCGTGACACAGACATTCTGACTTGGGGCCTTGAGATCAGCTATTTATAGCCATTCCCATATTTGTATCTTGCTTTGAGTCCTGTGTAAAATTAACTGTCTCTCCCCAAATCACAAATCTGCTTGAAGATTGAAACAATCTTATTTACCCCAATGCTTTCTTTACATATAGTTACATAAAACCTCTCAAAAGAAGCTTAGAGCAAGTTTTCTACTAAAATACTGCTTATAGCCCTGGCCGGTGTGCCTTAATGGATTGAGGGCCAGCCTGTGAACCAAAGGGTCACCAGTTCGATTCCCAGTCAGGGCACATGCCTGGGTTGCAGGCCAGGTCCCCAGTGGGGGGGCACGTGAGAGGCAACCACACATTCATGTTTCTCTCCCTCTCTTTCTCCCTCCCTTCCTCTCTCTAAAAATGAATAAATAAAACCTAAAAAAAATAAAATACTGCTTATAGATGACAAGTCGATGACCTTGCTCCTGGCCCTTTCCCTCACTCATCTCATCACCAGCTTTTCTCCAAAGTTTTCAGCCTCTCCTTCACAAAAAGCACTTCCTCATCTAAAACCAAAGTAGGGTCCCTGTATCCTTCTCAATCTTAACCACATACGCTTTTGTTTTCTTTTTTAACAATAGGCTACTTCTCAAACTTGTAAACTTTTTTCTTTATTAAACGGCTTTATTGAGATATAATTCATATGCCTTACAATTCACCCATTAAAACTGTACAGCTCAGTGGTTTTTAGTGTATTCACATAGGATTCACCCATCCCCACAATCAGTCCAAAATACACCCTGCACTCTTCAATCATCATCTTCCCTACCTCATCACCCATCAGCCCTAGCAACGACTAATCTACATTCTTTCTCTTTAGATTTGCTTATTCTGGGCACTTCGTGTTAACGGAATCACACAGTATGTGGTCTTTTGTGACTGGTTTCTTTCACTTAGCATGTTTTCTAGGTTCATCTATGTTGTAGTATGTACCAACATTTCATCTCTTTTTATTGTCCAATAGTATTCCATTGTATCGATATACATGTCATTTTTCATTCATTAGTTGATGGACACTTTCGTTGTTTCCACTTTTTTGGCTATTATGAATAATGCTGCAATAACCATTTGTGTACAAGTTTTTGTGTGGATGTATGTTTTCATTTCTCTGGGTGAATGTCATAGAAGTGGAATTGCTAGGTTGTATAGTAACTCTATGTTCAACCTTTTGAGGAACTGTTAGACTGTCCGACTCTTTTCCGAAGCTGCTCCACCAGTTTACATTCCCACCAGTAATGTATGAGAGTTGCAATTACCCTACATCCTCACCAACACTTGTTATTATCCATCTTTTGATTACAGCCATCCTAATGTGTGTGAAGTGGTATCTCTTTGTGGTTTTGATTTGTGTTTCCCTGATGACAAATGATGTGTGTCTAGATCCCTTGCCATTGTTTATTATTAAGTTCTAAGAATTCTTTATAGAGTCTAGATACAAGGGCCTTGCATGATATATTATTTAATCTGTCATTATTTTTATTTGTTATCTTATTTTTTGTCCTCTCCAATTAGAATGTAAGCTCCCCAATAGGAGAAAGACCCTGCGTGTCTTTGCTACTTTCACCTTCACTGCATATTAGATACAAAATAAGTATGAAGGAATGAATGGCCATATTATGTGTACATAGTAGTTCTTACACCTTCTAGCCACCACTTAAGCAAAGCAGATCAATAGTTCCTGCCCCACTTGCAGGGCCAGTTCCTGATGGAAATAAGACCAAAAATGGCCTATACTCAGCAAATTATTTTCTATTGTTGGTAGCCTACTCAGCATCAATTCCCACCAGTCCTCCCTCAAAACAGAACCCTGGGCTTGTCCTGGTATCTGCTCAACCCCCACATAGCCCATGGGACTCCATCTCCCCAACTCTTTTCCAGAGGCCCACTTGTAATCACTGAAGTTCCTTGCACTAAGCATCTATATTCCACGGTAATTCAGTGTGAAAGCATACCTCATACCGATGTCTGTGTCTTTCTTCCACAAAAGGAACATCACCATACAGTTTCCCTGTAATGATTCAAGAGTGAAATTAATATTGGAGTAATCGGCTTTGGAACCACACCCATGGCATATGTGTGGGGGAAAGTCTCTTTGATTTCTATCAGAGGCCTACAAATAAACTAGACTCCAGATAGCAATCTAGATTTTCTTCTCTTATAATACGGGGCAGCAACGGCTTCTTTGAAACCCTGAAGCAATTCTTGAGTAAGCCATCCCATTGCATAATGGGAAGCCTGCCACTACGCCAGTCCCCCACGGACTACAGATGTGCCCTCCTTTGACACACCTACCCGCAGGACTCAAAGACCAAGTGATGACCACACCATTACTTCTATGCAGATTCATAACAAGGCTCATTTTACAAAAGAAGAAAATGAAACCAAAGGAAGAGAAATGAAACCAAAAAACTTGTCCAAAGCCCTGTCGTGCTGGTAGCACAGAACGGCCTTGAGCCCAGGTCTCCTCCCACCTGGCCCCGTGCTTTTTCCACTACACACTTTCACATGGTACTAGCCACATTGCTTCACACACCACCTTAAAAATATGCCTGTACTTTGCCTTGGCCAGGTGGCTCAGTTGGTTGGAGTGTCAACCCGTACACCAAAAGGTTGCGGGTTTGATTCCCAGTCAGGGCACATACCTAGATTGTGGGTTCGATCCCCAGTCAGGGCGCATATGGGAGACAACCAAATGATGTTTCTCTCTCACTCTCCCTGTCCCTTTCTCTAAAAAAATCAACAGAAACACATCCTTGGGTGAGGATTTAAAATACATATGTGCCTGTCCTTTTGACTCTAAAATTCAACCTCTAAGAATTTACCCCAGAAATGAGGACAGAGATGTAACCACAAATATGCTCACTGCTGCGTTACTTAACAGAAACAATTGGAAACAAGCTGAGCATCAGGAATAAAGGACTGCTGGATTAAATGAACACGTTTATACCAAGGTCCTTAACTAGGAGTGTGCGGCTGAGGGTCACATGTGGGGCTTATTAAACACGCTTCTCTTGCCCTGGCTGGTGTGGCTCAGTGGGTTGAGTGCAGGCCTGCAAACCAAAGCGTTACCAGTTCGATTCCCCTTCAGGGCACATGCCTGGGTTGTGGGCCAGGTCCCCCGTGGGGGGCGCGCAAGAGGCAACCACACATTCATGTTTCTCTCCCTCTCTCTTTCTCCCAGCCTTTTCCTCTGCCTAAAAGTAAAGTCTTAAAAAAAAAAATGCCTTTCTCTCCATGTGTGCTGCAGCATCTTGGGCATAACCTATTTTGGCAACAGGCATGGCAATCAGTGGGATGGCCAGTGACTACAGTGTCAAGTCCATCACCAGACACCTCTCAGGAACAGGCCCTACTGGAGCAGGTGCACAAGCAGGATAGCCTGAGTGCCAAGGGAGTTATAGCACAGGAACAGTAGGAGGGGCCAAGGACGATTCCCTCAGGATGCAGACCCCAGGCACACAGCCAGGGGACAAGAGGACCTGCCGGCAGTGCTGGAACACACTGTCAAACCCCAGCAGAATTGGGAAAACAGTGCTCAGTTCAACAGGCAGGAGACCAGCACACTGCCCCAGATGTCACGGAGCTGAGGAACAGGATGTTTCTACCAAGAGAGACCAAATGCCTGGTGTCTGAGATTTTGACTTCGATGAAGAGGATGCAAATTGGTTGTATTCTCATATGACTAGTGTGCTCAATTACCATGACTGAACTTCTATTTGCAATTCTGTCCGTATAGACTTGAGCTCCCTGGTGATGATGCTAATGGCGGTGAGGATTTAGGTATGCATTTTAGAAAAAAACAGAGACAGTGGAGGCAGGAAGCTCCATTGAGAGAACAGCATGCCATGGAAAGGGGGGGGTCATTCGAGACAGAGCCTTGGTACTCAAACTATCAGTTCACAAAAACTAAAGGAAAAATAAAAAATAATAGCGCAGTGATGCCCAGCTGGAAAAATGGAAGCGCATCTATCATCACGAAGTTATAGGAAAAAGCAGCTGAAAGATTTGGACCCAACTTTGAGAGGATTCTGACTCCCTTAGGACCTCTGACTTTGCGATTGACCCTTTTCTCCTCTAGTCCAAAATCTCTTCTCCGTTTCCTTCATTACAACAGATGACTTAGCAAATTCAATAACAGAGCCTGCCAATATTAAGAGATGGTGAGGAAAATGGGAAAAATCTACAAATTAAGATATAAGAGATTACACGTCGAGTCATTAGGACTAGCATGATATCATGTGAACTTGAAACTGCATGACCTGCGCCTGCTGTCTGGCTTAAGGCAAACGCTGGGTTTGCTAAGATATCTCAGGTGACAGAAGAGGGAGGAGGTAGAGTGGCTCTGGAGCCAGACTGCCTGGCTTTAAATTCCACCACACCACCGAATAGATGTTTGGCTTGGGCAAATGACGTTACCTCTGTGCCTCAGCTTCCTCATCTGTAAAATGGGGATTATGATAGTCTCTAGTTCATAAGGCTGTTGGAAGGATTAAATAAATGAAAATATGTGAAGTGCTAGAACAGTAAGGAAACCATGAGGTTGCTATTGTTATCTCTAGAATATGAAATCCAAACAGAAGGACTGAAGCTCTACAAGATAACGGACAACATAGGGACCTATCCCCACAATTCTTGAGACAAGTGCCTAGCCCGTAAGCAGGTACTCAGTAAATATTTGTTAAACGAATGAAGCATTTATGAATATAATACATGGTATATAATGGAACATGTTTTCAGAACTTTGGAAATGTTACTTTCTACATTCAAAATCTATATTGATCACTTATAAATCTGTAAAGAATGAACTTACAAAATTAATCCATCCCTTGTCCATGAAAATGGGGGAAAAAATAAAGTTTCCTTTAAAGCCTTAGGCTGAGAATCAACTCACAGTGTTACCAGTTCAGTTTTCTTTGAAAACATCTTAAAAAACAAAATAAAACAAAGAATGCTCCTTCCAGGACTCTGGCACCAGGGATTCTGATTTGGTTACTCTCAGGAGAGTGCCAGGCATGTGGGTTTTTACAGAGCTCCAGGAGCGACTCCCCTGTGCATTCCCGGTGAGGAACCCCTGATCTACATTGTCACCAAACGTGCTCTATAGGGCAATCAGTGACAAGGCAAGGTGCTAGATACTGTTGAGTGGAGAATGTATCTCAGTGTGTAGTAAAAAGACTGAGGGGTAAATACACCACGTCCTTATGAGCAGTTCTCCGGAAGGATTTATTGAGTACACCTGCCATGCGATAATCCTAGGCACTGGGTCTTCCTTTCTGTTCTAGGCTTTTTGGAGAGAAAATAAAATGCAACAGATATTAACTGCACATAAACTCAATGTTCACTTAAGAAGCAACTGGCAGCAAAGCTTTGGACACAGACAACTGATAGAGGTCTCAGGACCTAGGAAATACTGCCAATGTAGGCAGCAAGACACCAATAATGTGCGTAACAGGATTGTCGGAAACAAAAACACGTTGCCAAATTACACCATCTCCTTCTCAAATGTGCTAATGGGTAGATTCTGTCCTATACATAATACGTCTTTAACTCATCAATGGTCCTGCCCAGCCCCACCTTTGTATTAGTAATCCTAGCAACTGAACCTGATTTATTCCTCCTTTTCAGTCAAAATTTTCCCTCCAAAAAGCTATACAAGCTAAAAGATAGAAGCAATCCAAATGTCCTTGGCATATGACATAATCCCAAGAGGCTGCCTAGGGTGTAGATTTTCGGTATATCTGGCTTACACAGTCTTGGCAGATAAACATTTTAAATTTTTAAATAAGCTGCCAACGTTTAAAAATCAGGAGATCTCCCAACGTCCAAATTCTCTTGAATATTGGCAATGGTGAATCCACAGTTCTTCATGCACCTATCAGCTCTAGCAGCTATACCTCTGATGGGACAAGAGCTTGTCCATTTGTCCTAGTCGCCACTACTCTGTATTGCCTCTCGAACCCTGATTGTAGCTGCCACTGATTGTTGAGCTTAAGCTGTGGCATTTCTCCTGCTTGGATGTTTGACACCTTTACATTCCCTACCTGGTTCTACTGGCCCAGCTGCTCAGTCCAATGTTCATTCAGTGCTTGTTTCTCGCCTCAAGCCAAGCACATGGTTTCATCATGGCTTTCAGAAGCCAAGGGTGGGGTCTTCACTTTCTGTACCCGCTTCTCTCCTCCCACAAGACCCTCCCCTGGAAACCGGAGGAACCCTGTCTCAGGCTTTCAGCACAAGAAAGCTTTCAGCTCTGCAAGCTCTTTGGGTTTTGCCATTCCCTTGTTTGATTAAGGTCCAGCCATTCAGTATAATGACGTGTTCAAGAATTCAGGACATGAAATCAGCTCAGTGAGTTTCTAACAAGTGACTTAGCCTTCCTAAGACTCCCTTTTGTCATACAAAATGAAACTGGGTCCTACATAATGTCTTAATCACTGGTGCTTAGAAAGTGCAGCCAGGTCAGCCACTATTTTTCTCTTTCGGCATTTATTATTTTGGGATTTTGTTTCTCATTCCTTTAATTTTTATAAAATACCTTACTCCATTGAAGTATCTGAACTCCTCTTATTTCCCTAATTTTATTTTTCATAATCTGCTTTTGTCTCAATTTTCGAGTATAAAAATGCTAATTTTCTTCTATAAAATTTTAGTCCTTGCCTTTAACTCTACATTGCAGTGTTACCTTCTTTTTCATTGTTTGTGTCTCTTCCCCCACCATTTAGTATTTTTATCCCATTTTTAACATTGCTTTTCTTAGATTTTCTGCACTCTTCTAGTCCATATTAGTAGGTGTGGAGCAAGGAGAGCAAAGCAGAGGGACTGGAGAGAACCTGCAAGACAAAGGGGCTGTCTGCTCCCCCTGTCCTTGCGCTCATCCCTTCTCCTCTCCCTCTGCCCTAGATGGACTCCATTCTTAATACTAGGTGACTAACTGAAGTTGACTCTGAGCTTTGGGAGAATCACAGGTCAATACGATAAACCCTTCACACTATGACCCTAACAGCCACAGTAGAAGAGCGCTTTTTCTGTGCCAGGCACTGTTCTAAGGATTCACGAGTATGATTGATTTAACCCTCACAAGAAGGCCACAAGACAGGTACTATTCTGATGTCCATTTCACAGGTGCAGAAACTGAGGCGTACTAGGTAAGGCCTCTGATGGGCAGTGTGGTCCCAGGGCCTGCGCCGTCAACCACCCCACTAGTTCCGCGGGGTGAAGTACTCAGAACAGTGTTGGTCCAGTGAGGGGCACATAAATGCCATCTGTTCTTATGACTACAAGAGCTATGTCTCAGACCAATGAACTGCCGTATTAACAAATACAGCTTAGCAAATGGTTTCCCCAGCGAAAGGCAGGAGGAAGCAGGGGAGAGAGCCACCTGCAGTGTGGACCATCCATGGGGAGATGGGGAGGCCCGCCAGCTGGCACGCTCCTGTCACAAGACCCCACCATGCTCCTTTCAAATTTGTGTCTCAGCATGACAGATTACCGTGGCACAGACTTTCAGCACCCCTGAAATCCCTGGCGACCTCTTTTAAACTGTTCTGTAAATCACCTCATTAACCCAGCTAAGGCTTCTTGCAAGGCATGATTTTTTTCCCTTAAATTTCCCAAGAATGCAATCACCAGGAACTAGAAGCTGTTTTTCTCTATCAATGTTTTGATAACACATAAGAAAGCAAAAACAATTTTTCCAGCCCGTGAAAATGTCTCCCCTTATCCTCATTTCCTCCAGTTCTTTCAAATTTGAGATTGAACTGCTCTGAATTTCCGATACCATGAGTTTTACCCAGCTCCTTAACACTGGGATTCATTCAGTACCTTCTCAACTGGCCTCTTACCTCCATTTTCTCAGGACAAAACCCTTTGGTCTTACAGTAAAGCAGAAGCAAGGGTTTAGTCAAGTCCTTCTCCTCCTTATGAGAAAATGGAAAGAAGGTGCCCCCAAATTAAGTCTTTTCCTAAAGTATTCCATTTCCACCTGCTCCACTGGCCTCCTGCACCCTAGATTCTGTCACACTGACTGTGGCATCATCACCCAGAGGAGCTCTCCCCTGCTTCCTCTGCCAGGTGATGTCTGCCAGCGTCAAGTCAATTCTCACTGTCCCCGTGTCAGCTGCCCTGAAGATGAGGGTCATCATCTCAGAACTCTGAATGGGAAATCACCAGGACCTGGTCCCCAGCTGTGTACGGTGACCTGCAGGGTGTTCTGATTCCTTCCAGTGTGTCCTGGTGTGACATCCTCCACTGGTCTGGACACCCCTAGAGGGCAAATGGCATCCACTCACTTTTAACGATGCCCCTCCTGCCCTGCCCAGCACAGTGCTCAGGGGCTGGCCCTTTCCCTCTTATGCTTCCCAGAGCACTCAGGGCTCCTCTGCACCCTTCCACCCCTGTTTCTAAAGGCAAGGGCACCCTAACCACTTGGATGCCAACTTGGAGAGCAGAGTTACACAAATTGCGTATACAATTCAGACTGCTTTAAATTGGGTTTACTCTAGCATTCCTACCAGCGCACACACGCAGGAGTGTGCTATATTCAAACATGTTACCTAGCTGGTCCAAAAAAACACATTCTTTCTGGTAGGTAGCACTTTGCTCTGAAAACCATACTTGGCACAGACAAAGACTTGCTTCCATTCCAGGGCAAGTCTTGGCAACATGTCTGGGACCTAACCAAAAAATTTAAGCCTGGAGCCTGCAAGTGTAACACTTTGGAAACACATCAAACAAGTTGTCAGCTATTCCCTGAATGAGCTCTGAACCTTGTCTGAATTGCTTTGTATTCTATCTTCTCATCCCTC
This sequence comes from Desmodus rotundus, assembly GCF_022682495.2. NCBI lineage: Eukaryota > Metazoa > Chordata > Mammalia > Chiroptera > Phyllostomidae > Desmodus > Desmodus rotundus. The sequence goes on along the minus strand of NC_071400.1, from coordinate 93,254,875 downwards.
ATGCTCAGCTGAGCCACAGGCAAAATGATAAAGTTTACTTTGCAATCTTAAAACCCTCTAATGACATGTTCCTCAGTACTCTCCCTCCCCTCTCACCTGAACCTGACACCCTCCATCTCTAGCCACACCTCGTTCTAGATTTCTCACCATTCAAAGCACCCCACTTAAGGCTTCCCTGCTCTGTGCCATTTCTCCCTACTTTCCAAAAGTCATCTAATGAGTTAATCAACCAAGTAAAGGTGTCACTATAAGGAGATAAGTCCTACCATCTACGTTCCCAGCTAAAATGTGGGGGTTTTTTTTTTCAGATTAAGGTGTCATTTACATGCAATAAAATACACAGATATGAGAGGTAAAGCGCTGGGAAAGTGTAAGAATCATAAAATGTGGGTTTTGCCAGTTACAGTTTGGAAAGTGATTGTAATGGTGGGCTTTGAAGCCAGGGCGGTTACCCTGCTTGTTTCTCTCCAAGTCCTTGAGCTAAGAATGCTTTTGACATTTTCATATGATTGAAAAAAATTTAAAAAAAATAGTATTTCATTATACATAAGCGTTTATTGAAACACAGCCTCGCTCCTCCATTTACATATTTACCTGTGGCTGCTTTTACAAGCAAAGTTGAGTCGTTGTGACAGAAATATTTACTATCTGGCTGTTTACAGACACCTGGTTTAGACCATTTAGGCAATAGACTTTGGGCAGGTAAAGCACACCCTCCCACGTTTAAGTGCTGGTGGAGACTTGAGGCACGAGCAGTATACACACAAGTAAATCATATTTGAGGGGGGTGGTAGTTTCTGCTGTGTAGCAATGGAAAGAAATGCAAAATAAAGTACAATAACAAAGGGCTTTTTTGTTGTTGATAATAGATCAAGAAAAATCATAGATATAGTAGCAAAAAAGACTAGAGAAAGAAAGAACACTACAGTACAGTTAACGTCATCATGAACTGGTTCACCTCTTGTTTCAAACAATCTGGCAGAAGTATTAGTCATAAAAGTGTTCCTACCCTTTGACCTCAGAGTCCGACTCCAGGAAATCTACCCCAAGGACATAACAAAAGTATATAAACTCTGTGTCAAGATGTTCCTTCCCATCAGCGTTTTTCTAACAAAATGCAGGGAACAACCCAAAATGTGTAACAATAGGAAATCAATTGGTTCCTTAACTCAATTAAAAATTATATGCCAAAATAATAGACATGAAGACGAGATACATGAAGAAGTCATGCTGCAATAAAAGACTGTAAAGTCTGGGAAAGGCCACGAATATGCAATCAGTACTTCAGAGAAGGGCCAGAGATACAGTTTGGAAAAATATCACACCTATGATCATTAGTCCTCTTATGAGAAAAAGCCTTCGTAGACCAAGACTACACGCGCACACACACGTGCACGCACACAGCGTGGGAGTGAGCCTCTGGGAACACATTTCCTGTAAATAGAACAAATGATGATTAGCAGGACTTTTATCCAAATCAATTTACTCCTGTACCTCCACTTCAGAAAACTCAAATTCAACTCATCAAGTTGTACACGTTAAATATGTACCGCTTTTTGTATGTCAACCTTTCCTCAATGAAGTGGTTAAAAAAGAAGAAAAATCAAACTCACAGTTTTCATAACCCTTAAGGAACGAACAGGCGACTAAGGAGAGAAGAATTGTTCCTGGTGAATATACAAATTAGAATCACTCCAGTAATCCAGCCACTGTGTCTGTCAATACCTTTAGGCTTCGGTCCTATTTCAAAGTATGCTCTTTAAGGAAAAAAAAGCCCCTTTACTGTCCTGTTTCCCCATTTAATCTAGAGCATTGCAATCCCCGGCCTATAAATCAAATATAAATAAAGAATGAATAGCATCAAAATGCTTTTCATCAAAACAATAAGTTATTGTCACAGGCAATGTGACCAAATGTATTTTGTTCCTAACCATTCTTGCAGAAATGTGCTGACTAAGAAAAAAGTCTGCAAAATAAATGGGCTGACTAGAGAAAAACAAATCCTACAAAAGAAATGTACCGGCTTGGGAAGAAGATAAACTTGTACAAAAGAAATATGCCAACTAGGGGAAAAAACCCACAAATCACTATGCCATATATATCACACATATATGATATGTCATATATATGTCATATTTTTATGACAGTCAATAGGACCAAGGACAGTGGTCCTAAGCTCATCTCTTATCTATGATACAACCTTTCTGGGAGACCTCACACAGATGACAGAGCAAAACTTTATGCCTGCTGGAGGCCGTGGGTTCATATCCTCATGCTTTTTGCACACTGCGAAGCATCATTTGAACTTAAGGCAGGCCTGGAAACAACCCAATGTCAAATAACTGACACGTGGGTAAACACAACGTGATACGTCCGTATGACGGAATATTATTCAGACATAAAAGGGAATGAAGTACTGATACATGCTATAATGTGGATGTGCTTTGAAAATATTATGCAAAATGAAAGAAGCCAAACCAAATATCACGTATCATATGGTTCCATTCATATGAAATGTCCAGAATAGGCAACTTTAGAGAGAGTAGATTCGTGGCTGCTTAGGGCTAGACGGGGGGTAGTGACAGCTCACAGGAATGGGGCTTCGTTTGGAGGTAGTGAAGATGTTCAACCACTGACCATGACGATAGCTGCACAACTCTGAGAAATCAGTAAAAAACAGTAAATTGTACACCTTTAACAGATGAATTGTGTAGTATATAAATTAAATCTCAATAACGCTGCTTAAAAGTTTTTCCAGGCAGGCAAAAGATATTAAGCAACAAGCTTTGGTGTTGTGTTTAAAATTCATAAAAATCATCAATATTATTTTTATATTTTCTATAAAAAAACAAATCCTAAATTAGCCTTATTTCCATCAAGACAGATAAAAAATTTAAATATATTGAACACATGCTTTTTTAAAAAAAATTTTTATTGATTGATTTTAAAGAGAGAGGGGAAGGGAAGGGGGAGAGAGACAGAGATAGACACTGACTTGTTGTTCCAGTAATTGACGCACTCATTGCTTGCTGCTTCTACACGCCCTGCCTGGGGATCGAACCCACAACTTCGGCATACTGGGACAATGTTCTAAACAACTGAATTACCTGACCAAGGCAAATACATACTTTGTTTTAAATGCTTAATACAATTATTACTGAATCTTTTATAGCAGATGCACATTTATTTATTTATTTATTTATTTATTTATTTATATTGATTTGAGACAGAGAATGAGAAGAAGGGGCAGGGAGGGAGGGGGAGAGAGAGAGAGTGGAATATTGATTTGTTGTCCTACTTATTGATGCATTCATTGGTGGCTTCTTGTATGTGCCCTGACTGGGGATCGAACCCACTATGATGGCATATCAGGAAGGCGCTCTAATGAACTGAGCTACCTGGCCAGGGCACAGCAGATGCAATCTAAAAGCATTAAATTTCTAACTATTTTTGGTCACTGAGGCAATCATTTGGACAAAGTTTCAAAGTATTTGAAAACATCTGAAAGCCACAAAGAGAAAAAAATTCTTATATTCTTAAAGAAAAAAAGTCACTTAGGGAACAATGCTTTCTTATCCAGAAGAAAGCAGGGAGAGGTGTACACTTCAAAACTTTTCCTTTGGCAATTTCATTCTTGCTGGAAGCTTTATATTCTTTAAAAGCTATTTATTATCCTTAAAGGAGAAACTCATATTTCTGATATGATTCTTCCTTGAGTTAAAAGGACATTTTTCTGAGGTCTTCTTAAAACTTCACAGGAATGATGCTGGACAGCCCAGATACAGCTCCCTGCTCTGCAGACAGCCCCTCACTGTGTCGTGTGACCCCTTTCATCCCACTCTTCCCACTTGTTTTGAGGCCCTGGGAGGGCAGGGCTGGTATCTGTCCTGGTCACTACTATGTCTGCAGAATCCAGCCCAGTGCATAAGGCACAGAGTAGGTTCTCAAGATATATTTATTATATTGAATTAACCGCTTTGGGTTGTTTTTTTTTTTTACATTAAGTTATTGTTATAAAATATGCTGATCTATGGGCAAAATTCCACAGAAAACTAGAGTAATCTTATCAGGAGTGGCAGATCAGCAAATACCAGATCAGGAGATCAGCAGTGATGACATCATATTTTCCTCTCCCCATGCTGGAGCTACTGAGGGGACAGAGAAATAGACTTCTGAGACATAACTGTCCTCATTGTCAAGAAGTTCCTAAATTAGCGGTTAAAACCAGTTAGACATGAAACAGTTAAACAGGGAGCAGGTTTCAATGTAGTGGAGAGAAAAGTGGATTCAAAAGAACCAAACTGAGTTGGAATCGGGGCTCTCCCAGTGAAAGGTCATGTCCAGGAGCATGGGTAAATCACAAAACAGCCCACTGGACAGGGTGTCGTGGAGATCAAATGAGAAGGGGCGTCCACATGTGTTCTACCAATCCTTCTAGAAACAGGAATTAGGAAGCAGGAGGAGCAGCCAGGTTAGGGGCAGACAGATGAGAGGAAGTCTTCTGGAAGAGAAGCAGGAGAGGGGGAAGGGGCAAGGCGAATGCCACCCGATGTTTTGTAAAACAAAAGATCGGAGAAACTTACTTAATATTGAATTTTCAGTTTTGAAAACAGTTCTTCTTATTCCCAGCCTCATTGTTCCTCCCAAATTGCCAGGGTTGTGTTCCGGCATATCAATCACCTTAGAAAACAAAACAAGTGTGGTTTTGTTACCTGGTAGAAATGTAATTTCCAAAATTTCAACCTTTACTTCTACAGGAATGGTCGTTAGGTAAGGATCTTCCCTAAACAATAAAATCTGATATTCCTTCCAGTTTTCTCATTCAAATACATGCATACTTTATACAGGCCTCACAGTATGTTTCCCTTTCGTGTCTGTTTCTCATCTTTCATTTAAATCACTTGTAAAAAATGTATGAGGGGTGTCTTTACGACCCTCCTCACTTCATTACTCAACCTGTCAGTTCTGGGCAATGTTCACACTTCAAGTTCTGAGTGTCTGGGGCCTTCTACTTTGGTATTCTACTTTGGTATTCATGTCCCTCCCATAATAACCGCCCTCTCCCACTGCCCACTTCATTCCCTAAAGATTTTCCATAAGCAAATCTGTCAATCTTTGTGGAAAAGTATACCAAAAGTATTTATTTGCAGAAAACCATTAGAAGTTCTTAAAAAAAAAAAGGTAATGTCATCCATGCTGGGACATTCTATATGTCAGACACCTAAGTGCGACCCTGGATGTCTCCCTCTTCCCCATCCCTCATATCCAATCTGTCAAGTCGTATCAGTCTCCCCCCTCCAGATTTATTGTGTTCATCCACAGCTCTGACCAGCACCCAAACCACAGCTCCTCCCCCAGGCTACAGCCAGAGCTTACTGACTGGCTGCTGTACTGTCACAGGGCCCACGTCCACCCTGCGTGCCGCCGCAGGCAGAGTAGTTGTGGTATTTCTCCTACTTGAAATCCTTGACTGCATGGTATGAGGCCAGTCTATCCCTCCAGCCTCACTCCCCATGCTCTCCCCTCACACCCTGAGCTCTGGTCTCCATGGCCTTCTTTCAGATCTTCCTGCCATGGGAACCTGGCACATGCTGTTTCCTCTGCCCAGAACATCTTCTCCCACCCCCTTAGCCCCTCTTCCTAAATCACACCATCCTCAACCTTGAGATGTTAGCTCAACTATCCAATATGAGCTTTTACAGGTGCTGATATCCCCAGGCGCCATAGTCTAGTCAGGGTCTTCTCTCCGTGCCGGACCTGCTGCTGCACAGCTGTCAGTTTGGGTCTGTGGAGCGCTCTGTGTGCTAGGCTGTAAATCTCTGAGAGCTGGGTGGAATAGAGCTGGGTGCAAACACTCTATCCTTTCCGTTGCTCGCAGCCCCTCAAATATATGGAACTGGGATATGGTACGCACTAAAGGAACGCATGAATGAATGAGCCAACGAACTCAGACCAAATCACTTCAGATTTATTTTTATGATTACTTCACAGAAATTCAGAAACACGTGTTTTTATGAAAAGCCTGTTCTCATTAGTCATTGCTGTTTTCTCAGTTCTGTTCACTACGATCTCATGGTTTTGTTTCATCTATATTTTACATTGTTAGAACACACTACAGTTGGGTGAGTTAACTTGTTGCAATGGAATTGTTCAGGCTTCTCTCTCACAAAAACCTTTCTTTCTGGTTTTTCCTAATTGCTATATATTTCCATACCCTAATTGCTATATAGTGCTCTATAAGATGCCTTGGCAAATGGAATTGCCTGAGATAAAATTTTTCCAAGAACTTATCTGATCTTATCAATGCCCCAGAAGAATTTTCCGAGCACCGTGCTCCAATTATGCTCTAAAAGTCACGGAGGAGAAGGGGTGGGGAAAAAACTTGATTACACCCCTTGCTGAATGAAGTGCTCAGTTCTGAAGTGCTCTTGGCCTTGGCATCTCTTTCCTATCTTTTCTGGTTGATTAATTATGCCTAGATTAAGTATTACTGAAGTGAGGTGACAGAGGGCATTCGCTTCCAGTTTGCAAATGCCCAGCCCCTTATGTATTTTCTAGAAAAGGGCAGATAAGACTGGACTACCCGCCACAAACTTGTAAGAAGTCCTAAGTATATCCACAGCCTCAATTTCCACTTGTGTTTGAGAAAACGTGAACAATCTAGGAAGACCACAGTGATAAGCCCCCCCCCCCCCCCGGTTTCTTCTTATAGTTTACTGTGATTTTTCAGTCCACTCTTACTTACTGTGTCGGGTCCATCTACCCAGACAGAGTCTTTTAATGTAGTTCATTCAGTTATTGGCACATTTAGTATTCAAGAAATGTTCTAATATGAACCATTGAGAATAAGTCAAATGATTCAGGAAGCCTGACCTAACTGCTTACTTGGTATGAACTTGACAAAGACCTCAAGACCAGAAAATATTTCCAAAATTAAAGTGGGGCAGGGGAGAGAAAGAAAATGCAGTGAGCACAGGGCTTGTCCAAGGACATGAAATACTCGTCCAACATAAGGGAAAGTCTGGAAATTCCTGTCAGAGCAATATGAGAATATTATTTAGAAACATTGAGGTAAGTATCAGAGAAAACAGCTGGAAAAATTAAGGGTGGCAGAGAGGATGTGAGGATTACTGAATTTTTTCATTAAAGACCTTATGGAACTGTAGGCTTTTTAAACTTTGTACATAGTATTATTTCAATAAAGATACAAATTTAAGGCCTAAATAGTAAAATGTATTATTTACACCTTCCACAAGAATATTAGTTCACAACATACCTGCTGTTTTCAGAAGCAATAAATATAACCTTCTCCTGAAATGACAGCACAGGAAGAAATCCTAGGGTGTAATAGCCGTGGAGACCCTCCGATTAAAACATACTAGCATGGAAACCAGTGGAGAAGGCAAAGAAAATGTTAGAGGAAAGATGGGGAAGCAGGTAGAAGTAACTTCCCAACTCTAATGATGCCCTGAACGTCAGCGAAAAGAGAAACACAGAGTGAGAACTGACAGGGGAGTTGGCCACTCTCGCTGGCCTGGCTTAGGAGGCCTCATCTGGAGTTGCCCGTCAGCAGTCAAAGAACATCCAAGCAAGGCACAAGCTGGTAAAATCCAAACACTCAAGAAGGGAAAGGTTCAGAAAAATAGCGAAAAAGTGCATTTCTGGCCAAGCCTGGCCCAACTAGCTGCCTTGCAGAGTTATCAGGCAATTCTACAAGCTCTAAAGATGACAACATGACGGTCTCGTGGGTAATAAGCAACCTGATTGAGCAACACAATTAAGGAAAACATCTTTGTTCCTGGCATTCCTTCCACAAAAATCCTGAAAGACAGGAGAATATCATAGTTTCAAAACATATCTTTTATCATTATTCAGGCGGTAAAAGAAAAGAGCCTCAAATATGCTTTAGTTTTAATACCAGCATTTCCAAAATCCCCGAGATCTTGGATCTAAGAAACAAAAATAAACACAGGCTGTTGTCTGATCCCCACTCCAGATACGTCCTTTCTTGGAGCCAAGTTATATAGCATAAGAAAAAATAAAAAAGGATCAATAAGTAACGAATATGGGTGGTGATAAAGCTTTCAGAGATGTAAAAATACCACACAAGGATAAGTATGAACTGATTAACCTTTACCAAAGTTTCTGCAGCCCATAATAAAAGTGTAATGGGTTCAAGACTTCATGAGTGCCAGGCATCTTAAACAACAAAGTCAAAAGAGGTTAACCTCTCTTATCAAAAATTAAATTCCTAAATGGCAGCGAGGGAGGGAGCATAAGCCCTGTGACATAGCCCCGTCAAGGCCGGCTTCCCTTAGGTTATTTCATTTGCGGGCACTGGCGGAGCCTGCGCCGAGCAGACCATTTCCAGTCTCTCAGGCAACACATGGTGATTCTCTCCAACTTTATAATATATATTCCTTTACAAAGATACCCCAAATCATTCCTTTCTTACTGTCCATTAGTTCCCTCTGTTCGTTTTTTTAAGACCGGTCCTCATTTTGATTGGCGGAGTGATAATCGACTTGAGTGTAAAGTATAAACCGATCTGATATCAGTATGATGTTAAGTAATACTGTGTCACACTGCCAGCTACAGCAGTCTCCCGGGGCTGCGAGTCAAATCTAAACTCTTCCGTGGCATTCGGGTTCCACCTCATTCAGACACTGTCTAGCTATGCTCTCCCCATACATTCTTTTTTTCTTCCTATTTATCTTTTTATGATTTATTTATTTTTTTAAGGTACAATTTACATTCAAGATTATTTTATAGTAGTGTCAGGTGTACAACATGGTGGTTAGACAATCAAATACTTTACAAAGTGTTCCCCCTCATATTTCCAGTGCCCACCTGACACCCCCATGTATTCTAACCTGGGGTTTCTGTCTCAGCCAAACAAGGCCATTGCCAATGGCCCCTCTGCTCCCCTCCCTACAATCTCACTATATGTGTGTGTGTGTGTCTATACACACGCGCTAATAGGTCAGGTGTTGGGGCAGTGTACAGTCCACAGTAAAAATCGGCCTTCAGTAAGAGTGGGCTGTGACGAAGAGGCTTCTGGGAACTCAACCTCCGCCACAGGGCATGCGGAAGGCAGGCAAGGGGAAGGATACCCTCTTTTAGGGGCAGCTGCTATAGTCAGTGCCTCTCCTAAACCTCAGGATCAAAGACAACACAAATCCATGGGTAGCATTTCACGCCCATTGGTTTTGCAGGGCCTAGATACTGACTGTGTACCCTTTTCCCGAAGGTGCTTCTCCAGGCACTGCCTGCTGTGGACTTGGTGTTGAATAACGTACCTATGGAGGCCTGTGGTGCACAGAGCTTCTAAAATAAGTTACTCTTGGCTTTCTTAGGGAAAACTTAAGACTGTCCAAAGATCAAGCAATTGAACAGTGAGGTGTAAAATAACCTTTGCCTCTCCAGTTTTCCATTACCAATCTTGCGCCTGTCATTTTTTCCCCTCCTCTGGTTTCAAAATGCATTCTTTGAACACACCCTGTATTTATCACCCGTCTCCATGTATTTTTAGTTAATGTTTCATGACAATATCTATTGGCGGATTTTGTGTTTCCCACTGCAGCTTTACCATCACACCTGAGTCTACAGGTAAAGGGAAAAATAAGAGACGAGAGATGGGACTGGCAGAGGGGAGCAACTGAAAATTAAATACCCGCGGTTGTTTTTCAAGTTCTCTGGTGTTTACTAGAAGCCTGAGTTCTGACAACAAGCAGCATCGGGCCTGTTTTAATTAGAGGTCTTCCCTTGAAATGAGAGCTTTGTAGCCTAAAACAGTTAACCAATACTCTTCCAAACGTTTTTCTTAGAGTTAATTTTATACATGCACACGTCATTATGCCATGTGTTTTATATATAACATATGTTATCTGTCATATAATACATAATTATTAAAATCATATAGTTATATATAAGTTGTGCTCATATATAGTTATTAAAATCATTTATTCAATATAGATTTAAGAAATATAACAACTGCCATGTTGGTTGTAGCTAACAAGTGGTAATTGAGAGAACAGTTGATACAAGATGCTATTTCATCAATTGCGGGATTTGAATACAAGCTGTGTTTGTGTAGGACAATGTCCTTGTACTTAGGGGATGCTGAGGCACTTTCGTGGGGAACTGTTGGGATATCTGTAATTAATTCTCACATGGCTCGGGGTTGGGGGTGTCCATCCATAGAAAGAGGAAGCAAATGTGGAAATGTTAGCGATTAGTAACTGTAGGTGAAAGGTGGGGTGGTGTTCATTGACTAGTTTTGCAAATTTTCTATAGATTTAAATTTTTTAAAAAACTCTTAGAGGAAAAGGATATTTCTTGTTATGAACGTTCAACAAAAGCCTACTTCCTCTCAGGTAAAACAAAGCATAAATATAAGAAAAACACCAAAAACTCTCTAAAATCTTGATTAAAATACATTATCAAAATCAGAATACTTTTCTTTTTTTTCTTTTTTTTATTAAATACTTTTGAATTTTATTGTTGTTCAATTACAGTTGTCTGCATTTACCCCCCACCCCTCCCCATCACCCCAGCCATCCCCACCTCCCTCCCCTGTTTCCACCCCCCCTTGTTTTTGTCCATGTGTCCTTTATAGTTGTTCCTATAAAATACCAGAATATCTTTCTGTAAAATTTTACAACTAAAACAAAATGTCTATCTTTACTCAAAGAAGGGTGTTAATCTGTAGTCAGTACTGTTGCATTCCAAAGTCAAACAGTCTGCAATGAAAGCAAGAATAACATATACAAGATAGCAAAGATGCACGGAATGAATGGTAAGTCCTCAGGATTGGCAGGAAACTTTTAAGGAACCTGTAAGATTTCACATTCATTCTCCAAGGTAAGTAAGTCCCTAGAATTTTAGATCTCAAAAGCATCAGAGAAATACAGTCCAATAGTTCAATCTTCAGTTTCTAGGTAATATAATAAAGGGTCAGAGAAAATTACATAAGTGTAGAAATATACAAGTGTTTAAAAGCTGTAAGTGCTTTTAAAGTTGATCTGGAACCCCTGCTTGTGAGTTGCAATCAGTATTAGATCAATGTCCCCTGGAAATGTCCTAGTTCTTTCAGGTAACTCTTTCCAAAGGAAATAAATTTAGTCTCCAATTTCAAATCCTGGCAGTTCCAAAAGTTTGAAGCATTTCCAATTGAATAAAAGTAAGTCAAGTGTGTTCCCAAGTTTCTAGAATGATTAACAAAACATATTTGGTGAGGAAAAGGGTAATAAATAAAAAGCAGATATGGGAACAACAAATTAAAAAGTTGAAAAACCCTCAGGCTAACTGCTTGCTTCTGGAATCAAGCTTCCACTTTTTTTGTTTTGAAGCTTTCAAGGCTTTACCCAAAAACCGTTTAGTGTTTTTGGTTTGTTCAAAGGCCTTGCTTGTCTGTCTACTATGAGTACTTGATTTGGCCCAGCAGCCTGATTTCTTCAGGATCAGGTTATCTTTGGAGACTAGCTGGCTTTTGCTCAATTCCCTTTGGAACAGGGGCTATTATTTTTCTACTGAAATTAGTGAGCTTCTGGTTGAGTATTAGACAGGACTGTCTCACGGAAACAGTGCCTGTTGGCCTACATGCAGCCAGGCTCTTCAGAGAACAGGTTGTTCCTAGAACTGCATTTTTAAGCCTTCAGCTCGATCCTTCTATGTATGATCAGACTCGTCTAGAGCAAGGATGGCCAATTTCTACCCTGAAGGTTGCTTGAGCTGTTGTAGACTGCTTTGGCTCCTTGCTTTAGAGAAAAGTCTCTGAAAAATGGGATCTTGGTTATTGAATATTTTGAAACCATCCCTCCTCCAGGGACTCTAATACTTTTCATGCACATATTTAAATGGACAGATCTGACCAATGGTAATTCAGAAAATCAGTGGCCACTGTGGAGAACTTCTGAGAAAAACTTCATTTTCTTAAAACCAAACTGGACAATAACAGCACTAAAATTGGCAAACCTGAAGGGAATGCCTACTTTGAATGGTGTTTTGAGGCTTCCACACAGGACCAAGAATCTAAAGTTGCCTTTTTGCAAAAGAAAGTTTTAGAATTAACAGAAGTTACTGAACCTTTAAAGAGATACGAATGGCTTCCCACCTGTTCTTTATCTACACTGCTGTCTTGCCCTTCCCCTCTACTCCACGGTTTCAGGATCTGTCTCTGGGTACCCTATTCGATGAATACTTTGCCGTAGCCTTCTTCTCCAGCATCCTCAAACAACTCTTTTTCTCTAATTCCTTTATTGCAAGCTCCACCTCTGATACCAGGTTGCCTTCACTACCGGCTTCCACACCCCCAGTTCACCTCTGGTGCCATCTTCCCCGGAATTCTCTCCAACTCCTTCTTCCTCAATTTATCAGGACAATTTAAAGTCAAGCACTCTGGGGGTCCCAACAAACCTCAGGTTTTGTATGTTCCCGAGAATTAAGACTTTCTCCTGAGGTAACTGAGGATCCTCACAAGTTTGCTAAGGAATTTGATATTGTTATTCAGACCTATTATCCTGGACTTTCTGATTTATATCAGCTAATTCGTGATAGTTGGTGAAGGCTAGGCTCAACGTTGGATGAGAACTGCCCAATGGGAACATCCTGAAACAGATTTAGAAAAACAAGTCTCTAATTTTGAGGTAAGAAACTAGAGAACTCACTAGAGAGCACGGAGCAATTCCTAAGGCTTTCCCAAAGCCTGTTGGTTGTAGCAACATTCAAACTTGTTCACAATTCTGATGAGTCTGTTCATGACTATTATAATCGACTAAAGGTCATTTTAAAGGAAAATTCTGACCTTCCTTCCGATGTTGATTTTACTTGTAACCTTTAACTTCATTGTTTGTTAATGGTTTGAACCAAGACCTTTTTCTTTTAGTTAAGAGGACCAGGATGGAATGGGAGACCATGTCCACCCTAGATTTAGTTAATTTTGTTAAATCACCTTGGTTGTACCCTAGCTGGGCCACCTAGAAGTGACTGCCATGATTTTTAACGTTCAGCCTTGGCAAATGAAAGCCCCTGTACAAAACAAAAAGATTCCAAGTGTCTGCCACTTTTGCAAAGAGCCAGGATGCTGGAAAAGGGATCATCACAAGTTTAAATGCTTCAGGTGCCCTCAGCCTTGTAATCAGTCTTCTAACAGGCCTTCCAAGGTCCTCCTAATCCTCAATGGTGGGGCTCCAAGGAACAACAGGGGCTTTTTCCAACCCTCCCTCTTAATTGGTTTAGATCAGCTTGGAGAAACTTTTCTTTAAATTGATAATGAATCTCTCTTAGTACAAAACTTCTGTGTGTTTTACTCAAAAATGACAGTCCTGACCTAATTTTATAGGAACAATGGGAGAACATAGCCTTTACCAGGGGTAACCAAACTTTTGGCGTCTCTGAGCTACACTGGAAGAAGAAGAGTTGTCTCGGGCCACATGTTAAATAAATAGTGACACGTAACCACAAAAAATATCTCATAATGTTTTAAGTAAATTTATGATTTTGCGTTGGGCTGCATTCACAACCATCTTGGCTGCGTGCAGCTTGCAGGCCGCAGGTTGGACACCCCTGCGTTAAAGCCTTAGAGAAGATTTTTATAAACCCACCTGCTCTTGGGCATCCCAACTATCAGATCCCCTTTTTCCTTTTGGTATATGAAAAGAAAGGGAATGCCCTTGGGATACTCACCCAAAAAACATGGGGACCACCATAGATCCCTAGGATACTAGTCAGCAACTGGACCCTGGATATCTCCTTTGCCTCAGAGCCACTACTGCCACTGAGGACAGGTTGCAGGACCCCCTGTGACCATCTTTGTACCCCATGCAGTAGAAGCCCTTCTGAATCCTCGTCATACCCAGCATCTGTTGGTTAGTCACCTTACTTCCTATGAAATCCTTCTGCGAACTTCTGTTCACACAACTCTTCTGCATTGTAATAACCTCAATCCAGCCGCTCTTCTCCCTTCTGAGACCAGTGAAGCCCCCCATAATTGCTTGGCACTGACAGATAACCTCCTGAGTCTGGGTCATGGTTTGCAAAACTCCTCTGGGTTTAGCTGTTTTCTCATGATTTACAGATGGTTCATGTTTTAGAAATAAAAACAGAGAGTATTGTACTCATTATGCAATTGAAGTCACTGAGGCATTTTTACCTTTGGCTACTTCAGCCCAGCAGGCCGAATTATATACCTTCACTCGGGCCTGCATTTCAGCCAAGGGCAAAAGTGCCAGCATTTCTACTGAAGTCCATATGCGTCTGGAGTAGTTCATGACTTTGGAATATTATAGAAACAATGTGGCTTTCTTACTTCCAATGGAAATAAAACTAAAACTGGCCCTTGTGTTCAGGAATTATTAGATGCCTATACTTTTTCTTGGCGCTTTAGCCATATTAAGATCCCAGGGCATTCTAAACTTGACTCTCTGGAAGCTAAAGGAAATCACCTTGCTAACACTTCTGCAAGGAATGCTGCCCTCAAAGGCATCAGCATCAGTCAAACCCCTGTCATGCTCCAAAGCTGACAATTTAGAAAAATTGGCTAGAGAAGCCCAATAATTGGTTTCAGAAGTAAAAAAAACAAAAAAAAACCCCAAGATTGGAAATCTAATAATTGCTGGTTTGACAAAAGAGAAAGCTCTGGTTCAGACCAAATAACAGCTCAGTGCTACCAGAGACTCTGAAGTTTCCACTCGGAACTACTGTATATGCATTAGACTATTGGCCCACTGACAAAATGATGGCATGTATGAATCAATATTGTGGGGGAAATATTAATAAGGTCGTGAAAAGTACCTACCTTACTTGATCTACCTGTCAAAAGTATAACCCGGGAAATGCACTGTCCCTGGACATTTTAAATTGCCTAATTGGCCATTTGAGATGTGGCACATAAATTCATACAGCTTCCCCCATCTCACGGATATATATATATATATATATATATGTTTTAGTCATGGTCTGTTTTCTCACTAGACTGAAACTTTCCCTTGTAGACAGGTTACTGCCTCCTGGTGGCTGAAGTCATTAGAGAAGATTATCCTTACCTGGGGAATTCCTCTTGAATAGTTCCTCTTGACCTAGGAACCCACTGTACGGGTCAGGTGCTTCAACAAGTCTGTACCGGTTGGCCAGTTTTACAACACCCTTAATTATGAGGTTCATGTGGTCTTAAGGTTGGATTTCAAAAACCATTAATAATTACCTTTAAATGGCAAACGAAAGGAAAATTTCATCATCAGGGTGGTGTGTCCATCTGTGCAGACTATAAAAGTCGCGTGATCTGCTCAGCTCTTCGTACTCCTATTTTATTCTCCCAGCTGCCTTGCTGTTTGGCTGCCAGGTAAGTGTGCTTTTGGTACTACCTGGAGCTCTTTCTGCTTCCTTTCAGAATGCTGTGAAAGATAGTGGTCTAGAGAGAAGGTGGGTTTGTGCTATCTAAAGTATTACCAGTAACTTAGAGACTAGAAGCTGTGGTCAGATTTCTTCAACACCGCAGCGTACAGAGTGCAGAGCAGGTACATAAACAGTGAAGAATGTCATAATTACTAATTAAAGTGTTTGGCTTCAGCATATCTCCTAATAGATGTACTCTAAGGACTGACATTTAACATACTAAGATTATTTTTTAAAACATGTTTGCAGTCACTGGTGCAGTTCCCGCAGTTCCCACTCCATCTCTTCTCCTCCTTCCCCTCTTTTATGGCCCCGAACCCCAGTCCCCAGCCTTTTCTTTACGATTCCCCACCTGTGCCAAGGAAACAGCCCAGTGGCACTGAACTCCTGCTGGCAATCATCAGTATAAAACGCCACTTCAGCTTTTTGGTAAGCTCATTTCTTTTTCAACTTACAGGACACCAAAATAAGTGCAAAAATGTCTTCTAAAGAACTGAAGAGCATTTTTGAAAAATACGCAGCCAAAGAAGGTGATCCAAATCAGCTGTCGAAGGAGGAGCTGAGGCTGCTGATTCAGAATGAATTCCCCACTCTACTAAAAGTGAGTGCACAACTGCAGAGCCCCCTGAACCGGGCCTGTGAGGGTGGGAGGGGAGGAGAGGCGAGAGGAAAGGACCCAGGAAGAGGCTGAGGTCGGTGATGCTGATCACAGCTCAGTCTGGGGCAGAGCACACAGCAGCCAAGGTACAGGTGTTATTTAAGGGAAGGCACTTAATGTGTGTTTCCCATCCCTGGTGGCAGACCACACTTCATACAGCAAACTCCTAGAAAGCAGGGGCCCAGCCTCCTCTCCCCCACAGCCTTACACAGAACTCTCCAGACTAGCCATAGTAAATGGAAGCGGGGATGGCACTTGTACCAAGGTAGGCCTGGAACATGCACAGGTTGCAACGCAAATCAGCCTGGATTCGGCCTGTCCGTGCCAAGCTTTAGTAAAAACAGAGGCCAGTAAATTAATATTAGTTGACTTTGGATGCGCTTCATCATTATAGGTAGTATCTCTCAATAAGACCGACACTTATTTGGCAGTCTGTTAAAAAACCAAAAACAAAACCCCGCTTCCAGCCAACAATTAGAAGCGATCTTCAAAATGGAAGGGCTACAGTTGGTACATCCAGCTAGGTCATTTATTAGCTGTAACTGCAGAAGAAGTGTTTGCTTTCCAGGTTTTAACCAAAAATGTCCCTTCTGCCAATATGACATGTGAAAAGGTTTCTGGTTTTAGTTGTTGAGACAGCTTCTATTTTGGTAGAAGAAAAGAAAAGCAGCTGAATTCAATGACGTTATAATCCAATATCTTCTCATTTTCTTATGGTTAAAATGTAAAAGAACTTTACAAAACAGTTAAAGGCAAAAAATACAGTTAAAAGCACTAGCAGAAAAAAAGAAAGTTTTTAATTAAAAATTAAAAGAAAGGTTTTGTAGAAAAAATAAATTCTAAAAAAAAATACTTGTTTACAAAAGGAACCAAAATAATATAAAGGAATATAATAATAAAAGAAAGAAAAAGAATAATCTAACAAGAGACCCTAGGCAATCTAACAAGTTGCTTTAAAAGGTAAGGCTGGCCCTGGCTGGTGTGGCTTAGTGGATTGAGTGCCAGACTGCGAACCAAAGGGTCACTGGTTCTATTCCCAGTCAGGGCACATGCCTGGGTTGCAGGCCAGGTCCCCAGTGGGCAGGGCACGAGAGGCAACCACACACTGATATTTCTCTACCTCTTTTTCCCCCTCCCTCCCCCTCTCTAAAAATAAATAACTAAAATTTTTTTTAAAAAAATTAAAGGTAAGACTGGTAGAATTTTCTAAATTTTTCTGTATTGTATGTATTTCCTATAAAAAGCACATATGACTTTTATAATTTGGATAGGGGTAGGAATACTAATGGTAAGTTTTGAAAAGTCTACTTACCAAGTCATGTGCCTGATTATATTGCCATAAGGATTACTAAGGTTTTCCAAGCTACACTGTTTACATCATCCTCTTGTATGCTTTAGAATCTAGTAAAGACTTCAGGAAAAGAGCATTTGGTAATTATTAAACAGGTACTGAACAACTACCTTACAGTTTGTTCTTGAGATCATAGCAAAGTGCCACATGTCTTTGTAGGACCATTAAGGGTTAAAACATATCTTGAAGATATATAGATCTGTTGCACTACAGTGTGGACAGAGTTAACACTACTGCACTGTATACTTAAAAAATGGTTAAGATGCTTAATGTTATGTTATGTGTTTTTTACCACAGTTAAAAAAATCTTTTTCCGGAGCTGACATATAAACAACACTGTTGGTTTCTGAAGTACTATTTTGTTATAGGTAGACTCCTACCCGAAAGTCAGAGCTGTAACGTCTTTAGGATTTGGGTTTTAAGGCAGAGACAAACATTAACTCTGCTTAAAACACTACAGGAATATCTGTAGTCAAAGAGAGTCAAGCTGCGCATGAGCTGATGTAACATCTCTAGCGGTGGCTCTCGGAGCATGGCGGGGCTTGGACCAGCAACATCAACATTGCCTGGGAATAGAATACAGATTCTCGGGCTCCACCCCAGGCCAGGTGAATTGGAAATTCTGGGAGTGGGAACTTCAGTCTGTATTTACTAAGGTCAGCAAGGTGATTCTGATGTGTGCCACAGTGTGAGAACCACTGATGCAAAGGCATCCTGCCTAGCACAGAGGTGGGCTGCAGCCCAGGGTTTGGCAAAAACTAAGGGTAGTTGCTAGTTAAGGGGTTGGGCTCTAGAGTCCAAATTTGGACCCCAAGTCCTCTACTTACCAGCTGTGGGCCCTAGAGTAAGTCAGCAGCTGTCTCAGACCCTGAGTTTCCTCATCTGTAAAGTGGATCTCCCCCACAGGGTAGTTGGAAGGATTGCACAAGCTACCAAAAGCCCTTGGCACCGTATCAGCCAGCAGCAAACCATACATAGGTGTGCTGTCTCAATTATATGCCAGCCAGCTCTGGAGGCACACATAGAACCAGCTCCCACGAACCCTTGAGGCAGGGGTCCTCAACTGTTTGTGGGCTGTGAGTCCCTCCAAAGTCAGTGAAGCCCTCGGACTCTTCAAAAGAATGGTTTTGGAGGCATAAAGGAAAATACTTAGGATTTCTAGAAAACCAATTATATTAAAATGCATGTAATAAATATTAAAATAATAAATGTAGTTATAAAAAATAGAAATGGTAGCCCGTTCTGTGACATGGAGCAATATTAGAGCTAAAGTTGGTTTTTCCACATCTAACTATCAGCGGCACGTGATCGAAAGCTCAGCCTCCTTCTTGGAAGGCAGACACAGTGCCTATAATTTCAGAGAATGTGTCAGCAGTACACACTGATTCATTTTCTCTCCTCTCCCCATCCCATCCTTTTTTGTCTAACACTAGGGTCCAAACACCCTAGAGGACCTCTTTAAAGAACTGGACAAGAACGGAGATGGAGAAGTCAGTTTCGAAGAATTCCAGGAGTTACTGAAAAAGATATCCCAGTGAAAGAAAAAGCAAAAGGATGTCATTCTGCTCACCAAGAAAAGAGCACCTGGGAAGGGGCCATATTCTACCTGCAGTCCCCAACGTCTCTGTTTAAGCCTTTCCAATTATAATGATCTGGCAGTGATATCCAATTATTGCTAATAAAGAAATTCTTAAACATGCCTCACCTTGTAAAGTACTGACCTTCATAGTTTAATAGATTTGAAAATAACCTTAGTCTGATGCATCTAATTTTATAGATTTAAAAAGAGAAAGTCCAAAATACTTCCACGATCTTGATCAACACTACAAAGGCGGTGTCGGAGACGTGGAAAGAATTCTGATGTGCCAAACCAACTTCCTCACCCCACTCTTCCACCAGAATAACCCTGTCCTTGCTCTGCCTCCCTGACTACTTAGTACTCACTCAACTCTGGTCAATAGCTAGTGAGAAACAGACTTCAAAGAACAGACACTTGTCTTTAAAGTCATCTCCCAGCATGCTCCGTGCTTTTTGAATCACTGACCCTCTCACAGAGTAGAAGGAATACAAGACTAACACTCAGTTCTTCTGCTCCATCACCAAGGGGGTGGCCTCGGTTTTGGTATGTGATGTATAAAATAAAAGGGACAGAAGACATAGCCCCTTCCCAGCTCTGGCAATCCTGTGCTGCTAGGACACTGGGTATCTGAGAAACAGCTTCTCCTCAAGTTCCCCGTGCTGAGTCCAGCTGGGGAGTGGGGTGAGGGGGAAGGAGTGTGGGAGAAGCATTTAACCAAAAAAAAAAAAAAGAAAACTGACTTCTAACTCTTCCACCTAGAAACAAAGGAGATTTTTATACATAGCGAGGGAATGTTTAAATATAATATGAATCATTCTAATTCAACACACACACATTCTCATGGCATCAAAAGCCTTAAACATTTCTAATCAGCAATTATATTCCACTGTAGGGATACCCCATAATAGTCTTAACTATTTCCCCATTGTGGGGCATTTAGATTATTGTCATTTCTGATTTTTCTAAATAATGTCATAATGAGTACCTGTTCATATCTCTGTCAACAAATCAGATTTCCCTAGGAGAATTTCTGGGAAGTAAATATCTGAGTCAGAGGGTATGAATATTTTTATGGTTTCTGAAACAGACCACCTAACTGATTTTCCAAAACGTTGTGTTGATTCTTATTTCTACAAACAGGCAGGAGAACGACAGCTTCGCTCCCTAGACTGCATTAGCCAGTCTCATTTTAACAACTTTGTTAGTCACAATAACGCATATCTTTTTTTCATTTCTGGTTTTAATAGGAACCTCCTACTTACTATTTCCCCACTGAGTTTACTGTCAGATACTGGTTTGTAACAGATATTCTTTCTCTCATTTAAGAAGTGCCCCTTTCAGCCCTTGTCGGGAAGCTCAGCTGGTTAGAGCGTCTCATCCTGATACACCAAGGCTGCGGGTTTGATCTCCAGTCAGGGCACAGACAAGACACAATCAATGAATGCATGAATAAGTGGCCAACAAATCGATGTCTCTCTTTCTCTCTCCCTCTCTGTCTCTCTCTCTCCCTCTCTCTCTTTCCCCACCCCTCCCCTCTCTCTCTAAAATCAATAAACAAAAAATTTTAAAAAAAGAAGTACCCTTTCCTTCTTAGTTTGTTATGAGACTGTGAGGCCCAAGGTTTACATACTGTAGACTGCCTACTGAGCATCTGTGGCAATATGAGGGTTCTTCCTTCTGTTTGGTCAATTTAATTCCTCAGACACACTATCCAGTCACGACTGATTAATCCTTAATGCTTTTAAATTAGGCACTCTAATAGTTTATTTAAGGTTTTTACATCTTTAGTAATAACCTACATTACAGTTTGGGGTTTTACTTTTTATTGCATGTGCTTTGTTGAATTCTAATATCTAGGTCATACTAGCTTCCCATTTTAGCCTATATTCTAATCTCAATCAGCCACTTGCAGAGTAAATATACATGATCTCTTTCAACTCCAACATATACATACACAGCACCTACTATGGGCAAAGCATTATACAAGATGCCTTAGAGCCCTGGCTGGTGTGGTTCAGTGGACTGAGTGCTGGCCTGGGAACCAAAGGGTCACCGGTTCGATTCCCTGTCAGGGCACATGCTTGGGTTACAGGCCAGGTCCCTAGTAGGGGGAGCACAACAAGAGTCAACCACACATTGATGTTTCTCTCCCTCTGTTTCTCCTTCCCTTCCCCTGTCTAAAAATAAATAAATAAAATCCTAAAAAATAAATAAATATGTTTAAAAAACAGATGCCTTAGAAATACCCATTTCCATGCCTCTCCGATCCTAAGTCAGTAAGTCTGGGATCAGGCTAGGAAAGGCTTAATGGAAGAGATAGTATTTCAACTGGGATTTGTAGGAAGAACTTTGAAGGGAAGTTGTAAGGAAGGGGAGCCTGGGCATTCAAAAGGAGAGAAAATACTCCAAGTAAACACATGATAGCCAAGTGCAAGGCAGTTCAGGGAACATACTCCATTTTGGGTGTAAAGCTAGCTATGATGAATAAAGAGGGCACCTTGGCTTCAGATCATGAGAGCCCTTGGTTGCCAAGCTAAACAAAGGTCTACCCTGGCATTTGTATCAGGTGCAATATCCTGGCCACTATATCAAGTGGCGATTGGCATTTAAATTAACTAAAATTAAATAAAATTTAAAATTCAGTTCCTCAGCCAAGCTAGCTACATTTCAAGTGCTCCATATCCCCATGTGGCTAGTGATTACCATGATGGATGGCACAGATACAGAACACACTGCCATGGCAGAAAGTTCTAGTTGACCATGCTGGTAGCATTAATGAGGTGCACTCATGTACTGCCCATATATTTAGTTATGTTTCACCAATTTATGTTTTGCGCCTCCAGCTAAACTGGAGGGGCAGCAACAGCTCATTTGTAATACACTATGTTTTTTTAAAGATTGTATTTATTTATTTTTAGAGACAGGGGGAGAGAGGGAGAAAGGAAGGGACAGAAACACCAATGTGTGGCTGCCTCTCACACCCCCCCCACACACACTGGGGACCTATCCCACAACCCAGGCATGTGCCCTGACTGGGAATTGAACCAGTGGCCCTTTGGTTTGCAGGCCAGCACTTAATCCACTGAGTGGCACCAGCCAGGGCTATAATACACTATGTTTAGAACTGCACTTAAGTGGATGAGCTCCAAATGCACAGTGGCTTTTGTCTTTTTAATAATCTCTTTCCAGTAGCATCCAGTTATTTCTACTGCAAAAAGGAAATCTTTCAAGGGATTGAAATACCTATTCCTAAGGCATTTCCTATTGAGCTCAAGGTATAAAAGCTTTAAAACACATTAGCTTTGAAGTACTCATTTAGTCATTTATTTGTTGTTAAAATCATGGACTACCCTGTGATTCACTAACAGGGCTTACTCTTAGCCCTGCTGGTACTTTTCAGAAAGTAGACTTGGGTAAGAGGCGGGGAGTGTGGTGGAAAAGATGCTCTAGCCATTAGACAGCGGGCATCGTGACTGGAATAATTTTTCTTTCTCCAGATAGAGAGCAGTTACCATGGCCAACAGCCTGATATCAACTCTAAGCCTATCATACCCACAGAGACAGAATTAAGTGACGATTAGGATCCCAGACTGGTCCATAAAAGGCTATTTTATGCAAAGTATAGCTGTCTTCTTAACAGCTGCTTTTATGGGAAAAGTTCCTTAGCCCAAACTAAGCTCCAAATGATTTCTGTAAGGTTGTTTTTTAGTTGGGAGATGTTTACTACAATGTTCTAAACACAAAGCACTCTTCAAAGTAATAAAAGTTGCCTAAAAAGTTACTCTAAGTAGCTGTATGGGTTTTTTCTCAATACTTGTCAATTTGCTTTCCATGTGAAGCTGTTGAAAAATAACATGGAAAAAGAAAATATTTCAAACAGGGCTTCAACTAAAGGTAGGAAAATGTAATGCATTAATTATGCTTAATGAATAACACATATTACCCTTTGCCTGAGTTGACTCTTAATCATTTGTGACTATTTCACAAATCTGTTGTGTTAGATGTAAAATAAATTCTGACTTTGAAAACCCCTGGATCAAAAAGGTATAAAAGAAGTCATACGTATGATAAATAACTAAAGGTGAAATAATATCAAATACCACAATCTCAAATTTCCCTTTGCATCTGCTTAAGCTACTTTGAATTTCTCACTTTTCCTTACCAATACCACCATCTATGTGTACATGTGTGTGTTGATGTGTCTGAAGGTGGAACATAGGTTCTGTTTTCAGGATGTTATTTCTTATGTAAATTCAGATTTTTAAAGTTACTGTTTTCAATAAACAGAAAAGAAATGCTAAAAATTAAGCATATCCACATACCTAAACATTAGATTGAGATTATTTTCCTATATGTCTCCAAAGCCAAAGATATTCTAATATACAGTCCACAATACTATGAACTATCCTCTCCTTGAACTGGAGAGGTGTAAAGCCAAATTCAAGGTCAAGGGTATGAGCAGCAGCCATGTGATTGATAAAGAATCAGAATGCAAGTCAGCTACAGCTTTGTCCCTGGTAAGCATTATCTAGAAGGCAGGTAGAGCTAATTTGAAGCAGGCCCCCCCAAAATCAAACATACTGTAGAACCATACATTTCTGCAAAGTCCCAGAGCTTTCTATTTCACCTTGTGGATTAAGCAGAGAAATGACACAATAAAATAAATTTTACTCGCTCTCTCCTGGCACTCTCAGACTCAGAAAGAGTTGAACTTCATTCTTAAAGGAAAATCTATTTCTCCTTTTATGTGTATAAGAGACACCTCCTCTGAGATATCCGTCCCGGATGCCAGGGTCTCGAACGATTTCATAAGCACCCATAGACTAATCATGCATGCCAATGGTGGGTCACAATGGCCCGTGAAGGGGATCAGAATTTAACACCCTAAAATGTGTCTCTTTGACATAAGAATTAGTTTAAGCTGATTACTTTTAAGAAATAGCAGACACAAAGACTCTGAAAATTGAGTACAAGTTATCCTTCTGTAAGAGACATTTACATTTATAAGGGAAATGTCTATTTGTAAGGGTGTCTCCCTCTCTGTACCAGGGAGAGGAGGTGACTCTAAATCTCTAGAAACTCTTATAGAAGGAGGAGGAGGAGGACTTAAATCTGCATAACAACCTTACCCTTGTTTTCTTCTTTTCCCATCACCTCCCATAACTGACTCCCCCACCTCTCAACAGCTTCTTTTGTCTTTAGCTGGAGCTGGTATTTAAGGTCATAGCCTGGGCCATTTCAGGGAGTTACACCGTTTTCCTGGGTCTCTCCCATGTACACAGGAGGTGTACATGCTACTAAACTTTGTTTTTCTCCTGTCAATCTGTCTTTGATTACAGGGAGGGATCTCAGCCAAGAACTTAGAAGAATATAGGAAAAATGATTTTTCCTCCACCATACCCATGAAACAGACTTTGGTAGCAAATATACCTAAAGGAGGCTCCTGGTTTCCAAATTATTGACTTTTTTAGCGAGAAGGACCAGTATGGCCATTACCCACTGTAAGTCATTGTTACTTGCTCAAGTTTAAGTGATTCCCCAGGCTTCCTGGTGTTTGCTGCCTGCTGATTCTATCGCCTTGGTCTTTTTCTTTAATAAACCTTCTCACCATCATCACAAATGCTGGCTCTTAAGGCTATTTTTCTCCAACAAACTGATTGCAGGCTATAAAGATGTTCAGTAGCAATTAGGTTTTATTGTTCTCATCTCGCTTATGAGTGTAGAAGCTTTCAAAATGTAAAACGCACATATCCTCTGCCTTAGCAATTCCCCTTCTAGGAATTTATCCCATGGAAGTGTGTATGTGTGGGTACCAGGACATATGTATATGGGTATTAATTTCCAGCGTGATTTAAAAGAGGAAAATAATGGGTACGACCTAAACACTCATCAGTACTAGACGGGTTAAATAAAGAATGATGCAGACCGCAGGACAAGCATGTGGAAGATCCCCATGTATTGATGTGGAGTGATTAGTACAAAAAGCGAGAGGAAACAGTGTCTGAAGCATGTTAGCATATGTATTTGTTAAAAAGGAAACACATCCATACACGTGTGTGGGTACGTGGGTGGGTATACACTCACAACCAGTAAGGGAGAGTCAGCAAAGAATGTTGCCAAAGCTAAGAAACAGTGGCACCTACTGGTAAAATCACTTCCTATCCCAAAGTATTATCGTAAAAGAGAAAACGCACGATTTGCCTATACAGCTATTTCAGCCATTTGTCAGAAAATATGTTTATATTAAAGCTTCATAAGGAACTGTTCATTAGTATTAGGTCTTCTGAGCATAAGACTTAAGAGGACCATCTGGCTGGGAATCTATGGTTCATTATGGTCTCAACTGCAAGCTATAAAAGGATTAGAGTACCTCTAGCCCTGGCTGGTGTGGCTCAGTGGATTGAGAGCTGGACTGTGAAGCAAAGGGTTGCCAGTTCAATTCCCTGTCAGGGTACCTGCCTGGGTCATGGGCCAGGTCTCTGGTGGGGGGCATGCAAGGTGCAACCACACATTAATGTTTCTCTCCCTCTCTTTCTCCCTCCCTTCCTCTCTCTAAAAATAAATCAATAAAATCTTTATAAAAAAAAGTACCTCTATATCCTTCCATAGAGTGATCTCCAGCATAAGTGTTAAATGATAAAAACAAGGCAAAAAAAGTTTTGCAGAGTATGCTACCACTTATCAAAGAAGGGGAGGGGGTCACATGTAAACATACAGGTTTACTTATATTTTAAAAATGGAAAGATAACACCCCTCCCAAAATAAGAATTAATGGCTGCCATAAGGGAGGGAATAGGCTGGAGGGGAGAGAAATATAAGTGGACTTCGGTAAATCAGTGGTTCTCAATACGGGCTATTCTGCCTATGCCCCCAGGGGATGTTTGGCAATGTCTGGAAGCGTTTTTTTAGTGTCACAATTGGCTGTTGGGAGATTTGTACTATTAACATCTAGTAGATGGAAGCCAAGGAGGCTACTGAACATCCTACAGTGCACGGGACAGTCCCCACCACAAGAATTACGCAGTCCAAAATGTCAATAGTGCAAATTATATATCTAATAAGAAACTTATATCTGGAATATGCAAAGAACACTTAAGAAACAAATAGTCTGATTTAAAAATGGGCAAGGGGTCTGAATAGACATTTCTCCAAAGATGCTATAGAAATGGTCAGTAAGCACATGAAAAGATGCTCCACATCCTAAGCCATCAAGGAAATTCAAATCAAAGCCACAGCGAGATACAAGTTTATGTCCACTAGGGTGGCTATAATAAAAAAGACAGACAACAAGTGTTAAGGATGTGGAGAAATTGAAGCCCTCATGTACTGCTGGTGGGAATATAAAATGTTGCAGCCACTTTTGAAAACAGTCTGGCACTTCCTCTAAAAGTTAAGTGTACAGTCACCATATGATCCACAACTCCACTCCTGGGTGTATATACCCACGTGAAATGAAAGCACAAGTTCACACAACCACTTGTACACAATGTTCATAGCAGCACCATACATAATAGTCACAAAGAAGAAACAATCCAAATGGCCATCAATGAATGAATTTATTAATAAAATGTGGTATGTCTATATAATGGAATATTACTGAGCAATAAAAAGAAACAAAGTACTGATAGATGCTATAACACAGACAGATCTAGACATCTTATGCTAAACGAAAAAAGTCACTCACAAAGGCCACATATTCCATGATTCTATTCATATGAAATGTCCAGAATAGACAAACCCATAGAGACAGAAAACAGATTAGTGGTGCCCAGGGCTGGAGTAGGGGCAGGGGGGAGTGGAGTAGGAGGTTTGGGGGTGTCACCTAAAGGGTGTAGAGTTTCTTTCAGGGTAGTGAAAATAGTTCAAACTCTATTGTGATGATGGTTGCACAGATCTGTGAACATGCTAAAAGCCGCTGAATTATACACTTCAAATGACTAAATTTTATGAAATGTGAATTATATCTCAATAGAACTGTTTTACAAAACCAGTTACAATGGTGAGGTGTGCACTGTGATAGAGGGAGATACAAGGAGCAGTAGGGGTTCAGAATGAGTTACCCTAGATGTGCCTCTGTGGTATGCAGATTGTTTTGAGCTACAGGCAACTGAGATCCTGCAGGCTCCTGAGAAACTTCTGCCGTCGCCCTGTTACCTACCTGGAAGAATTTGAACTTGGGCCCTTGCCCATTAGAGAGTATCAG
The DNA here is from genome assembly GCF_022682495.2 of Desmodus rotundus. Classification (NCBI taxonomy): domain Eukaryota; kingdom Metazoa; phylum Chordata; class Mammalia; order Chiroptera; family Phyllostomidae; genus Desmodus; species Desmodus rotundus. Next base: position 93,227,691 of record NC_071400.1, on the reverse strand, counting down.
AAACAACCTTTTTTTTCTTGGTCTATCTATAGGACAGGACAAACTACTAATTACTAAACATCTACTCTTTTCATTGTCCTGACAATGACCAACCTTTCCTCTGAAGCCATGAGGTGCCTTAGTTAAGCTCAGGATGCCATATACATGGTCCAGCAGAAGTGACGCCCGCTTCACTGTGGTTGGTAGAGTGATAATGTGTGCGTAACAATTTATAGCTTTAATTTGAACATTTCACCTAAAATGTCATGTGGTGTGCTTGAGTGTGATATTGTTATGTTTCAGAATCATATGCTTATAATTTTGTAATAAACAAGGGGCATTATTTATACTGGACCCCATATGCCGGAATTGCCTTTTCTGTCTGTGAACTTCTTGTGCATGTAGAGGTTCTTACTCTCATGTATGTGGGGTTCCCATAGATGTGTATGCAATTAAATGTGGTTATTTTTTTCTTGTTAATGTGTCTCATGTTGATTTAATTATTAGACCAGCTGAAAGAACTTACAGGGTGAAAGAAAATTTCTTCCTTCCCCACAGCACAAAAGGCAGAAGCTGGGAAGGAAACGAGGTCAGGAAAGGCTTCTCAGGATGAATAGGAAGTTGTCTGTCATTGGGTATGGTTTATTTTTTTAATGAAATTCTTCACTGGTTTCACTGAGATTCTAGAGGGAAGGAGGCTGCAGAAGGGGAACATCTCAGGTGTAGGGAATCTCAAGATACATCCAAAAAAACTTGTCCAGATTGCCCAAACATAAGCTCCGAGTGTGAGAGGGATGGGGATGTCAGAGATTAAATTAGCAAAGTGGCAGGTGACAGAGCACACCAGCCTTCACTCCTAGCCAAGACTCTTGACCTGAATATTTTACGGGAAAAGGAATCAGCGGAAGAACGGCTGTCACTTTTGTTTTAGAAAGACAGATGACCACCCGTGTGGAAAGTAGACAGACAGGGATGAGGCTAGGGACAGGCCAGCCCATTTATTTATATTAGCTGTTATAAATTGTTGTCACAGTCAATTTAATCGTTTCCTAAACATTAAGCTTGAAAACTGCTGCAAAGAGAAATCAGTCCAGGATTGTGTCTTTCTTCCAAACGTAGCTGACAAGATGGACTATTGAAAACAAAGCAGTTGGATATAAAAAATAATAATACTAAAATCATGTATAATTTTAAATACCCTCATAGCATAATGAAAAAAATTATAATAATAGCCCCTTTTGAGTTTAGGCAAGAGCCACAAATAAAATGACAATGACCCAACCCAGAAAGAGAAACAAGCCACTTACCAGAGGCACACGGGCATTTGGCTCAAATTCTGTAGAATCTGCATCTGAAGGTTAAGAAATGAAGTCAGTAATTCACCAATATTGCTGAAAAATATTTTAAGTAAAGAGATTTTTAAAAAAAATAAAAGGTTAGTAGATAAATCTGAGACTTACCTTTCAAGTTAAGGCAGTTCCTCGCAAATTCTATCACTGCTAGTTGCATCCCAAGGCAAACTCCTATTTTAAAAAGCAACATATACAAAGCAAATGAACATATTTTGTATTTCTTCACATGTTCTGTTCATTTGTTTGCTGTCTGTCTCCTCCATCTAGAATGCAGGCTCTGAGAGCAGGACTTTGCCTGTTGGGCTCACTGTTGTGCCCTGGACACCCAGAGCATCTGTGGCAGAGGCAGGGAAGGAGGTTAGATGACTCGAACTTCAGGAGGAAAGAATTCAAGATCAGAAAAGAGCAGGAAAGCATAGATCAACTTCCAAAAGGCAAATCTACCTCCCTCCAAATTTGTCTCTAGAGGCATACACAGTTCTGTCCTAGAACACCTGTCCCTCAGGGAATATCTAACAACACCCAGTCAAGAGGGAGACTGCACACTCCCCTTCTCAGATTCACAACCTTCATTACGGGCTTTGCCCGAGGGCAGCCTCAGGCTGGCCGGTGGGCTGGGATCTGAGGAGCGCTCACAGGTAGGCAGGGGAACCCAGAAGAGCCCCATAATCTCACTGGAGGAAAATGGCAGCAGCTGGGGGAGTTGACATCTCTACTGTGGGCCTGAGTGTGGTGGAGACAAGGGCAGGGAGATGCAAACTGAAGCGAGAGCTCAATAAGGAGAAAGAGGCCTGTGTAGCCCCAAGCCCATTGCCACAGGGATGCGCCTTTCATCCATCTTCGCATTCACTTCGGCCCACCAATTCTTCTCACTAAACAAATGCCAAGGAGCACTCCACATGCTCTTAGAGGCATATCCAAGGTACACAAGGGATTCAAAGAAGAGAGCAATCGATATACCAGGCATGCCAGAAGAAGTCAGTAAGCATGAAACAGCTGAGTGCTTTGGGGGGGACTTCAGAAAGTTCCATATGGCTAGGACATAAAGAGACACTGTGTTAAAGAGAAAGCTAAAGAGTTGAGAACTGTTCTATACAGTGAGAGTTATCTGAAGAACACTAACCACCCTCAGACAGAAACCAAACAAGATTACTTCATAGAAAACAAGGCCCAGAAGAGCATGGAAGGGTAAAACAAAACAAGGTATCAAAGTAACTACTCCTGGCTTCCCTTTTGAAAATGCATCCCAGTGGGGAGCTTCTAGGAAGCTAATCAAAGAGCAGGCAATGGGGGAAATGAATAGTCCGCTGATAGTAAAAGGTACCCAAGCCTGTCCGCTAGGTCTGTAAACCCACCACTACGTCCAAGTATGCTGTGAAACACAGCCTCTCCTCGCTCCCTCTCCTGCCTGAGCCCCTACCTGCAGGGCTGCCTTTATCCCATCAAGAACGCATTTCATCTGGGTTCACTGGCCCAGAAGCCATGCTTTGCAGTTTGAACAAAAGCATTAAAAAGATCCAGTTCTACCAAATTTTAACAGAGCTCTTCTTGCAATGTCGGACGGCCTTTCTGTATTATCTTTTCTAGAAGGAGCATATACATTTCAACTGCATCATTTTGTAATTCTGATTAGAAAGAACATGGCGGGGCTCTGCTGAGTGGTTCTCTGCTTGAAGCGGTAAAAAGATGGATTCGGGTGGCAATTGGAGAAGGGCAGGGCAGGTATAGACAGTAACTTCCCCCAGCCTCTTGCTACCAACCAGAGCAGTAAGTTCTCCAAACACTTTCTGTAAAGGGCCAGATAGTAAAGATTAGGCTGTAGGGTCTCAAACTCTGACACTGTACCACAAAAGCTGTCCTAGACAATATATAAACAAATTGGTGTAACTATGTGCCAATAAAACTTGATTTACAAAAACAGGCCATGAGCCGGGTATAGTCTCCAGGATGTCGTGTGCTGACGGCGGTAGCGGACTATTTGGTGCCTGAACACTGAAATCTGACTTCCCACCTTTCACGTTAACAAGCCTTATTAAGTGTTCCCCTTCCTAGGTATCAAATATCGAATAAACTCATAGTTAGGATCCATAAACATGAGTTTTACCCAGAAAAGGAATCTTCTTTGCCCTCGCCCAAGAAATCGCCTGGAGTTTTCCCAATGTTCCTCTGATTCCGAAGCCTCCTGGCACCAGAACACCACTGCAATCAACACAAGATAAGAGTGAATTTGACATTATTTTTATGTTTAAAAATCCTCAGCCTTTTGTCCTTACTGATCCCCAATCCAACGCTAGAGCATATGCTTGGGGTCTGTATTCAGAATTGATTACATGAACTGACAGCCCGAACTTCCTTCTTGAAATCCTCCCAATGTATGAAGAAGTTGCAACAATTTCTCACAGCTGACCTCGACATATATGTTCTGAAAGGTCCTTGTGGCAGGAGCACAGGGACTGAGAAACTCAACCCAATTATAAATGCCACTAAATTATCTGAATAGAAAATAGGTTGTTTTTTACACTTGATCTTAGCCAAAAGGCTGAGAAGCGATAAAAAAAAAATAGGTTGTTTTTTAAAAAGCACTATTATAAAAATGTTAAGATATCTCCCATAATCAGAAAGAGTTAGTCTGCTAAAATCAGCCTAAGATTTCAATCGCTGATTAAGTAGGGCACATGAAAATCTCCTTGTTAGAAGATATGTTAGAGAACTTGTAGACACTCATTTGCACAGACCAGGAGGCCCATGCTACCCTCACAATACACTGCTACCCCCAAGAGTTCTGTTCATCATTTATGAAATAAAAATAAAAATGAAATAATGTGGAAAAGAAAATATAACCAAAAGAGAAGGGTTGGCATCCTCGCACCTTAACTTTGTGTAAGATCCATCTCTGCATCTTTCAGCACAATCAACGCACTTTCTCTCTAATATCAGGATCCCTATTCTCCCCAGAAGAACACCAGTTCCATCACACGTGCCACTGACAAGAACACGTCACACCGCAAAATAAATGCAGTGTGAGTGTGGCACAACTACCCGTAACGACCACAAGTACTCCAGGCTACCTTGGAAAATGCACAAAGATTAATAATCGGGGTCAATCAAATCATTACAGAGAAAGCACAATGACATCCTCCTAACTGGTGTGGAAGGTCCCCAGGACTCACTCAGCCTTGCACAGCTTCTGCCACGCTTCGTGGAATTTCACAGGGTCCTCAGTTTCGGTGGTGTGCTCCAGATCAGTGGAGTCTATGTACTAAAAACATCCAACAGATTACAGGCACGTTTAAGAAAAATAAATGCTGAAATACTAGACCTATCTAACACTCTGACAAAATTATTCAATAACTGCTTATTAGGCGAAACTGTACAGGACACTTGGGAGAGAAAAGCATGATCTCTCTCTTGGACCTCTTATCATCTTTTAGAAAGGTTACAAAACCAGGACAACACCCAGCAACAAACAGTGGAGTAATGATTTGACCACAATAAGTACAGAAGAGGATGCTGCAGAAGGAACCAGGAGCCACGCCTAGCCTATACCTGGACACTGGAGGGAAGAAGGGAGGCAGCATCACCAAGGAAGACTGCTGGGAAGGTGATGTCCAAAAAGCTAAGCCCTCTGAGATGAGCAGAAGCAAGACAAGCACGTGTGGGCCTGTTGGGAGGCAGGTGGGAAGGTGTGCCGAAGACAAAACAGACAAGATGGGAGCAAGCAAACAGTATATGAAACCTCAGAGGAAAAGAGAAAGTGGTGGCCACTCTGGGGCGCTCGAAAGAGGTTCCACCTAACCAGAGAAGTTTACAGTTGACGCCACTGAAAGGTTTAAGTAAGGGGACAATAGGAACAAAGAGAAGAGAAAGAGACTTTAGAGCAGGGGTGTCAAACTCATTTTCACCAGGGACCACATCAGCCTCTGTTGCTTTCAAATGGCTGAATGTAACTTTAGGACTGTATAGATGTAACTACTCCTTAACAATTAAGCGAGAGCTTGGTGCTGCCGCTGGGTAGAAACAAGGTGCCGGGCCAGATAAAACAAGGTGGAGAGCCGGATTCGGCCCGTGGGCCTTGTGTTTGCCACCTGTGCTTTAGAAGGATCATTCTGGGGCAATGTGGGAAATGGAGGGAGGACTGGAAAGCAGTCGGGAAGTCACGCAACAGGCCCGGCGAGGAAAACACAGCAATAGACTGGGCTTAAGAAATATATGCCAGGACTATGACTTAAATAGTACTGAGCAGAAGCTAATGTCAATAAATTCTTTGAAATGAAAATTCACATGTACATAATAGTTCCCACAAATCTATATTATTTTAACATCTCTTTTGTAAAAATTACTGCCTAATTATATGTTAAGACACAACATTTTAAAGGCCTTACAAAATCTGCATCATAACAATTTTTCTACTGTTGCTTTCTTTTTTCTACGAAGGGGGGAGGTCTTGGAAGAGTGGGAAGAACAGGAAGTGAAATATTCCTTGGAAAATCCAACATACAAAGTATTGAGAAAAGAAAGAGGCTACAAGAAGTGAGAGAGAAGTTGTAGGTCCTAAGCTGGTTCTAAGTGGCAGTTACTAATTTCATGGACATAAAAATATATCTTTTTAGTCATTATAGAAAGGTTTTACCATTTAAATCTAGATAATAAGGTTTGCTTGAAGCACTATATACCCATGCAGAATATCATTCAATATAAACATTTATATAGAGAGAAAAGTCTAGAAAGATATGCGTCACCCTGGGAGTGACAGATACAAGAGAGAAGTGGGATCTCAGGGAGGAGGAACCTTCTGCTTTCTGCATTTTACATGATACTTTTTAAAATTTTCTACACTTAGCACGTACTACTTCTATATCTTACTTACACAAAGAATATACTCAAACTATAACTCCGCCTCTGCTATCCCATAATACTGATTTTAAAAAAGAAATGATCACTTTGCCAGGTATCACTTCTCTAAATTACAAAAGACAACACAGCATTTTAAAAATCTGGATCCAATTCCAATGCTAAAGGGGAAAAACATCCTATTAGTTTCTTGTTAGGCAAACACAATGTACTTAAATGAGCATGAAGTATATGTAGCCCTGGATGTGCAGAGCCTGATTTCAGAAACTGTGCCTTAAATCTGTATGCAGAACAAAGTTCACAGGGCTATTGGTGGGACTGCTGTGTTTTCTGGGGTGCCAGCGTCTGGATGTTTTCTCCCTGCTAGTGGTGGCCGCCTTGCTTTCTGGTAGAGGCGTGGAGTTGGTGGCCGTGGCTTCTGGGCTGGGGTGACCTGTGCTCTCGGTGGAGACAGGGAAGCTGAGCGGAGCCACACCCAGCACAGGGTGAGCAGTTGGATGGCCCGTTGCTGCTGCAGGATTTGCGGGCCGTAATGTTCTGCAAGCCGCAAAGCACTTGGAGCCTCAACTCAAACAAGTTTTTCAAAGTCTACCAAAATCTGCCTTCAGTGGTGGCTATTCCAGAGGTGGGTCTGAGCCCAAAATGACATAATGGAAAGCAGCATTAATACTAGGTCTGGGGGAAAAAATAGGTCTAGGCCCTACTGCCAATAAAAGAAAAATAAGAGATGCTCATGGATGAATTATGCTTTTAAATCTCCCAAAGGAGGATCTCCTTATATAGCAGCCAAAATCAATGAAGCTAAAGATTTATGAGAAGGTCAAGCTAAAAAAAATGAAGTACATGTACGATGAATTTTAAGTTATTACTTGTATATACAACTACCAGCTTTTTATAAAATGTCCCGAAGCTACAAATTTTAAAAATGACTTAGCACAAACTAAGTGAAAGTGTTAGTATAAGTTTCTTGTTTAACTTTAAGGCTTTTAAATCAGATTATTGAATAGTTGGAGATTAATGCTCAATAATTATGGATAAATACACACCATTTGAACAGAAATGTTGTTCATTACTCATTGAGTAAATAATGTGGTACTTACATCAAGGCAAAGTGAACGTGAAAGTCTCTGCTCTCAAGGAACCCCAATCTAATGGGAGACTAAGAAACTGGTCATTAAAATACGATGTGACAAATGTGATGGAATTAGCATAGTCTGTTATAGTAGACTCATCTCATCGGGAAGAAAGATTGTCAAAGTACAGATAGCTGGCTTACGTGCTCGGAACTGTTATTTTAAAAGTGAATCTAGTCACAACTTTGACCTACAAAACTTGATGTAGGTATGTATATATCACTGACAGAATTCAGATTTCTTACATTAAAAACTTGATTTTAAAAAATGGTTATTGGTGGAAAGGCCTGCTTACAAGGTCGGCCCTAGGTTGGCATCTAGCAACTTGCATTTGGGCATCTTTCAACGCAATCTACGCCTCTGAAACACAAGCTATCAGGGGTAAATGACTGAAATACCCAGACGAGCAGGCCGGGACTCACCATCAGATTCAACTTGTGGTTGATGGCCAAGGCTGAGTGTTCCAGGGCTTTGAAAACAGAGGCATAGCAGTCCCTCAGCTTGGTGTATTTGCCAACCAGGGCTATGGAGCACGTTTTCTGTAACCTTTCGTACCTGGGAGGGAAGACAAGCTTAAGGTTACACGCATGTAACACAATACCACAAACAGTGACAGCCACTGTTCTCACCGCAAAGCACTGTTCATATATACAGTAGTCCTTTTTCTTCTGAATGTACTTCATCTCCATTCCCCTATGCAAAGTCAGACCTTTACCTCCTCCCCTTTTACATTTTTGTTGTCACCAATTATCCCTACTTACGCCGTGAGTTCATTTCCAAATTGCAGTAGCTAGTGTCTTCTCTCTTTTTTAATGTTATTACTGCCTTTAACCTTTATGTGATATTTAAAAAATATGGAACGCTTCGCGAATTTGCTTGTCATCCTTGTGCCAGGGCCTTGCTAATCTTCTCTGTATCGCTCCAGTTTTTTAGTAGACGTGCTGCCGAAATGAGCACCCAAGGCACTTTTCAAAACCTTAGAAACAGACGAGTCTTGAACTTGATGTACTTGATTCAGATTCCCACCCCACCTCCAAAGAACTCAAACCTGTATGTGGACAGGTTTTAAAATCATAAGAAACCCCAACATTGGCTTACATGGGCAGGCACAGATCTAAATCAGAGAAAAAGTTAAAAGCATTAAAAATATAAAAAGGCTGTTCCCACCTCATAAATATGAGCTGTTCTTAAATTCATTTATAAGGTGACATCATATAAAAAAGGCATTCTGAGTGTCAATAGGAAACATTCCAATATCAACTTTATAAGGTGACATTATATAAGAAAACACATTCAAAGTGTCTACATTAAAAATTGTTACACCTATATAATTTTATTAACCAATGTCACCCCAATAAATTCAACAGAAAATTTTTTAAAAATTGCTGCATTCCCAGCTGGCCCACAAAAGGCAGATTACTCGTGGCATGCCTGAAGAATGGTGCTAAGAGAACTACTTAAAATGTTACTAGGCGTTTAGATCATTTTTATGGGAAAATTCCATTCTACATAAGACACTCAATCACATTTTACTATTAGAGACACAATCTTTACTGTTGCTTTTGTCAGGAAATCTGTTCAAAGAACATGAAAAATGTCTGGTCTGATACTCAGTATGTGGAAATGTCATCTTGAGGCTGAAGATATTTTAGGGCTTGGAAGCGAAGCCTTCCTCCAACACCTCAGAACAAAAATGTTACCGTGATGAGGAATATGCCTCATTCAGATCAACATCTGCAAGGAGCAAAAAAGCAACACGATGGCGAACAGGTGAAGAGGGAAAAATGCACAAGAAGCAAAGAAGTCAAAACTGGCAGTAAAGGTGACTTTCTACGAAGGTGACTAAACCTTTCTTTCTGTTGCTACTTCATTTTATGTTGCTCTAGAGATTGCGTAGCTGCCCTTGCTTCAACCCTGCTCTACATAAAGGACGCAGGTAACAAAGCCAGTTGGTATCAAGCCAAGATTCCAAGAAACAGCAGAGGTGAATGTTTCCTGTCCCAGCCTCATTTGAGCACAGTGCTTGGCTGAGCCCTCACCCCCATTCTCGCTCCTATTTTGAAGGAGGAAAATCAGCTCTGCTCCCTGGAAGGAAGCAGAACTGGAGTCCACAGTGCCAGTTCCTCCTTCCACTCACCCATGCCTGGCTTTCCCAGGAGAAGAGGAGTCACACTCGGCAGCCAGGTAGGTCAGGTAAGTCCACTGCGTCACACCAACCAGGGAGGAAGGCCACTGTCCAGGAAGGTATCCTGAGCCCACCCTTGTGGTGCCCTCTTTCCCTCTTGGACCTGCAGGCCGGGCTCACAGAACACTGCCCACAGCAGCCCGGCCTCTACCTCACCATCTTTGAACCACCACCTGGATTTGACAGGCAGGCTGCTGACACTGCTAAGAGCTGCTGGTGGGAAGCAAATCTGGGGTCCACTTGGCAGGCCCATCCCCCACAGGCAAGTCCCCCTTACTTAACTGAGAGACAGTGTTGGCCCCACTTTGGCCTCAGGTCCCATGCAAATTCTTCCATTCATTCAATAAGGAACCCCTAACCTCTGAGCAGCACTGGACCTCCATGATCAAAGCTGCCTTTTGACCTCTGTTTGCCTCCTTGTATCTCTGTACAGGCTGTACTGAGGGGACAGGGGGTTAAAGAATGAACACTCCAAACCACCATTACCAATAAACCGACATCCCCACTAACATGATGCAGAGGGAACGACGCTGCTCAGTATCCCCCCTAGAACCTGTGAATGTGACCATATTTGGAAAATGAGTCTTTGCAAATGCAGTTAAGGATCCCAACATGAGATCATCCTAGATTAGGATGGGCCTTAAATTCAAAGATAAGAATGCTTATAAAAGAAGAGAAGGAGAGTCCTGGCTGGTGTGGCTCAGTGGACTGTCAGCCTGCGAACCAAAGGGTCGCTGGTTTGATTCCCAGTCAGGGCACATGCCTGGGTTGTGGGCCAGGTCCCCAGTAGGGGGCACGTGAGAGGCAACCACACACTAATGTTTCTCTCCTTCTATCTAAAAAATAAAATAAATAAGATCTTTAAAGACAAAGGAGAAAGGACAGAGAGAAGTCCACGTAATGACAGAGGTTGGAGTGATGCAGCCACAAGCCAAGAAACACCAAGGACTGCTGGTAGCCCCCGAAGCTAGAAGAGACGCAAGAAACGGATTCTCCTTCTGAGCCTCCAGAAGGAGCCAACCCTGCTGATACCTTGATATTGAACTTCTGACCTCCACAACTGTGAGAGAATAAATTTCTGCTGTTTTAAGCCACCTAACGTGTGGTACTTTATAGCAGCAGCCAAAGGAATCTAATATAAAAACCAAACACTGGCTTTAAAAAGCACAGATGCATTGAGTATAATTTAGAGCTATTTCCAATAAAAAGTTAAAATATTAAAATGTCTCATACTTAAAGAGGATCAGCCAGAAGGTACTCAGAAAATTCCTACAAAGTGATTGATCCCTTAAGCATTCTAGAAGACAGGGACTTAATTTAGCATCATTCATAAGAGTATCTAAGCTCAAAAATTGTACTTTATTCCTGATTCTACTTGACCCAAAAATCTAAAACACTTTTTATATTTTTAAGTGAAACCACAAGGGAACTTCTGTCTACTACTTATTTACCAAGGTCAGTAATTCTGTCACCATCCTATGATTTTAATTATTGTTACCAACATCAGTAATCAATACTTAGTGTCTGATTCAATGTTAAGGCCTTATGTGTTTTCTCTCATAATGGCCACAGTGTGGGTAGTGGTACTGTAACAGGGTGCAGCCAAGGAGGGGGGCCCAAATGGGGATTTGTAATGGGGCCCAGAACTCAGGGTGTCCAGGAAATATTAGAAAAATATATATAGGATGTCCTCACCCCCACCAGTCTGAGCTGGGGCAAGGGACACATGGAGCAGGGCCATTGAGAGCTGTTCTGAATAACAACAGTTTTGCAGATAACCTCTGGAACAGTCATTTAACATACCTATAACCTTTAACTGGTTTCATGGATATGTTAAATAGCTCTGGCCAGGCTCTGAGCCAGGGGGATGGGAGTGACTTCAACCCAGGATGTAACTGGGAGGCAACTCCCCCTGGTTACAGCGCCTGCGTGAGAGCTTGGAGATGATTGGCTCCATGCCATGGGGTCATGCCTGCCCGGACTTACTATGACAGCCCAGAAAAGCTGGAAGAATACGGGGATGCTGGCAGCTGTGGCCAATTGTGGGAAGAGTCGGAAATGGGGCTGCAGAGGAAGATTGGCACTGGGATTTAAACCCAGGCGCAGCAGCCATACCAGAGAAAATCACGCAGCTTTGGCAGAGGTTGGGGCCACGCGGCTTTGGGGTGCTCCCTTTTGCCATGTGGCTTAGGCAGCAGGAGAGACTCTGCCGGGAAGAAAAGGGGTGAAAGGACTCTTGCTGGTGGGCCATGAGAAGGTACCACATGGCTTTGGATTAACTGGAGATTGTGGCGGCGACACAGCTGATGGTGCCGGGAGCCTGAGCCATGGACTTCTACTTCTTTTCCTGAGATATGGTGCCCCAGACTGGGCAGAGGGGAGAAGGAAGGACTGTGTGCATCTGTGGGTATTCTAGAGGACTTTAGTATTTTAATAAAGACATTAAGTCATTACTCTAAGTCTGTATAGATAAATAAATAATTTTAAATAAATAATTCCTTTCCTTTTCACCAGTCTCTGGCATTGAAAGATGTCTTTCCTCCAGTGGTGGGCAAAGGAACCTAGTAGGTGGAGGGAACCCCCGGAGAAAAAGGGGGGTCCTTTTGGTAACAGTGTATTGTTCACTGCCCCCCGGTCTGTTCTGTAGCAGTACCCCCTGTTATATATGGATGGGAGAACAAGCCCAGAGAGATTAAGTAATCTGCCCAAGCAAGGGTTTGAATCCATGGTCCTTGATACCAAAACCTACATTTTAAAAAATTTAGATGTAATTGACATATAGCATATTAGTTGTATGGGTATCAAGTCATTCAATATATATAGATATTGCTAAATGATCACCACAATAAGTCTACTTAACATCCATCACCACATATAGTTACAAATTGCTTTTCTTGTGATGAGAACACCAGAGACTCCATTTGTAACTGCTGCACCTCCTGCCTCTCCCTAAGCTGCATTAGAAGCCAGGCAGCCGGGACTTGACCTTCCATGTGACTTCAAATGAGATAAACCTTGCTGAAATGTTTATGGTTGTTTTAAAGGTAAAACCTATCAAGGATTTTAAAAATGATGCTGAGGGTTAAAAAATGCAGGATGGAACAATAACAATATAGCCAAAATATTCAAAAGGATTTTCTTTAGGAAATTGTTAACCAAATCTTAAAAACAAACAAAACAGGTAGAAGAGGATACAGGGGGATAAATGGTGATGGAAAAAGATAAAGTATAATAAAATATTAAAAATAACAAGCACAACAAAACAAAAAACCCATGACATTTAAAACTGTTTAAAATATTCAGAAACTAGAAATAAAGTAATAAATAAATCAAAATGCTTCAAAGGCCCCAGAAATCTTCAAAGAATACAGCAAAACATTCTAACAGTGCCCTACAACTTGAGAAATCTCCATACAAAAACATATACATACAGAAAGCCAAATGCAACATGCAGTCCCAAACATTATTAACGATTACATCAGTAATTCCTTTCACGTACCTGTCAGCCATATTTCTCCACTTGAAAAGCAAATTATTTGCAGAATCACCAATAGGCAAATCCAATCTCTCTTTAAAATATTTAACAATGCCTTGTTCCTCCAAAAGCACAGGCACTCGGTATGTGGAAGAAACATCATGGATACATATAACCTGGTTGATGATAAAAACACCGTATTTAAGTGGAATGACTCTAATAGGCCACAGAATGAGCTCAAGAATAAGTCAGAACTTGTGAGACTGGCAGTTCATTTATACTGATAGAAGAAAACCAAGAGCCCAGCCACCTAAACAAGAGGCAGAACTAGCACAAGGTTAGTTTGATCTAATTACAAAATGCTTTGAATTCATTATTCTACCTCTGGAACCATGGATGCTGTGGTAGAATAAAAACTATATATATAGTATGTGGTCTTTGTTCCCAGTTCCTGACAGAGAGAGCTTCGAAAAACCTTTGGAATTTTCTGAGGGACGGAGGGTATCTTTGTTATGCCAAAGAGGTGACTCAGGGTGGCCCCTAGATTGCTTCAGGATGGGAGTTACAGGAAAAGCCAACCAAGCCATTAGAGGGCTGGAACTTTTTCAGCCACCTGACCCCCAGGGAGGGGACAGTGAAGGGCAGAGTGGGAGGGAGACTTAGAGATTGAGTTCAATCATGTGACCAATGACTTAATCATGCTTATGTAATGCAACCCCAATACTCTGAAGACTGAGGGGTGAATCCTGGTTGGTGAATATACAGGTGTGCAGGAGGGCAGCTCACCTTGACTCCATGGAGATAAGAGCTCTTGCACTCAGGACCCTCCTAGACCTTGCCCTACGCATCTCGTCATCTGGCTGTTCATTTGCACCCTTTATAATAAAACAGTAATCATAAATACAGCACTTTCCTGAGTTCTATGAGTTCTAGAAAATTCTCAAAACTGAAGGGTTTGTGGGAAGCCCCACATTTGTAGTCAGCCAGGCAGAACTGTGGATGGCTGGGGGACACTGGAAACTTGTGGCTGGTGCCTGAAGTGAGGGCACTCTTGGAAACGACTGAGCCCATAAACCTATGGAGTCTGACTCTCACTCTGGGTAGTTAGAGTCAGAGCTGACTTGCAGGACCCCCAGCTGGTATCAGAGAATTGGTGCTGGAACATGGATGCTTCTTTATATGTCAATATGGAGACACATGGCCCAAGGCACCATTTTCTAAGTCCAGATTAAAGCAGTAGCATTGAATACATACACCTTGTCTCGTACATGTGGTTATGCAGTTTGTTTAGTCATTTGTTGCTGTTGCTGCTGCTATAATTTCTTTTGTTGCTGCTGCTATAATTTCTTTTGTCCTTTCCCTTCTTTTTAGTAAATTTACAAGTCCACATTGAACACAGTCGAATTAATTACACCTGTTAGAGGAGAATGGCTCCTTTGCCAGGTGGTGTGGTTGTTTTTCATACTTCCCCTAACAAGCTTTCACCACCTCTCAAGTACATCCAAGAAGCTACTGGCAGGCATTTAAGTATCTGCCACATCCTACACAAATGCCAGGAAACGTTCTGCCAACAATATGTGTGCAGTCTTCCCAAATCCATAGCTATCCAACCAGGGGTTCCTAAGCTGTTTGGACTTCGTCAACGTGATACTTAATAATAATGAGAATAGCCCTGGCTGGTGTGGCTCAGTGGATTGAGTGCCATCCTGTGAACTAAAGGGTTGCTGGTTCGATTCCCAGTCAGGGCACGTGCCTGGGTTGCAGACAGGGTCCCTGCATGGGGGCGCATGAGAGGCAACCACACATTGTTGTTTCTCTCCCTCTCTTTCTCCCTCCCTTCCTCTGAAAATAAATAAATGAAAATCTTAAAAAAAAAAAAAAAAAAAAAAGAATAGTGTGCCTCACTTGTGCATTGTCCAACACAATTGAAAGTGCTGAGATGACACTGATAGGAGACTCTGTCTCACAATTACTATTTAAAATAAATCCCTGGACAACCACAGCTCCCACAAATGGAAAGCATGGAGTGTGGAGCTATTTACTCAGCCTCCAGGCCAGAGAGATGTTTTTCAAATGTCAGAGTAATGGGCCACATCCACAGAGATGCCTCCGATTCTCCATGCTGACCTCGGCAACCCCAACGAGAAGAGTTTTAAATGCAAATTCACCAGTAACTATGAGAAGGTAGTATTAACTCATGTCAGAAAAAAACAATGGCCCTGGCTGGTGTAGCTCAGTGGATTGAGTGCGGGCTGTGAACCAAAGGGTTGCCAGTTCGATTCCCAGTCAGGACACATGCCTGGGATGCAGGCCAGGTCCCCAGTGGGGGCCACATGGGAGGCAACCACACATCGATGTTTCTTTCCCTCTCTTTCTCCCTCCCTTCCCCCCTCTCTAAAAATAAATAAATAAAATATTTTTTTAAAAAAAGGAAAAAACAATGGGCTGAAAAATGGCTAATAAACTGGCCTGTGGACTGATGGGACAGAGCATTCTTCAGACTCTATAGTTACATAGAAAACAGATTCAATGTGGTAGAAAGTTTGGACAAAATCTGTTCTCAGAACTGAGAACAAAAAAGCGGCTCTGTAATTCTGACAAGCTCAGCAATGGAAGGTAGTCTCAAAGGATAATCTGATCACAAATTCCTAACTGGGCAGGTCATAGTGGGTAATCACACTTCAGGGCCATAACCCTCCCTAGCGAAAGGTTTATCTTTGCCTTAAGCCAGCCCTGTCCATCCTTCTTCTGCATGTAAGTTAAGCACCTTTGAAATGCCAGAGTAATCCTCTTTTTTGGACTTCTCAGAGGCATCACCACCCTCAAGCGATCACAAAGGCTTGTTAACTACTCTGTAATCCAGTCCCCACCTTGCTTTCTCCCACCTTCAAGTGATCTTCCTTACATTCCTTTAATTCCAAATATAGAAAAGCAACTGCAAAACTGTCATTTTCCAGAGCATTTGAGATCTTGCTTCCTGGCATTCATCAGTTTGGCTCAAATAAACTCAGGTTTGGGTGTTCTTAAGTCAACAGAACTCTCAGCAACCCAACTCTATAAGCTGTATTCTTCTTCTATTTAGGAAACCAGGTTATATTTGTTTAATAGTATGCAAAATACCATTTACCAAGAGGAAGAGTACAAAAAAACCCAATTGAACAAAATCAAAATGGCTTGACGACATACAAACTTGAGAGAGACCTTTAAACCTGCCATCACAGTTTTCAGAACAGATCAGACTTATGCACTGACCCTGAAAGCATCTGGCAGGAGGCTCTTCAGTCAGACTGTCCCCTGAGATACAGAAATCTGATTAGGTGGGTTTTAGGCTTCAGAGAGCTCAGAGCTTATCTGAAGAAAACAAAAGGTTTCTGCTAAACCTCACCCTTTTCCTGAGCACTGGTTATATCACTTTTTAAATTATAGCCAACTCTGATCCCTTGTGCATGAGCTTTACCGAAAACAAGAGACAGAGATAAGAAAATGATAGAAAAAGGAAAAGCTAACTCTCAGACACCCAGGTGGAAAGTCTGGCAGGACAGAGGACCTGAGCCCAAATCAAGTTACAATTTCTGTACCAACGAATGGAACTGAGGCTGTTGATGTAATCAGAAGTGGTAGCAGGTACAAAGGAGAAATCGAAGTGAAAGCAGTCCGTGTCCTGGAAAGACAAGATCAGGTGATGATAAGCAGGCTTGGTTCTCTCTCTAGAGTTTTGACTTGGAGTTAAAAAGCCCACCTGCCCCTGGCTATTGTGGCTCAGTTGGTTGGAGCATCATCCCATAAGCCAAAGGGTCTCAGGTTTGATTCCTGGTCAGGGCACATGCCTGGGTTACAGGTTCAGTCCCCAGTCGGGGTGCATATGAGTGGCAACCATTCCATATTTCTCTTTCACATCGATATTTCTCTCCCTCTCTCTCTTCCTCCCTTCCCCTCTTTCTATACTCAGTGCAATGTCCTCAGGTGAGAATAAAATAGAAAATTAAATTAAAAGCCCACCTGGTTTTGTACCTATAACTTAAGGAGTGATTATGCAAAGACACATGCACTCTATCTAAGGAATCAGGAGTCTCAAGATTGCTCACTTAAACGCAAGGGAGCCATGGTTGGATATGAATTTTCATAAATGCTGTGAAAAGTAATATGATAATTTAAGAGGTGTAAAACATTGGCATCAGCAGAAGTGCCTGCAAGGCAATAAAACTTAAAGAGCAGCACTAACCTGTTCAGGGTTCACATGACAAAACATAGAAATCTTTTCCTTCACAGCCATTTCGATGGGCGTTGAACTCCGGCAGACGATCTGTCAAAGTCAGTTATGCACAGGTCAGCAGGCAGGGATCGACTGTCCGCGCCACCATTCGTTTTCGGAAGGATGCGAGATAAATTTCTTTTTGCTACAACAGACTTGACCAAATAAGTGCGTGCTCATTCTGGGCATTCCATTGGCCTTTTAGAAACCGGTCTGAGCACTAAAATAAGCAAGTACAATCACACTCAACACTACTCTACCAGTAACAATTTGAAATGTAAAGGCGCAGCTATAGATAAATGTAAACAATGGATGGTACCATATTTCAATAAAACTTTATTCCCATTTTTAAAAGCTTAAAAAATGTATTTACAGGCAACGGGCCCGCAGGCCCATACTTCCTGGCCCCTGATCTAGACTACGGGCAGTAACTGGATTACCTGCTATGCATTACAGCAGTGACAGCCCATCCTAGCAGAGTCACAGGGAAATCTCCAAGGTCCCACCTCATTCTCAAGGACCCACGGACAAAACAAAATTGCAGAACATTACACGTGCCCAGCTGTCAGTGTGGCAAATCAAAGGAGGGCCTGGAGAAGAACCAATGGCCAATTCAGAAATGTGTAAAGAGACACTTGAGGATGAGGGAATACCCTTCCCTGGCTTAATGTCATCAGAACCATTTGAGAGCTAGAAAGGACTTAGATGATGTTATAGATTAAGGAAAGGAGGTCCTATTGCAAGAAACTCACCCATTCTCTTCAACTCACCAGATCCGGAGACAGACCCAACCCCCTCAGGGCACGAACACTGTTTTGTGTGGGTTTGGTTTTTTGTTCTCCGGTAGCACTGGGCTGAAAAGAAATGGGTCACTCTTAGTATGCTAGGCAGTTAGCTCTCCTGGATGGTGAATGGATCCTATCTAAAATGCAGAATAAAAAGAATATAATAGGAAGACTTATAGAAGTTGCTGACTGTACTTATCTGGAAAGCTCACCTGTGGGACAAGGCTAACATGGATGTTACAGAAATTCTCTCTTTTTGCTTTAAACTGAAATTGTCTGAATGCTTCCACAAACGGCATTCCTTCAATGTCTCCGATGGTGCCACCCAGCTGGGATGGAAAAAAAGACACAAGTGATCTTCCATGTTACACAGACTAATAGAAAAGTTTTAAAAAGCCAAGCAGAAGTTTGATGGTTGCACAAGAACAGGCATTTGTAACTATACTAAAGATCATTGAATTGTACGCTTAAAACAGGCAAGATTTATGATATGTAAATTAAGTGAAAGAGAAAAGCATTGTACATTTAAAAGGGAGACAAAGCACAGGAAAGAGAAAATGGAGACTAGAAAGGAAAATAATAA
Organism: Desmodus rotundus; assembly: GCF_022682495.2. NCBI lineage: Eukaryota > Metazoa > Chordata > Mammalia > Chiroptera > Phyllostomidae > Desmodus > Desmodus rotundus. The sequence continues at coordinate 93,209,096 of NC_071400.1, read as the reverse complement.
GGGTTGGAGTGTAACACAGTCAGGTAAACAGGAAAGAAAGTAAGCAGAGCCTCAAGAAGAAAGAAGAAAGCAAGGGTGAGGAGTGCTCCCAGGATGATCTGACTGCTTATGTTCATAAGATCGCTTTGCTTGTTGTGTGGAGATATGGACTAAATTCAGTAAATGACTCATGCTATCATTGATTCACTTGGATTTTATAGTAAATTCCCATACCCCTGCCCCCCACACACACACAATATGGAATCATTATAAGGCTCTCAACCTTTCATTTCATCAAGACTGAAAATGTTGCCCTGGCTGGTGTGGCTCAGTGGATTGAGTGCCAGCCTGTGAACCAAAGGGCCGCTGGTCCCTCTCTCTAAAAATAAATAAATAAAATCTTGAAAAAAAAAAAAGACTGAAAATGTTTTAAAAAAATAAAATGCAGGCTTTAAAAAAAGAGAAGGCAAGTCATAAGCAGATAAAAAGATCCAGAATACAAAGCCGCCTGGCTCTGCCTTGCGTGAAATAGTGAGCATTCTCTCTCTCCATGAACGAACGAACCAACACATGCACACAGACACCTGCATGCATCTGAACAGTCTCCTTGTAACGGTGGTACTACCAGAATTCAGTCGCTACTATTGAAACATCGTAGCTTTCTGAAACAAGCAGTACCAAAAGTCCTGACGACTATAATCCTTTGATAAATGTTAACTTAATTTACAATGTGCTTCCAATAGTTACTTAAGCATTTTACTTTAGACCGGGATAAAATTCACCTTAACCCATTCATCCTTATCATATTTAAATACTTAAAGACTATCACATGGACTTTTAAATTAATTCTCTAGTATTTGAGCACCTACTACATGCTCAACATTATGAATGAGGTGCTGGAAGAATTTAAGAGAAGGTGCTCCTAAGTAGCTCGGAATTTAGCGAGGGAAGTAGAACAGAACTAAAGAACAAGAACCAGGAGTAAAACCTAAGCACTAGGCAGAATGATCAGGAAGAGATCACCATGAGCCCAGCCCCAGAATTCACCATCTTCTGTGGCTTCAGCTACCTGACTGGGTCCAGAATCTACTTCGAGCCCTGACCTCTCTTCCCAGCACCACTGGGCTATGTAGCCAGCTTGTACTTGACATCTTGGATGGAGCAATAATCACCCAAACTTGCCACATCCCAAATTGAACTCCTGATTCGCCATCTCTGGGTCTCTTTCTATGGGTGCTTCCTCATCTCAGCAAATAGCATCTCCTCCCACTAACCAGTTCAAGCTAGAAGCCTGGAAATCATCCTCAGGCCCCTCCTTTTCTCACCCAATACAGTGTATTTGGTCATAACTCTAAAACTCCTGGCACAGCTCTCCACTGCTACCATCCTAGACACTCAAGCCTGCACCATCTTTCACCAGGATTGCTGCAATAATCTAAGCCAGAGAGTGGCAAACCATGGTCTGCCGCCTGTCTTTATATATAGTTTTATTGGCACACAGCTGTGCCCATTCATTTACATATCGCCTATGGCTGCAATCGCACTACAATAACAGAGTTGAGAAGTTGTGAGAGTCTCACCCACCAGAGAAGCTAAACAAGCTAAACGTATTTACTGTGTGTACTGTGTGGCCCTTTACAGAAAAAGCTCGTCAATCCACAATCCTTTCTTTGTTTATAAAGATTTTATTTATTTATTTTCAGAGAGAGGGGAAGAGAAGGAGAAAGAGGGAGAAAAACATCAATGTGCAAGAGAAACATCTATCAGTTGCCTCTCATACACCCCCAACCAGGGACCAAACCAACAATCCAGGCATGTGCCCTGACCTGGAATGGAACAGACAACATTTCGGTTTGCAGGACTACACCCAATTCGCTGAGCCACACCAGTCAGGGCGATCCCCAATCTTAATGGCCCACAACTTCCATCTCTCCTGTCCTACAGTCAAACCATTTGTCACACACCAGCAGAGTGACCTTTTAAAAACTCAGAATATGTCTCCTCCTTCCTTGTGCCCTTCAGTAACCCACCCGCTTCACTAAAAATAAAACCGAAACTCCTTTATACTGTCAACAAAAGGTCCTATGTGATTTGGCTATTATTGCACAGGTCTCTAATCTCATCTCCGGTCACCACCTCCCTACTCCCCCACCTCCATCTCTGGCTCTGCGCTTCAGCCCCACTGGCCTCTCAGATGGGCTCGCTCTTCCTTCCTGCCCTGCCCATTCTTCATCTACATCTAGTGCCCTTTTATCTTTCAGCTCAGGGAGCTGTGTCCCCCTCAGAAAGCCCGACCCTCACCACCTTCCTAAATTGGCCTCCCTCCCACTGCCCCCTATCACAGCACCTTGTCTGTGCCCTTCCTGAAAACTCAGTACAAGCTACCATTATTTTACTTGAGTCCTTGTTTCTGGTCTCTCTATCCCATTAGGCTGTAAGCCCCACGAGGGCAGGACCGTGCCTGCCATATCTCAGCACAAGCCCAATGCCCTACGTGCAGCACTGGAGGCTTAGCTTAGTGGTCAGGACAGCACAGAAGTTCTCAAAGTTCAATATAAGCTTTAGGTAACAGAATTCTTATACCTCTTTCCATAATTACAATGAAATCAAACTAAGAAGTTTGAGGATATCATTGCTACAGATAACAAAATATAATTAAAATTCGAGTTTCCTGGGTATGGAACACACAGAACTATACGATAATTCTGTAAAAGAATGACTATTTTAATTATGAAAATCCAAGAAATATCACATGCAATCAGGAAACTGGAGGCGGGGGGTGAGGGGTGTAAGTGCTCACGGACCACATTGCAGCAGAATCTAATGGGAAAAATTTAGGGGGGAAAGAGAAGAGGTCTGCATTAAACTAAACTGTAAGGAGATATCTTTGGGGTTTTTATGGGAATGTACTGGGAGTCCACAAGGAATCCGGAAAAGGAAGCAAAACTCTAAACATTATCCGCTTCTGCCCTCACATGGCCTACAGTGGTACTGTATTTTCTCGGCCAGTTTGGAAGGTCCAGTTACTGCTCTGGTTCCCATTTTCATCGTGACCAGAAACTTTCAGTATTATTACTAAAATATTCCTAAGTCAACTATTTCCCTACACCATAGGGAAAATAGCACCCATAACAATATTTTAAAATCTATCCAAAGCTTAAATTGAAGCCGTAGCACATTTATGAGATGTGTTATGTCCATTTTACCTTTAAGGAGTCTTCTCTTCTGAGAAAGAAAAAGAAAGGAAGGAAGGACAGAAGAAAGGAGGCTTTTGTTCCTTTAAGCCAGGCATAGGTTATTTCAGGTTCATGCTTGGACACCCTGTACTAACATGAACAAAGCCTGTCAGCTCCCCTGGTCTGAGAAGTCAAGGCCTCGCTGCACAAAAGGCTTCTCCACACACTGAAAGCTAAAAATGCGCTTTGGTGATCCTTTGAAAACTTAAATCATGCACAGACGCAAATGTTGGGCACAACTTAAACCTAAAAGGATGTCTGACCTACTGTCCAATAAGCAAATATAAACATCAAGGTTGTATGGAGAAGAAGGGGTTTTTCTAGGGACAAGTTAGCAGTTGATCTGTTTCCACGAAATTAAAAATTGAGTCCTGCCTGGTGTGGCTCAGTGGACTGAGTGTCAGCCTGCGAACCAAAGGGTCACCAGTTTGATTCACATGCCTGGGTTGCAGGCCAGGTCCCCAACTGGGGGCGCACCAGAGACAACCACACATTGATGTTTCTCTCTTTCTCTTTCTCCTTCCCTCCCCCTCTCTCTAAAAATAAATAAAATCTTTTTTTAAAAAAAGGGAGCAAGTCCAATTATGCAGGTGTGTTCAATTTGTAAAACATCATCAAGCTATACATCTACATGTGCACGTTTCTGTGTTTATGTTACGCTACAATTAAAAAAATATATAAAGGAAGCATTTCCTCTGTCCTCATAAACTCTGAAGGAAGAAATACCAAGGGAGAAATAATTTTGTACAACACACTTACATATTTATATTGTTTATCAGCCATACTATTATAGGAGTACAATGCAGTTAAGATATGAGAGTATGGCACATTATGTTGTTTATCAGCTCTACTATTAGGAAAATGGATCTCGTACGTAGCATATTAGATAACACTAACATTATCAGATATGTATCTGCTTACACTGATAATGCTGACAACAGCGACAGCTAATTTATGTTTATTGAGCACTTCCTGAATGCCAGACATTGTCAAATGCTTTATCTTATTGCATTTAAACCTCACAACAACCCTATTATTATCATCTTATTATTATTACAATATTACATTATTATCGCATTGTTATAGATGACTACATTGAAGTTTTGAGAAGTAATTTGCCAAATGTCGCATAGGCCACTTAATAATAACTAATAATTTTTGAGCACATACTATAGATCTGACACTATTCTAAATACTAAGTATATTGACTTATTTAATCCTCAAAACAATGAGATACAACAAGTAATATCATTATCCCGATTTAGCAGACGAATTCATTGAGGCACAGAGAACTTAAGTAAACTCGTCCAAAGTTGCCCAGCTGGTTAGTGACTCAGCTGAGCTATGAATGCACGCGGTCTGGCTCCAGACTGTAACAACTGACCTATATATCTCTCAGGGGTGATGGCAGAACATTGAACTTGAGCAGTCTAACTCTAGAAACTATGCTATTCACTATTCTGCTGTCCTGCCTGGCAATTAGACCAACTAACATTTCAATAAGGAGCACCTGGACATCATTCTCACTCTGCACACTGACAGGGAGGGAAGCAGTGAATAAGTGGCAAGTTCAAATACAGGGGTGGCAAAAGTAGGCTTACAGTTGTTCGTATGGAAAATGATATAACCATTAATAAATAATAATACAAGAATAAACTCTATTTCATGTACTCACAATTATAATCCTACTTTTGCCCCATCCTGTATTATGTTCTTCTTTTTTTGGTGTACAAGAAAAAATTCTACTTCTTTTATTCCTCTATTAAATAAAAGGGGGAAAAGGAAAAACTTAGAATTAATATCAGTAGAGCAAATGAAAATATTTGGACAACTATATAACATGAGTATTTTTTAGCATAGTGAAAACTTTCCATTCTTTCTTTCTTTTTAAATTATTTTATTGTTGTTCAATTACAGTTATCTCCATTTTCCCCTCACCGCTCCTCCCCAACCCAGCCAAGCCCTGCTCTCTCCCTTGCTTCCTCCTCCCCTTGGTTTTGTCCATGTGTCCTTTATAGTAGTTCTTGGAAACCCTTCCCCCCATTATGCCCTCCCACCTCCCCTCTGGTTACTGTCAGATTTTTCTTACTTTCAGTGTCTGTGGTTATATTTTGCTTGCTTTTTTCTTTTGTTGATTATGTTCCAGTTAAAGATGAGATCATATAGTATTTGTCCCTCACCGCCTAGCTTATTTCACTTAGCATAATGCTCTCCAGTTCCATGTTGTCGCAAAAGGTAGGAGCTCCTTCTTTCAATCTGCTGTGTAGGATTCCATTGTGTAAATGTACTATAGTTTTTTGATCCACTCATTTGCTGATGGGCACTTAGGTTGCTTCCAGCACTTCGCTTTTTTTAAATAGCTAATACTCACCTCCAAATCACCTCTACCATCAGACTTCCCTAACTCCATCTTTCTCTACTGCCAATGCATTTTGCATATACTCAAATAGCACTCACTAGAATGCATTCTATTGTGTCAAGACGGGGAGGTCTGTAAGCTCCTCAAGACCAGAAACTGTCCAACCCAGACTTGGCACACAGGAGGCCCTAACACTGACTTTATGAGCAGCTGATGTCTCCTCATGCAGGTTGTTGCACACCCACCCCGGGAGTACTCACCCTGTTTAATGCCAATCTTGCCCACTGACCTGTGACCACAAAGGCAGGGACCATCTATTCCTAGCGCAGTGCCTGGCACACAGGAGACCATATTTACATATTTGTTGAATGAATAAAGATCAGATACTTAAAAACCCAGAAGGTTATAAGTTTATAAAGGAAAGTTCCATGCTTACCTCAATAACGCATATCTGGGGCTCCTCCTTGTGACCATCCACAGGCACCATGGCTTGATTCATAACCCACTCCTGGACGGCATCGGTAATGTGAGGGACAACTGGGGAAAGAAGTAATTAGCACAAAAGTGTATTTCATGGTCTTGAAAAGGGAATGCATCAGAGTCTTTAGATCTCCCAAATAACCTGGCAAATTAGACAAACTACACTTCTAATGCTATCATCTTCCTTCACTGAAATTAATACTACAGGCGCAGTATAGGTTTAGACATTTAAATGTTACGCATTTTCCCTTGAAACTGACCAGCCCCACAGAACAAGAAACAGAAAGCAGAAATGCCATCTTTGATGCAACTAGAAAACAACTATAATGCCAACAAAGAACGTGCAAGGAGGGCTGCCTAGGCAGCTGAATGCTAGGCTCCACAGGAAAGAAGAATGCAGAGTGGCCACGCAGAGTGGTGGGGCCCTGCAGACCCTCGGCAGCCCACCAGCGGGGGGGAGGAGGCCAGTCAAGAGGGTATAGATGAGGTCTGCCTGCTGACAAGGGGCCTGCAACTGCTAATGTCAGATAAAGAGGACAAAAAGTGACATCTCTGCAACCACATGAGGCCCAGGAGTCCCTTGAGTAGTGAGCAGACCTACAGTTGGCGATCTCAAATGAAGGGACAAATAAGTGATATCCACGTAGGTGGCCCAGCCACCTAACCTGATGTGGCTTCACGAAGTCAAAGTCGGAACATTGGCCTTCAGGAAACTGAGATAAAGGTGCATCCATCACCTGCCCCGCCTCATGACTGCAGAGCCCGCAAGGCAAGAGGAAGTCATCTTTGTTGGGTGTAGTTTTGGAAGAACCCACAGCACATGCCTCGCCCACCCCCTCCTGGGAGGATGAGGCTTGCAGGGTTTTGCCTCCTCACCAGCAGTCCAGGGATAAGGGTTCAGGACCCAGGTTTGGGGTGTTGCCCTCTCCCCCATCGTTGGGACATGGCAGGTATGAGCCAGGGACTCTCCCTCCCACAGGTTTTCCGAAAACCTCCACCTGGGGGAAAACTGTTAGAAAGCACACTTGTACTGGAGATCTACACCACACCGTCCAGTTTTAGCAATAACATAGCTGATCTTTTGATCTCCATCTATCCTATTCCCACATCTGTTTCTCAGCTGGCTCCAACTTGAAAGTGATTTAAAGGAGATGCGAAATTATCACCTTTACCCTACCATGTAGGAGCGTATGAATACAAAATTTAAGAGGTGCCAGGGGGAATCTCTTCTAAGACAAAAGAGAACCATACCATCCAGGGAAAGGGCTGGTGAAAAAAGGTCAGAGCATGCTACCGCCACTCCAGTTCAATCCCCCAGTCCCTCCCCAACTCTGTCTTCCTCCAAATGGAAGTAATCATCATGCATGCAAAGATACAAGAAAATAGGAGAAAAAAAGAACGCATTAAATAAAAGACAGACAAAAAGCAAACCAAAAACAAAACAAAAAACCCTATATCCCATTCAGGTAAAAAAGATGAATAAGTGGTTCTCTGTAGACTTTATAAATAAAAGCTAGAGAGAGAGGTGGACTACGTGAAACAATGGCATTAGTAACAAAGAAAAAAAGCCTGATGAAAATGAATCAGGAACACAGAGGATGAACTTGAAACCTTTAAGGAAAATGAAAACGAAAAGAACACAGGGATTTGAAAAGCATTAGAACTTGTAGACGGTGCAGGGACCCCCTCCCTGTCTCGTCTATTTTGAGCAGGTGAGTGCTGAGCACACAGGGCTCCCTAATGTTTGCGGAGTGTCATACCTTGTACTGTTTTCCCCAGGTAATCACCACGCCTCTCCTTATTAATCACATGCTGATATATCTTCCCAGTGGTGATGTTGTTGTCCTTATAAAGATTAATATCCAAGAACCTTTCATAATTCCCAAGGTCTAAATCAACTTCTCCACCATCATTTAAGACAAACACTTCACCTACAATAAAAAGACAATGTAAAATTTTCAAATTTGCTTCCAGTAGATTATTTTTCAAAGACAGATACATTATATTAAAAAGCTGCTAAGAGACTTATCTATAACCTATATTCTATCATTATTTCATGATTTTGATGAGAAAATCTAACCATTCAATTATATCCTTGAAAATGTATGTGAAAAATTCCAGTATCTTATTATGGTATTGTTTTTAAATGCTTACTGAAATTCTGTCTTCACAAATTGGCTTTCCAAACTCACCACGTACCACATGAGAAAAGGGTTTTGCCTCCTCACCAGCAGTCCAGGGGTAAGGAAGGGTTCAGGACATGAGAAAGGGGACTTTGAAACAGCAATTTTAGCCCTGGCTGGTGTGGCTCAGTGGATTGAGTGACGGCCCGCGAACCAAAGGGTCTCTGATTCAATTCCCAGTCAGGGCACATGCCTGGGTTGCGGGCCAGGTCCCCAGTGAGGAGCACGCAAGAGGGAACCACACACTGATGTTTCTCTCCCTCTCTTTCTCCCTCCGTTCCCCTCTGTCTAAAAAATAAATTAAAAGAATATTTTTTAAAAATGACCAAATCCAGAACACTGAAAACTCCAAATGCTGACAGAGATGTAGAACAATAGGAACCATCATTTATTGCTGAAAGGAATGCAAAATGGTACAGCCACTTTAGACCCCAGTGTGGCAGTTTCTTACAAAATTAAACATACGCTTACCATAAAAAAATGAAAGAAGTTGAGTGATAGTTTCAAACAAATATATAATCTATCATAGACTCGAGGAAGTCATTACACAGACAAAATGAAAATGAAATAAATCTACGTTAGTACACTGAAATACCCTTTTTTGTTTTTTGGTTTACTCTGAGGTTAGTACATTTTAAAAAGAATAATATTCAGCAAGGGCATAAAGAATTGGGCCCTCTTCTAATACACGGTTGATGAGGACGTAAATTAGTGCAGATGCACAAGCCTTATCAGGAAATTCTGAGACAAGATGAAAAGTTGGAATTTGGAATTTTTCTGATTATAGAAAGGTAATATAGAATGCTTTCCATATATTATAAAGTACCCCCAAAGCAACCCATAATCAAACACATTCCAAGTGGAATACAGACTAGAAATAGCCACAGCTTTATAAAGGGGTTTCAACTTTCAAAACTTTTGGAAAGAGACTATACATAGCCGCAAACTTAGGAAGAATTTAAAATTTTCAGAACCTTCTGGATTTCAGAGTTGAACATAAGGGATCCTGAACGGAAAAACCTTTGGCAACATGCATTATGTGTCAAAAGCTGGAAAAACATACCGAACCCTCAAAGAAGAAATTCTGCACACAGGCATTTCTGTTTAAAAATAAACTGATTAATATCAAAAGTTTCCATCACAGTCCTGTGTAATATATCAATACATTGGAAATTACTTCCTATTATTGTTCAGGTTCTGTGCAGCTTTTAAGAGTATAGAATATATAAGAATGTCCACAGTATATTAAGTTTTAGAAACTAGATTTAAAATAATGTGACTGTAAGATTCCATTCATTTGAAGTTCAAAAAGAAGCAAAATTAATCTACGGTGTTAGAAGACAGGATAGCAGTTACCCTGGCAGTTTGAGGACAAAGGAAAATTTTGTTTATCGATCCGGGGGCTGGTTACACAGTATGTTCATTTCATCAAGCAGAACATTTATGATTTATGCACTTTCCTGCATGTACGTAAAATTTTTTAAAAGAAAGTATGTAAAGGCTAGTGATTTTTTTAAAAAAAATTAGTATATACATTGAAGTGTCCACATTAATAATAGTCCCTCCAAGAAGTGGAAAATTTTCTTCATGCCATTCTATATTGTTAATATAATTGTCAATATATACTGTATTGTCTGAATGTTTCTTTTAATAATGAAGTGTTAAGAGAAATCTATTACCTTTATGATAAAATGAAACAAAACATAATCCATACTGCAAAAGCTACAGTGAAAATGGTTTCCTCACACAGTTCTCCAAAAGGGTGGACTCATTTGGAATGGATCAGCAATCCGAACAATGTACCAACAACCATGAGAACATTCATATATTCATAACACATGATCCAGCAACTCTACTTCTGGAACTCTCTCCTAAAGACATTACCCAACATACAAGAAAGAACTACAATTTAACCCAGTGTTTTATAAGGGAGGAAATGGTTCTCTTTCATACCGTGCTCGTAAGGTGAAAAAGTGCCCGCATCAATGTTGATATAGGGGTCGATTTTGATGGCCGTAACTCGGAGTCCCCATGATTTTAGAATTGTCCCAATGCTGCTCGCAATGATCCCTTTCCCAATGCTCGAGATGACCCCACCAGTGACCAGGATGTACTTCATTGGCAGAGGAATGGTTGGGTGCCAACACCCAGATAGAATCTGAAAGGTAATAAAATGAAGAGTCAGGGAACAGAAGTATTTTCTCAAACCAGTAAAGCAGAGAGTGTGTTGTTGTTGTTAAACCAGAATTTCAAAAGCACACAGCATTTTCTATATAAACTAAATATTGATATTTGAAACTTTTGAAACAAAGTCTTATCTTTTAGATTTTTAATTTTTGTCAACATGCAGGAAGCTGTAGCTATTTTCTGCAAGCAGAGGGACTGGCTCCATTGCCCTGATTTTCCATTTACCCCCAACTTTATCATATGACAAACTTCATTATGAGAAAAATGTCTCTGGAATTCAGAAGCACAGTAAAATTTATAAGCACTCAGGCGCTGTTGTCAGATCTGTTCAAGCTGTACTTGGGCAAGTTACTAATCCATTCTGCGCCTGTTTCTTCATCTGTGAAATGGAGTAAAAATACCAGTCCCTTAAAATATTATTCAGCACTAAAAAGAAATGAGCTGTCAAGCCATGAAAAGACATGGAGGAAATTTAACACATATTACTAAGTAAAAGAAGCCAATCTGAAAAGGCTACATAGTGTAGGATTCCAACTATGAGACACTTCGGAAAAGGCAAAACTATGGAGACAGTAAAGATATCAGTGGTTGCCAGGGGATGGGGGCAGGGAGAGATGAATACATGGAGCACAGAGGATTTTTAGGGCAGTGAAAATACTCTGTACGATACTACAGTGGTGCATATATATCATTATACATATCTGGAACCCCGTAGAATGTACAACATCACGAGCAAACTCTAATGTAGCTATGGACTTTGGATGATAAGACTGTGTCAAGTTCATTGATTGTAATAAGTGCATCACCCTGGTTTGGGCTGCTGATCATGGGGAAGGCGGTGCTTGTGGGACAGAGTGTATATGGGAACTCAGTATTTTCTGCTCAATTTTGCTGCAAACCTAAAATTGCTCTAAAAAGTAAAGTCTATTTTTTTAGAAAATCATTATTTAAATATGCCAATATTAAAAAAAAAAAAAACTCCTAAGTAGTCCTGAGGTTTAAATGAGGGAAGGTATAGATCAGAGGTCAGCAAACCAGGGCCCACTGCTCACATCTGGCCCACTGTCTGTTTTTGTATGGTCCCCAAGTTAAGAATGCTTTTTACATTTTAAATGACTCAGAAAAGATCAAAAGAGGATTTCATAACACATTGAAATTGTCTGAAACTTCAGTGTCCATAAATCAAGTTTTATTAGCACACAGCCACACCCATTCATTTACATATTATGATATCTGTGTTCACTTTCTACAGTGGCAGAGCTGAGTTGCTGCAACGACAGAGACCTCTGGCCTACAACACCTGAAATACTTACCATCTGGACTTTCACAGAAAATGTTTACTGATGCCTGGCATGGAGGCGGTCAAAATCAATTCCTACATTCCTATTCAACATAGTACTGGAAGTCCTAGCCACAGCAATCAGACAAGAAGAAGAAATAAAAGGCATCCAAATTGGAAAGGAGGAAGTAAGACTGTCATTATTTGCAGATGACATGACACTGCACATAGAGAATCCCAAAGATTCCACCAAGAAACTACTAGAACTGAGAAATGAATTCAGCAAAGTAGCAGGATATAAAATTAATATCCAGAAATCAGTTGCATTTTTATATGCTAATAATGAGCTAACAGAAAGGGAAATTAAGAAAACAATCCCATTTACAATTGCTTCAAAAAGAATAAAGTACCACCCTGGCTGGTGTGGCTCAGTGGATTGCGTGCTGGCCTGAGAACCAAAAGGTTGCTAGTTGATTCCCAGTCAAGGGCCCATGCGTGGGTTGCAGACCATGTCCCCAGTAGGAGTCATGTGAGAGGCAACCACACACTGATGTTTCTCTCCTCTCTTTCTCCTTCCCTTCCCCCTCTCTAAAAATAAATAAATAAAATATTTTTTAAAAGAATAAAATACTGAAGAATAAACATAACCAAGGATGTAAAAGACCTGTACTTGGAAAAGTATAAGACACTGAAGAAATTGAAGAAGATACAAATATGTGGAAGCACATACCATATTCATGGATAGGAAGAATTAACATCATTAAAATGTCCATACAACCCATAGCAATCTATAGATTTAACGCAATTCCTATCAAGATTCCAATGACATATTTCCCAGAACTAGAACAAATATTTAAAAATTTATATGGAACCACGAAAGGCCCAGCATAACAACAGCAATCCTGAGAAAGAAGAACAAAGTTGGAAGAATCATGCTACCTAATAAGAAACTATAGTATAAGTCCATAGTAATCAAAACAGCCTGGTACTGGCATAAAAACAGACACATAGGTCAATGGAACAGAATAGAGAGCCCAGAAATAAACCCACACCTTTATAGTCAATGGATATTCAACAGAGGAAGCAAGTGCATACACTGGGTTAAAGACAGTTTATTCAATGAATTGTGTTGGGAAAATTGGACAGATATGTGCTGAAAAATGAAACTAGACCACCTTTTTATACCACACATAAGAATAAATTGAAAATGGATCAAAGACTTAAATGTTAGACCCCAAACCATAAAACTCCTAGAAGAAAATATAGGCAGCAAAATCTGAGACATTACTCATAGCAATTATTTTCATCAGATATATCTCCCTAGGCAAGGGAAACAAATGAAAAAAATAAATAAATGAGACTACATTAAAATCAACTTCTACATTAACAGATAGTAAGAACTTAAGAAGGTTAGCTATTAACATTACTATTTTTTATATTAACATCATTTTTTAAATTTTTACATATAGGTTTCAGGGACACAATTGTGCAACACTTAACATCAGTATTAATAATAATAAATGTATCCTCCTTAACTAAGCGTGCTGAACACTGAATCTTTTACATTACCTATCAGTTTTACCATGCAGAAATATCCAAGCAGGAAAAAAATATTATGTCATAAAAACTTTTACTTGAATTTTCTGTGGCTGTCTGATTTAAACTCTTTTGTTTAAGAGGCAGACAGGGAGCCCAATAGCTACTTGGTTTTCTTTACTTTGAGTACCACTGTTTTTCCCTTGGCCTGTGCCTTCGTCCTTGCCATTCCACCATGCATGTGAAAGTGAGCCTTAACAGCATGATTTTCGTAGTCATGGATGACAGGTAAATGAGCAACTGAGTAAGACCACTAACGCAAAATTACAACTGCAAAAAGAAAAGAGAGAGAGAGAGTAACTAACAAAAGCTAATATCTATAAATCCCACTTTCTAATGCAATTCACAATTTTTTCAAGTACGTGGAAATTAAGTATAAATGCAATCAGGTAGGAACAATTTCAATTCCCCGTTTATCTTATTGGTCCGTCCTCCTCAAAGAAAACCCATCCTGATTTTGTGGTTTCCTCTGCTTATCATTCAGAGCAAGCTATCTCAACTTAAAGGTGTTACATTATGTCACTTCTGAGCTGTGAGTTTAATTTGAACTAGTTGACCGTGGCCAGAGCAAGTAAACTGAAGCCATCCACAATATACATGTCCCATCCCAAATGCCTTCCCTGAGTCCTTTGGGCCTGCCTGCCAATACACAATACAGTTGATCTCCTTCAATGCCACCTTGTCATCCACTCACCAAGCTAGATTTAACTTGAAAGATCCTCAGTCCAAACCCAGAATACAGATCCGAAATGTTTGTGAATGTTCATCTCTTCCCACTTCTTCTGACCCAGGTAGTCACTATAGTGGTCATTTCTTCACAGTCTTCCTTTACCCATCCCACTGGTGATTTTTTCTTTTGTGATAAGCATCCCTCCTCTGGAGTCAGAGAGCCTGGATTCAAATGCTGGCTCTGTCATTTACTGCTATGACCCTAGGCAACTTCTTCAACTTTTCTAAACCTTGATTTTCTCTACATATGTAGTACGCAGAGATCATAATAGTACCTGCCTTATAGAGGTGTGTGGGCATTTACAAGTGAGTGTCCAAGTACTAAAAGTTAGCTGTTACCATTTTCCAGAGCCATCTCCTCACTGATTCAATCAGCTCACAAATGTTTACTGAATGTCAGTTATACTGAATGGTTTTATACATGCTTGACATGTTCCCAGGTTTGAGGATATGGTGGGGGGGACAAAAAGTCAAGGTCAAAAAGCCAAGGTCCCTGTCCTCTTGGACTTCACTTTTCCAATTATGAGGCAATTAAGAGGCAAATAAGTGGTGCAGTAATAGTACCTTACTAGAGCACTGTCATGCTATTAAGAGTTGTAAAAGTTAGCAAAATCAAAAAATAGCCCCAAAATGCCATAGAAAACTGGACTGTATTCATGTGAAGTCACATTATGTGGTTGTCAAAAAGCCTAAGAATTTCTAAATAAATAAAAAAGAAAAAGTCTAAGAAATTTTCATGTAAGATATGCTTATGTTAATCCTGGCAGGGTAGCTCAGTTGGTTAGAGTGTTGGCCAGATGCGCCAAGGATGTGGATTTGATCCCCCGTGAGGGCACGTATAAGAATCAACCAGTGATACATAAGTAAGTGGAACAACAAATCGATGTTTCTCTCTCTCTCAAGTCAATTTTTAAAATATATGCTTATGTTAAAACAAGAGAATGGGATATAGGCCCTGGCCAGGTAGCTCAGTTGGTTAGAGCATCATCCCGATCCACCAAGATTTCGGGTTGGACTCTGGGCCAGGGCACGAACAAGAAGCAACAATGAAGGCACAAATTAGTGGAACAACAAATAGACGTTTCTCTCTCGTTACAATCAATAAATAAAATTAAGTTAAAAAAAGAACAGGTTGCAATTTAAAATTGAACATAATATTATCTCACTTATTTTTTTTTGAAATTAAGATTGGTCAAGCCCTGGCTGGTGTGGCTCAGTGGATTGAGCACTGGCCTGCGAAGCAAAGGGTCACGGGTACAATTCCCAGTCAGGGCACATGCCTGGGTTGCAGGCCAGGTCCCCAGTAGGGGGTGTGTGAGAGACAACCACACACTGATGTTTCTCTCCCTTCCCCTCTAAAAATAAATAAATAAAATATCTTTTTTTAAAAAAAGACTGGTCAAAAGTACAGCAAAATGCTAAATTTTAATATATTTAGGTGGTTGGGATGTAGGCAATTACAAGTTTTCTATATTTTCAAAAGCACAAAATATCTTTTTAAAGCGCATTAGATATTTTACGAAGTCTTTCTTAAAAATGTCACTTAATGCCAAACGGACATCTAGTCTTTTTTAGCCTTGTTAGGGAAACAAGTTAGTTTGCAGCAAAGTTTTAAAACGGAAGGAAAAGGCAGGCTCTTCTGACTACTTCCTTGAATCCAGATGATTTTTTTCCCCGTGTGAAGACAAGTTTTCATTTACTCTCATATGCAGTGAGCAGAACCAACTGTCTGTAAAATGAGAGTGTGCAGGGCGGCCCTGCCTGCTGTCCAACGAAAACAATACACAAGCCACCTATATGATCTTGACTTCTCTAGTAGCCATATTTAAGAAAGAAACAGATGAAGTTAATTTAAAAAATCTTATTTAATCCAATGTATTTTAAAAACTTGCATTTTAACACATAATCACTACAAAAATTATTTAGTGAAATAGCCTACATCGTCTTTTTTTTTTTTTTACTGTCTTCCCAGATTAGGTCGACTCACAGCACATCTCAGCTGGGACTCTGCACATTTGCAGTGCTCAAGAGCCACATGTGGCAAGTGACTGCCACAGTGGACAGTCCAGGCCTGAAGCAACTAAAAACATTAGAAGCACCAAGAGAGAGATACCTCTCAAACGACGACCATATAAAACGTGATATTAGAAACAAGAGTACTTACTGAATAATCCCATTTTACGAAGTTCTAAAATAGGCAAAACCAAGCTATGATAGAAATCAAGGGAGTTGGGCGGGGGGGCGTGTGGATTATGTGGAAGGGACACAAGGGAACTTTCTGGAGTAATGGAAATGGTCTATGTCTGTGTCGGGGCAGCGGTTCCATGGGTGTATAATTTGTCAGGCCCTGATCTGCACATGTAAAAGGGGGGCATTTTATAGCATGTAAATTATACATCAAATTTGTAAAAATTGTTGCAAAAAGAAAGCTATTTTGTAGCTGCAGCATACTTAGGCACAGTGTGCCCTAAGGAGCTGATCTGGGGAAAACGCGAGAGTAGTTGTTTAAGGAGTGCACAGCCCGAGGAGGGGACAGAAAGGGCATTTCACTCCGCGCGGGGCTTCACTTCCGCCAACGCCATCTCGGGGCTCTCGGGGCTCTCGGGGCTCCCGAGGCCCAGGACAAATGGGGCGGGGAGAAGCGCACCCCAGAGACACGACACTACCCACCCCAAATCGCGGCCGCCGCAGAGCGGGCTCAGACCACACCGGGCACCCTCACAACGGCCCCAGCCCCGCATCCGTGGGTCATCGTGAGTTGGTGCGGGGATGCGCCTGGTCGCCAGCCCCTCTTGGACTGGGCGCCACCGCCATCGAGGGGAGGACAAAGGCTCCCGGCCTCAGGCGCGCGCCGGGTGTGGCAGCGCGGGTGGGGAAGCCCTGGGGACGCGGGGTGGCCCGGGCCCGGAGGCCCCGGGGGTCCGGTGGAGGGCCGGGCCGAGGATTACCTGCGCTGTGCTGGTGGCGCCCGGAGGGTGGCTGTAGGGTACGGCGGGCTCCGCCCCGTGGCGGGCCAGCGCTCACCTGTCCGGCTGGGTAGGGGGCCGCCGCTAGGGGTGTCCCAGAGTCTCCCCTGGGTCCTTCCCACCGCCGTTGCAGGCCTCGGGGTGCGCGGCGTCCCCTTCGCCCACCTTTCCCTCTCCTGCCGCCGCCTGCCCCGCTGACTCACGCTAGTGAGCTTGGGGTTTGCACCCAGGTTTGTGCAATGCAACAAAATCAGCCCCTAAAAAGTGACTCCTCGGCACAGACAGCTTCCCGTCACTCTCCGCCCTAGAGGCACTTGGCCCCAGGCCTCGCTCGGCCGCAGGACTGCTCCTCCCCTCCTTGGCTCATTTAGCAAAAGCTTTCAGGGAGCCAGGTGAACACCACATTCCCACCGAGCCTAGGCAACCCCGCACGCCGAGCCCCTTGTGTGGGTCCTCCCATCCTGTTCCCACCCTGTCTCAAACGTTTGTGCGACCCCTTTCACTCCAGGAACTGCTCAAGGGAAGCGCTGAGGAGTGGACCAAAATAAAACAGGGTTCTTGCCTTTGAGGAACTCACAGTCTTGGGGGGAGGGCTACACGTCTATTGGAATCAGTAAGGTTCCTAGAACAACACCCGTTTAGAAAAGAAAATGTAGAGGAGGAGGGGTGCGGACAATTAGGACTTCACGAGTGAGTATTTTTGTAGGATGGTTGGTCCTCGGAAACGACACAGCAGGTTGTTAAAGCAAAGGGAAGAACTACTGAAGCACTGAAGGAGAAAGAATCTAACTACGGACAATGGAAGGGTTTGGAGTGAAATGCAACGGTTGGGCAAGTGGTCACAATCTTGAACAACCAGTGTAAGTCACTGGAGTGCCAAGTTAGGCAAATGTCATTGAACACCTAGTGGAGTTTAGAAACCATAATTGTGTAATGATATCTAAATATATATAATTTTACAGTATATCTACTGGTAAGTATGTAAGTATAGATACTTAGGACAAAACCAGAGTTTGACGGGGGTAGAAAGACAAGAGAGTGAGAAAGTCGAGGGCCCTGAAAGAATGTGGTTGCAGTAATGCACCAGGGCTCTAGTTCAAGAGGAAAGAAATGGAGAGCAGCAGGGAGCTGATGGACTGGGAGAAAGAGAAGAGAAGGACCAATGACAAGAGCCCGTGCAAAGGAGGGAACTAGCGAGTTGTCCCTGCAGTCTGATGTTGGTGTTGAAGTTGGCAAAGGGGAAGCACTTCAGATGACACAGTGCAGGGGTGACCAACCCGTGGCTCGAGGGCCGCATGTGGCCCAGGAGGGCTGTGAATGAGGCCCAACACAAAATCATAAATTTACTTAAAACATTATGCGATTTTTTTGTGATTATGTGTCACAATGTGTTTAATGTGTGGTTCAAGACAACTCTTCTTCTTCCAATGTGGCCCAGAGACGCCGAAAGGTTGCACACCCCTGGTTTAGGGTCTGATGGCTGATACAGGGTCAAGTGAGATGGGCATTGATGGCATTGGGACTAGCAGCCACACGGCCACTGCAAGGGACATCAAGACTTGGAGGACTCAGTTGAGGCCAAGAAACCATGTCTTCCGTGAATGTCAAAGAGTGACTCTAAAGCTAATAGAGGACAGCAACAAGGCAGGGTAGAGGGTTGTAGGAAAAGTTAAATGAGTGTCAAAACAAAAGGGAGTTGCTCGACGCTAAGGATGACCGAGCAGTGTTGTGGAAGAAGCAGTAAGGATCCAGGGTTAGTGATGTCAATTTCTGGGAAAATGGGCAGAGCTTCTACTTAGCAGGAAACCCAGGGGAGATCCAAGTCTCCACAAAGGACAGTAAAATAAATAAATAGATAGACAGATACACTTTAAAGAAGGAAACACATTATAAAAAGGCTAGAGGTATAGAAGAGTTTGCTACGAAACAAGTCTTCCAGAGGACCTAGTAGAAAGGATGCTTGTGAAATGGGTTGAAACAATGGTGATAGTTAATAATACCTGCCATGTATATAAGGTTTCCTTCCACATTTCACTACTTCATTTCCTTTTTACAAACAGGACAGTTATTATGATCTCTGCTTTGTAACAAAGAACCTGAGGCTTAGAGATGTAAAGTGCCCTGACCAAAGGTACATTCGTTTATATAAGTAGCAAAACCAGGACATTGTGGGAAGGAAAAATAATTTTTCCTCCTATGTTTTTAAGTTCCTTTGGCTGGACTAATCAAATTAACATGAGATAGATTAACAGGAGAACATGACCAAATTTATTACATACATGCACACGGAGGTTCCATAAGACTATAAATCTGAGGACAGATCTGGCCCGAAGGGCAGGGGTGTTTGGGGGACTTCAAAAGCCAGGAAGGCAATTTGTGTGGAGATGGAAAAGCAAATGTTTGGTGAATGTTTGCTGGGCTATCTTTAACAATGTGACGGAGAGAGAACTTTGATCTGACAGGCTTTGCTAGGCTCTTCCCTGTCTACCACACACTAGTTTATATTAAACTAGTCATCTGAAGATATCTCCCTTCCTGGAGCAGGTCCTCTATTTAAATTCTTTTAGACAATTAAGGGGAAGTTCAAAGGTTCTTCCTAAGTCTAAGTTTCTGGAGAATAATCAGCTTAAAATAATCAATACCCCAAAAGGCATATTTTGAGGTGGCAGACTCTGCTTTCCCTTGACTTCAAAACAAAACATCTGTTCCCAAAGCCAGAATCTTCACTGCGCAATGTAGGACCTCATCTTTTTCATACCCTATTAATCTATGAGATTAATGGAGAAAAGATATTTTGCGAATACACAGGGGTTCTTACAACTTTTGCATTATTCATCCAAAATGGAAAGCAGAAAAACAAATTTGACAACATGGGTGAAATTGACTGATTTGTGTGGGATAGGGGTGTGTCTTAATCAACAAATGTTTATTCATGGCCTACTACCAGCATAGTGTTAAGGATAAAAAAGAGATGGAGAAAGAGTCCGCCGTTAAGTTGATTTGTGTCTTTTTTCATCTTTTATTTTGAAGAAGTCTCCCTTTCAGAACAATTTTAAAACTGTCTGTTTCCTGGGGAACACAGCATTCACCGGTGTTGTGGGTGCTCCTGGAGATAAAGCAAAAGTAAGTCTGAATGGGCTGGGCCCCACCTCTGCTTTTGGTGGAGTCAGTAATATATTCCTGCTGGAGATGAAGAAACTTGAAGACTAAGAAGTCAAAGGTATTTACCAGTTAGATGGTGGAGTTAGAACCCTCCCTCCCTCCTTAGCTTCTGACAGAAATTCCAGGTTCATTCCAATCATGCTTGAAGCAAATATCCTTTTTCTGGAAAGTGCTGACCTCTTTCAGGTTCTCACTGACTTAAAAAATGCTAGGAAGGCAGACATTTGTCCACAGATGTCTCCCAACTTTCAAAGATGAATCAATACCCAGACTCTAAAAACAGGTTGGAATGTCACTGATGCCACTGAATTACACACTTCAAAAGGGCTAAAATGACAAATTTTATGTTCCTTCAATTTATTTTTTGTGTGTATTATATCTCAATAAATCTGTTTGGAAAATACAAAACCAAGTGGGTTGGACTTGTTAAACTAAAGTTCCAGACCTGAATTGTAAATATACTTCTGGCTTGAAAGCCAGAGAGCAGGGAAATCAGAATTGTAATCCATCCCCCATATATTCACTGGAACTAGGCTACTCTACTCAAAATGTTAGAAGGGCCCTGGTTGGTGTGGCTCAGTGGATTGAGCACCGGCCTGCAAACCAAAGGGTCACCAGTTTGATTACCAGTCAGGGCACATGCCTGGGTTGTGGGCCGGGTCTCCAGTAGGAGACAAGTGAGAGGCAACCACACACTGATGTTTCTCTCCCTCTCTTCCTCCCTCCCTTCTCCTCTGTCTAAAAATAAATAAATAAAATCTTTTTAAAAAATGAGGAGGAATAATGGGTGTCCTTTGCCAACAGATTGCTTGAGTCTGTGCTCTGTGCTTGAGAAAAACATTCATGAACTCCCTGCTCCAAAGGGAGTTCAGGTGGGCAGCTTTTTTTATTCGTTTGTTTACATAGAAAAAGTTAAATATGTAGAAAAGCAGACATAAGAGTGTAACCACACAGCTTCGACAGTTATCAATCCATGGCCAGGCTTGTTTCAACTACCCATTTCCCCCCATCTTGTATTAATTTGAAGCAAGTGCCATCCATTCTATCATTTCATTGGTAAACACCTCAGTATGACTAAAAGATAAGAATGCTTTTAAACACCCACCCACACAGACACACACACACACACGCGCGCGCGCGCGCGCCCCGTTATCACAATTTAAAATCTAACAATTGCTATGTGCATCAACAGATGAGTGGGTAAACAAAATATGGTATTACATACAATGGAATGTTATTCAGCCTTTTTCTGTTTTTAAATTGTTTTATTGTTGTTCAAGTACAGTTGTCTGCATTTACCCCCCTCCGCTCCCCCCATCCCAGCCATCCGCATTTCCCTCCCCTGATTCCACCCCTGCCCTTGGTTTTGTCCATGTGTTCTTTATACATGTTCCTGAAAACCCTTCCCCTCTTTCCCCCATTATCCCCTCCCACCTCCCCTCTGGTTACTGTCAGATTGTTCTAAATTTCAATGTCTCCGGTTCTATTTTGCTTGCTTGTTTGTTTTGTTGATTATGTTCCACTTAAAGGTGAGATCATATGGTATTTGTCTTTCACTGCCTGGTTTATTTCACTTAGCATAATGCTCTCCAGTTCTATCCAAGCTTATTCAGCCTTTTTAAAGGTAGTCTTTCCTAAGGCAGAATTCTAAAGAAATTCTGACACATTCTGCAACATGAATGAACCTCGAGGACATTTGGTAAGTGAAATAAGCCAGCCACAGAAAGACAAATATGGTACGATTCCATTATATGAGGTTGCTGAAGTAATCACACTCATATAGAAAGTAGCTTGGTTGCCAAGGGCTGGGGGAGGGGAGAATGAGGAGTTGTTTAATGGGCACAGAATTTCAGTTTTGCAATACAAAGAGGGAGACTGGTTGCATAACAAAGTAAATGTACTTAACACTACTGAACTGTACACTTAAAAATGGTTAAGATGGTAAAGTTTGTGTATGCTGCCACACTGAAAAAATTTTTTAACAGTTCCATAATTTCATTATCTTTCCAGTGCCCAACTTTCCAATCCTTATAAAGTCATACGTTTTTACCAATACATTTGTTTGACTTAACACCCAAATAAAATTCACAAATTGTCATGCCTTATGTCTCTTAAATCGTTTTTAATCTATGAGGTTCCCTTTCTCCCCTTCCTTGCAATTTATTTAAATAAACAATGTCATTTGTCCTGTGGTTTCTCACAGCCTAGATTGTGGTGTCTGCACCCCCTGGTCCTCCTTTAACACTTTTCCTCCCTCCTCCGCATTCCCTGTATATTGGTAGTTGGACCTAGATGGCTCGGGCTACTTTGGATTCCGTTTGAGGAGGAGGCTAAATATACCTATGTGCATGTGCCGGCCCAGCTGAAAAAGCGAAGCTGTCACCAGTGAAGCTGCTTAGAGTGAGAAAGACGCCGTTTGCACGCCTAGGTCAATCACTACAAGGGTGGAGATGGAGGGAAAGGGGCGGGGCAGAACTACGTGGGAAAATGCCTTTGTCCGCTTTCCACGCGCGTAAGAGTTGCGGAAACAACCAACAGCGGGGCGGGGCCTTTGACCAGAAGTGACGCACGCACGGCCGGCGTCCGAGTTGCCATAGAGGCGGAGACAAGGATAGACTGGCTGTTGTGGGGTCGCACTTCCGGCCATCTCCCGGGGAAACGCGCATTGTGGAGTCGGCAGTGGCGGCAGCCGCTAGAGTCTCCGGTGACCGGGACCGCGGCGGCGGCCCCGCGGGCGGGATGTTCCGGAGTTTCAGTAGTTGGTTTGGCTCGCTGCAGCCGGCAGGGGGTGGCCTTCAGTCCGAGGGAGACGAGCAGCCTGAGCGAGACGCTCCACCCGAGCCGCACTCTGCGCCGCTGGCGGAGTCGGCTGAGAAGGAGCTCCTTCACCAGGCCAAAGGCCTTGGCGGTGAGTGTCCTCCGGGACCAGAGTGTGTCGGGAGTGCCCGCAACCTTCGGTTTGACACCCCTGGGGCGCGACCCAACATGGTCGGTGTTGTGGGGTTGGGGAAGGAAGGTATGTTTGTCGGTCGGTCCTCTCCTCTCTGGACGGCAGAGGTTGGTGAGGAACTGGGCAAAGCCAAGCTTCATCAAGCAGTCAGATCCCGTGCCTAAAGTTCCTGGTGACATGTCACTTTTTTTTTTTTTTTTTTTGGATTTGAGAGAGACAGAGAGAGAAACGATTTGTTGCCCCACTCATCCATGAATTCATTGGTTGATTCTTGCTTATGCCTTCAGTGGGGATCCAACCCCACAACCTTGGCGTTTTGGGACAATGCTCTAACCAGCTGAGCTGCCTGGCCAGGGCGACATGTCACTGTTTACAAAGTGTAAGCATCAGGAGCAAAGCCGCAGTAAAGCGGTGTGGCCCGACCTCTTTAGGTTTGACAAGGAATCTTTTTTGTTCAACCTGCCAACTTTCTCTTCCACAATCTCCCACCCCAAGGACAGAGCCCTTTCGGGAGCTTGAGTAGGTTGAAAAAGTGACTTTTTGCCCTTAGGGAAGAATGTATTGTCGGAAGTAAATTGAGGAAGAGTTACTGAAGGCCTTGGTCTTCTTTTTAGGTGCAGGGAACCTTTTTCCTTAAGGCAAGAAAGTGGCTGCCATTTTTTTCCCCTGTGATGTGTAAGTTTCAGTCCTGGGTATTTTATGAATGATACCTCGTTTCACCTGTTAAACAGTCCAGTGAGTTGGGAGAGCAAGCCCAGAGTGCTTGCCCTAAGTGATAATCATAGTAAGTGGTAGCAGTGGAATTTGAACCTAGATCTGTCTAATTTCAAAGCCCATGTTCTTTCTGAGTTTACTGTCTACTTTAAGGAGGACAGTAAAAAGTAGGCTTGAAGGATAAACACATGCTGTAGTAATTCGGATTCTAGAGAGACCTTGGTGGGCTTAAATAGTGGAAGAAAACCCCTTTGAAAAGGTAGGCCCTAAAACAGACAGCACTGGAAGTGAGAGAAGGTAGATGTTAAATTTAGCAAACATGTGCAGAGAATCTGCTGAAAGCCAAGAGCACTAGGGGAGGCTGGGGCCAGAGAGTGGAGAAACACATATTTGAATAAGACAGGCCCTAACCTTCAAAAAGTTTACTTCGGGGTGGAGGGGCAGGGAAAACAGACAACCTGAAATGGTAGTGTGTAATCTCAGCTCAAGACCCCCAAACAGTGCACAAGAGAAATAAAACTAAGTGTTGTGTAATAAAATCACTAAACAGGGAATGACTGTTTCCTGCGTAGAAAATTAGGAAGAGCTTGGAGTGTTGGAGAGATGGGAGGAGATGAATTTGACCAGAGCAGAGAGGCTATGTTAGGTAGTAGGGATAGATAAAAGTTAGGAAAAGTTGGCTATAGGGATTTACCCAATTTCATACAATATACAGAGCAGTTTTTATTTATCTTCATGGAGGTATCAAAACCGACTTCTGAAAACTTTGTGAGGGCTTTATTGAAACCTCATGTTTGTATTTATGTAATTTTTAAAAGATTTTACTTACTTATTTTTAGAAAGAGAGGAAGAGAAAGGCGGGGGGGAGAAACATCAACATGTCCGTTGCCTCTCATGCACCCCCCACCGGGGTCCTGGCCTGCAACCCAGGCATGTGCCCTGACTGGGAATCAAAGTGTCGACCCTTTGGTTCGCAACCCGCACTCAATCCACTGAGCTACACTAGCCATACCTGTTTATGTGATTTTAAAAAGGTATAAAGGTTGTAGTTTATACACAAACCTTCAGAAAGACGAGTGATCAGTTTTTTATTTCTATGTATTGATCGTAAGAGGTGTGTTATCTTTAAGAAGACACATCTGTGTTTTGAGAACTGAAATTTAATATCTCTGAGCCTGACTCCCATTAAATAGATTAGTTTCTTTAGCCTTTTAAAATCTACATGGAATTTCCTAGGAGCCCCATTTGTTCTGCAAACATTTGTTGAGTGCCTCCCTTCAAGATTGGACCCTAAATATTTCTGCTTCATGATGACCTATTTATAAATGCAGGCAACTCACCAGTTACAAGGAGTGCACACCCAGGCACTGCCTCCACCACAACCATATCTTCCCTCCTCGGCCCTCCCGCCTGGTGATTTAGGACTTCCTATGATCACCTGCTTCAGAGGAGGGCAGTTTATAAGCAAACTCACTAAAGAACTTCTCCCCACCTCCCCTGCAGGCCTCATGTCTCAAAGTAACTTCTTATTCACAAATTGGTTGTGTGGTTTTGTTAGAGTCAAGCAAATTAGAGCTGTATCTGCACTCTTTCTTTAAAAAAAAAAAAAAAGTACCTCTGAGAGTATTAAATATCTGAGGTCTATGCATAGTTTAAGTAAGTGGGAGGTGGCCAGAGATGAGCCTTGGCTTTTTCAAAACCCATCCCTAAGACCAGTCCATGCCCAGGGATTAAAGGAAGGGCCACCTCCTTTTCCATCTCCTTTAAAAAGTACTATTAATATTTGTAGTGGAACTGCGTTAATTAGGCCATGCCTCCTTTTCTCTAGGGAAAGTTCATTTCAAGTTCTAGATACCTAACTTGGTTTACAACTAAGAGGGCTCCAAAAGTTTGTGTTTGCATAGGGAAATGCATGTCTTCTTTGATATAAAGGTGAAATCCCCAAATCAGTTGTGATGACAAATCCAGCTTTTACCATGAGGAGAGCGGTGCAAGTGGTCAAGAGCTTGGATCCCAGGGTTTATGAACAATACTAAAAAACTGGAGATTTTAGTTTGAAGAAGAAACTTAGGAGCATTGCTTACAATTCTGACAGGTTTTTGTTTTTTGTGTTTTGTTTTTGTTTTTTTTAGAAAAAAGATCATTTTATGTTACTTAAGGGGACAGATCTTAGTCTGAGAGGTACAGATGACAAGGGAAGTAAAAAGTTTTCTGAATTAGAGATGGATAACAGTAATTGGCTGCCCTTTGAAGTCATATGTTCCCCATCCCCGGAAATGGGGCCACCTGGACAGGAGGTTGGATTAGTTAACCTCTATAGCCCCTTCCAACACAAAGATTCTAAAATTGTATGAAATGTGGTATTTTTGATAAATTAACCAGTGTCTTCACAAGAATATTAATGTTCTAAGGCTCATATATGCCTTAAAAACCACTGTCTGATGCCCTGGCCAGTGTGGCTTGGTTGGTTGGAGCATCATCCTGTACGCCAAAAGGTTAGGGGTTTGATTCCCAGTCAAGGCATGTCCTAGGTTGTAGGTTCAATCCCGAGTCAGGGCACCTATGGGAGGCAACCAATTGATATTTTTCCCCCCCCCACCCACTCCGTCTCTCTCTGTCCTCCCTTCCTCTCTCTCTAAAGTCCATGAGCATATTTTTTTTAAAAAAAACCACTCTGATTATTTCCCCATTCTAACAGCAAGCCTTAAACTACCTTTCTCTCTTTACTCTAATAAAATTTTATGCTTTTTCTTACCTTTGAGAACCTACCCACTTTCCTCTACCCTTATCATGCCATTCAGTTCTGCAAGCTTTTGTCACTTGCTCAGCTGACATGAGGCAGTATGAGATTGGGGTACAAGCTTGCCATTTAGAGGCAGATAGCCTGTGCTTAAGTTCCTTTTACTACGTACTGTCTTTATACTGATACCATTTGCAAATTATGGGAAGTCCCACAAACAGACGTTTAACGAGAAGACCTTGATCATTTGTGTCCAGGGTCCCCCAAACCACCCCTGGGTTTGATGAGCACCCATCAAAACTGGGATTTCTTTGGCAAGGAGGAAGGGGATAGGCTATTGGCTAGGCAGTCAGTGGGGTAGGTCTGCCCCCGTCATAATGGACAAATAATTTATCCTCTGTGAGCCTTGGCATCCCTATCTGTAAACTGGGCAGATTATGCCTACTCTTCCCAGGATGGTCGTGAGACTAAAATGACATAATGAAAATGAAGATATGAGTATGACTGTCTTTAGTGTTTGTGATCTGCCCTCTCCTTTCACGAGCTTTTAGAGGCGTACTCACTCGCAGATGTTTTACTTCCTTTTCTTCCTGTTCCAGACCCTCTCTTGTGCCTAAGTGTCTGAAGTGGACATTGTACTCCTGTTACTTCCTGTTAACTCTTAGCTTAGTCTCAATTTTTTTCCAACCACGTAATAAAAACTGTCTTTAACTTGATGTCGAATGATGTCTTTGCAAAATTAATAAACCACTTCTTGAAGTTTGTGTCTTCCAGTTTTAATATTGTTTTATGTATTTGTTCATTATTAGGAAGGATTTCTGCTTATATTAGGGTTTGCCAAGATTTCTATTTATTAAAAATCTGCCAGATTTATCATGCGATGGGTTAATCTAGGAAAGGAGGGACATCTTTTCTTTGAACAGGAGGGAAGAAGAAAATAACGGTGGGATACTTAGGGGTAAGACAAGTTTGCAACAGCTACTGGGGGAAACTGGGGAGTTTGCTAAGGGTCTTTGAAAGAGATGAGTTAAAGGCCCACTGTGGGTGGGCAGTCTGCTGACAAAGTGCAATGCTTCTCGTGTTTTTGTTTCAAGTTCTAATTAACAAGGAATGTGCCCTGTGATTTCAGATTCTTACAAGACCTATTTCTGGGAGAAATTACAAATTAATAACCATTGTACTGGAATGGAGCATAGACTCTTTTTGTTTTCGTTCTTTATAGACTATCTATTTAACTTTGCGACTGCTGCTACAAAAAAGATAACTGAATCAGTTGCTGAAACAGCACAATCGATAAAGAAATCAGTAGAAGAAGGAAAGATAGATGACATCATCGATAAGGTACATTTAAATATCTTTTGCTAGTAGGAATTTTTGAAATTCATTAGCAGCTAATATCATCCCTTCTTAGGAATTTTGTTAAGTAGGATATTATATTCTGATAAAAATATAATATTTGAGATTGTAGGGGTTTTTTTCTCTTTCTGTGTAACAACTGGCCATGGTATAAGTTATCTGATTTAAATAACCTTTGTTTTTTAATGTAGTCTAAAATATATCAATACTTTTGGGTAATGCTAAACTTTTCATATTATGAGTTTAATTTTTAACTATAACCACTTCAGAATATATTTATGCTTTTCATTATTTGGTTAATTTTTTAAAGTCTTAGCCTGTTTTTTTTTTTTTTTTTTTTTTTTTTTTTTTTTTTTTAAAGATTTTATTTATTTATTTTTAGAGAGAGGGAAGGGAGGGAGAAAGACTGGGAGAGAAACATCAATGTATGGTTGTCTCTAGTTTACCTCGTATTGGGGACCTGGCCTGCAACCCAGGCATGTGCCCTGACTGGGAATCAAACCAGCAACGCTTTGGTTCACAGGCCCGTGCTCAATCCACTGAGCCACACCAGCCAGGGCAAGTCTTAGCCTGTTATGAACAGCCTTTTAAGACTCTAATGAGTTAGTTTGTTCATTTTTTACCGCGGTGAATTTTATTTATGTTAATGCTTATTTGAACTAAGGAGATCATCAGTTTAATTTTAGACAGCTTGTTATTTAGACACTTTTGTTGTGTGTACTATTCATTAGAATGAGATTTTGCCTGTCTTATATTTTTTTAATAATGCAAAAGTTCAGTTTTTAACTCATATTTTTGCATTTGAAAAGACAGTTCATCATAAAGGGTGTTGTATAGTTAAAATTCAAAAACGTTGACAATTGTCTCTTCTTGCGGATAGGGGAAACTATCACTTTTTTAGCCTTTTTATTTGAAGAAAACAAAATGTCTCAAATAGACTTTACAAATCTTCGATGTAATTCTTATCTAATAATAAACTTTTCAAGGTAATTTGACTATGTATTTTTTAATAGACCATTATAGGCGATTTTCACAAGGAACAGAAAAAATTTGTTGAGGAGCAGAATACAAAAAAATCAGGTATGTATAGGCTTGTTGTACACAACTTACCTGCCAAATCGTATTGAGTACTTATTACGTGCCAGTCACCGTGATAAGGCCCTGAGAATACAAAAACGTGTAAGTAATGGCCTCCATTCTTTGAGTAGTGCAGACAAGTGGGGAAGACAAACCCATAAACCTTTGGGGTTTAAAGAAAGGAAGGCATCATTCCCTGTGGCTGGGATGGTGGGTGAGGTCAGCCTGTGATGACCCGTCTGAGGAGCAGTACATTTCTTTACTCACAAATTCTTTTTTAAATGTTTGTAATTATAAAATTTCAGAATCCCTACTTTTACCATTTGGTGGTGCTCAAACACCACCTCGTGTTTACCATTTGGTGGTGCTCAAACACTGGCCTCGTGTCTTTGAATCTGGCCAAAGTAGGGTAAAAGAATTCAATCCGTTTGGGCAGTATTACAATTCAAAAAGAACTAGTTAGTCCTGTAGTGAGTTCCCGTCAGGCATTGTTGTTCCTTGGTAATCTCAGAGGTATGAAGCAGCTCTTTGGGACAAATAAACTCTGCAAATGAGCATAACTTAGTGATTCATGGGAAGCAGTAAAATTGGCGTGGAGACTTGGGGTAGAGCTGGTTTGTGCCTCTGAGATACGAACTGTGAGAGCATGGGGGTAAAAGGCTTGGAGGTGATGTTAGTTTTGAGGTGCCCATTAAACAGCCAGGTGAGAGAAACATGTACAAAGGCAGGGAAGGGAGGGCAGGTGGCTATCAGGAAAATTTTATTCCTTGGTCACATTAGTTACATATCAAATGCCCGGTAACCACATGGAACTAGCGGCTTCCATATTGGACAGTGCAGATGTAGAACATTTCCATCATTGCGGAAAATTCTGTTGGTCAGTACTGTTGTAAACTAATTGAACAGGGTCCATTAGCAGTTCATTTGTTTGAAGCATGGAGGAGAATTCCATCTACAAATACAGATTATTAGTGAAGTCATGTAAAAATCCTGAGAGTAGGTGATCTCCTTGATGAAAAGTGTGCCCAGCATGGAGAGAGATAAGCGGAGATCTGCCATGTTTAGGGGGAAGGAGGAGCAGAAGGAATTGACAGTTTTTAAGTGCCTGCTAAGGGGCGGGTGCTTTACACAGGGTGGGGCAAAAGTAGGTTTACAGTTCTTTGTATGGAAAGTAATACAATAATTAATAAATAATAACACAAGAATAAACTCTGTGTTTCACATACTCAGAACTGTATCCCTACTTTTGCTCCACCCTGTACATGCCATCTCATTTAATAAAAGGAAAGACCAGCAAGGTTAAGTAATTGCTGAAGGTCGCTCAACTGGTAAGTGATGAAAACAAACCTGCCAATGAAGCCTGCCAGCGCCCATTTACCCAGGAGAGAACAGCCAGCAGAGAGAAACAATGGAAGCCCCCAGAGGGGAGAATTTCCAGGACAGCATGGTCCTCTGAGAGGCGCACTCGCAATGCGCGTGAGAGGGCACTGTGTAAGTGCTCCACGTTCATGTGTTCGCTTAGTGGTCAAAGGGATTATTTCTGCAAAACTGTGAGGACCCTCTGCTGTGTATCTTCTGTGCTGACCACCCACCTCCACAGCCTTAGCTCTGCCCTCTTGCCCCGCTCCAGGCTCAGATGGTAGAGCTGCTTCCTTTGAACACCCCACCTACTCACACACCCACCTCTGAACTACTCCTAGTCCAAGGTGGGCTCCCAAGTCACCACAGAAACGGCAGGGGACTTACCTTTCCAGGTGGTTGCCATTTGTCATCTGGCATTATAACCATGATGAGTTGTAATCATCTCATCTTCTTGTCAGCCCCGGAGACAACAGGCTGGGTGTAACGTGCCTTGGTATTCCCAGCACTTTACTTCTAAAGGCTCAGAGGATTTAATCCCAGCCTCGTTTTTTATTGCCTCCAATTCGCCTGTTTCTTTCATTTGCTTCCACTCCTGACAACCCTTTTCCCAATTCCTAACTGCTTATCTTACAGCCAGCCTCCTTATAACATTTTGTCGTGAGTCAAGTACAATAACTTTTTATAAAAACCTTTATTTGCAAGTTATTTTAATATACAGAAAAGTTGCAGCAATAAAAATAATATAGAGAATACCAGTATGCTTTCTACCCAGACTGTGAAAGTTTTACAGCTTTAGGAAATTTAACATTGATGTAATACTCACGTTCAAATTTTGTCACTGACCCAGTATGGTCTTTTATACGTTTTCCCCCTCAGCGCAGTATTGCATTTTTTGTTACGTCTCTTAGTCTCCTTTAATCTGAAACATTTCCATAGCCCTTTTTTTTTTTTTTTTTTGCCCCTTATGACATAAATGGTTTTAAGAATTCCCCCCCCCCATTTTTTGTAAATAGACCATTTCTCATTTGAGTTGTGTTTGATACTTCCTCATGGTTATGTTATAATTAGATTCAGATTATTCATTCTTGGTCAGAATACTACATAGATGATGTGTCCTTCTCAGGGTATCTCATTGGGAGGCCCACAATAGCCATCTCTCCTTTGTTGGTGATGCGATTTTGGTCGCCTGGTTAAGGTATTGCCCACTTTCTCCACTGTATAATTCAAGTAGTTTTTTCTTTACCAAATGCATACATGCATAAGATTTATGCTTTAAGTCTGGGGATTGTGAGGACCTCATTAGTAAATTACTAAAATGGTTGTATGGAAACTTTCTCATTTTTCAAGCCACAGTTGCAGTGTAACCCGTGTAACCTGTTTTTTTCTTTTCTTCTTGGCTACTCCAAACCTTTTAGAAGCAGCAGTGCCCCCATGGGTTGATAGTAGTGATGAAGAAACAATTCAACAACAAATTTTGGCCTTATCAGCTGTAAGTATCTTGTGATACTCTGTGTAGAAGTACTTTCTTCCTGTCACAAGTTTATCCTTGGCAGTTGTTTTTCTTCTATACCATTTTTCAAATCTTTTAAGACGTTAGGAATGTACAGATCAACTTTGACTATTTTTTTTTTTACTAACTTTTAATTTGCTTCTCCATAAGTTCTTTTTTTCTTAATGGAATAGAATAGCCTATTACACAAAATAATTCTTTCAGCCTTAAAAGAATTCTTTTATGTTATTAAGATGGATAATCTTTTGAAATATGCTATGACCCAAAGCTTCCAGACAGCATTCTGATTCTTCTGAATGAAATGATTATATTCTAAGTTTCTTTTTCACTACTATATGTGTTTGAAACTGAAATTGAAAGAAATAAGTTTCATATGCTAGCCCACAAAAATTTCTCTTGGGACTTTAGAGGGAACGTAGCAATACCAGTTATCAGGTGTATAGAGGTGTACAGACCCTTCAGAGGGAACGTAGCAATACCAGTTAACAGGTGTATAGACCTGACAGTTTCAGAAAGCACTTTCACACACATTATCTCTTTTCGGCCTCACCGCACATCTGCGAGGTAGGCAGGCTCTTCTATCGCCATTGTACAAGTGTGGGGATTGAGACTCTCAAATGTGACCCTCTCTTACCTGTATCTCCATTGGGCTGTGACCTCTTAGGGGACAGAGACTGGCTTTAATCTCTGTTGTAAGGACCAAGTCCCCCACCTGGCACGGGACTCAACAAATAGAGCTTTTTGCTGTCAGCAGTTTTCAAGTTTTGTTTTTAACCCACTTTTTTTTTTTTAAATCAAAATCATAAATGGAACCTCAGTCTAGACAGCAAACAAACTGGACTTGGTACCTCCCTTCTATTGCCCTCCCCCAGGCATTTTAGGATTTTTCTTTCCATTAATAGACCCTTTAAAGGTCTGAGCATCCATTACAAGTTCAGTGTGAACAGCATGTATTTTGTTTACTATGTTACAGCCAAAATTGACACTGATGTCACATACCTGCTTATCCTCGAAAGAAATAGGGACAGTTAGTAATTGTTATTTGAGGGGAAACATCATAAGCTCACTGGTCAACTCCCCTAGGTCCTGTAATCACCCCCCAAGCCTATTCTTCTCATCTTCTCTATCTCAGAATAGGACTCAATGTATTCGCCATTTTTTTCTAGCCACAAACTTGGGGGTCTTCCTTGAGGTCATACCTTCCCTTCCTTCTGCATGCCCCCCCCCCCCCAAGTCCTGACAATGCTGTGTTCAGACTATAGCTCTGGTCCACTTTTCTGCTGCTACCATGGTGGTCCTGGTGCCATCATCTCCTGCCCAAGACATCTCAACTGTTGTCCCTTCTTGCCCCTTTCCAGTACAAGCTTATTTCAGCAGCTATAAGGGTTCATTTATGGTGTGAATCGCTTCATGTCACTCCCCTACATTGACACTTCTAATGGCATCTCATCTCTCGTAGACTAAGATCTAAACTTGCTCTGCAGCTTCCAAGGCCCTGGGCTTTACACACCTCTGCTCCCTCATGCCCCACTGCACTGACCGCCAGCACTCTAGCCACTGTTTCTGTCTGGTGGACGACCAGGAGGCTGCTATAGAAACCTCGGGGAGACATGGGGGCAGTTTCAGGCTTTGAAATTTTTACACTGGAAGGTAAAATAACTAAAATCCATTTAGGCTCACATTCTTGCTTTATTCATGTAGGAATTCTCAAAAACCAAAAATGTTTTTAAAATCCAACATAGGCAAGATGAGATGAAATTGGTGGTTTTAGGAGCAGCGTAAACTGTTCCAATCTTTCTGCGGAAGAGTTTGAGCAATATGTATTGAAATAATCTTACTCTTGGACCAGAAATCCCACTTCTAGGAATTTAGTCTAAAGAGATCGCTTTAAAAAAAAAAAAGATTTTATTTATTTATTTTTAGAGAGAGGGGAAGGGAAGGAGAAAGAGAGGAAGAGAAACATCAATGTGTGGTTGTCTCTGTGTACCCCCTACTAGGCGCCTGGCCTGCATCCCAGGCATGTGCCCTGATTGGGAATCAAACCAGCGACCCTTTGGTTCACAGGCCAGCGCTCAGTCCACTGAGCCTCACCAGCGAGGGCTAAAGAGATCACTTTAGAAGAGAATCTTTCTAAGAAAAGATTAGGAACAATATGCTGACTAGCGAAATGGGCTGGTTAAGTCAATTATGTTCATTCAATGTAGACATAGCTACTTTGGAGATGGGAAGATGTTTGTGATCCTGAGTGAAAAGGGAAAACGTGTGATCCACAGCATGCAGTGTATCTTTCTGTTTAGGTCAAATTGTATTTGCCCGGGCACTGTATATATGCAGAGAGACATGTCCCTGAGGGTGTGCATGGGGTTGTTTGTGGATGGTGGGGGTTTAGACTATGCTTTTCTTTCATGTTTTGAATTTTTTAAAAACAGGTATGTATCATATTTATAAGTAAAAACATGGTTAAAAAAAAAAAAAGAAATAGAGTAGAAACAATCAGTCTTGATGGTTTGAGTGGTCCCAAACAGCAGGTTTTTTGCCTTGGTTATTATGCTCAGTCCATAGGAGAGGGGATGATTGGAGCCATCCGTTTACACACTGATCAGCGGAGCCGGGTGCTACCTCTCAGGAATTCCAAGCCACCCTCATTCCCTCAGAAATGGGCCCAATCCAGGGAAGCTTTGCCTTTGGGTTTTGCCTTTCATTTCCTTCTTGGCTAACTGAAGAAAAGTGGTCCAAGAGCAACACGGACTCTCATGGCTCTTCCAGGTTGGGTGTATGGGCCCAGGGGTGTTGGGGGTAACAGCAGGGTCCTCTCACAGTTTCATGTTACATACTGACTCTGGGTCACAAGCCATATGAGAGTCTGTGAAGGGGATGCTTTCTCACTACAGTCTTGGGTCGAATTTCTTTTTAGTGAAACTCCAATTTTAATACACTGATGACAAAATGTTCACATACATATTCATATGACATTTTATTTTGTCAGTACCTCTTCATGGGTTGTGGATTCTCTAACCCTTAGTTTAAGGCATCTAAGCCTGAGTGCAGCAGTGTGAAGAAGGGTTTACTTGATGTTATTTGTCACTTTTTTAAAAGTTTTTATTTATTTATTTTTAGAGAGGGGAAGGGAAGGAGGAGAGGGACAGAAACACTGGCATGATACAAACATCAACCTCTTGCCTCTCATATGTGCCTTGACTGGGGACCAAACCCGCATCCTAGGCATGTGTCCTGACCAGGGACCAAACCTGTGACCTTTCACTTTGTGGAACAATGTCCAACCAAATGAGCAACACCAGCCAGGGTGTTATTTGTCACATATTTTTTAAAAGAACACTGAGTCCTGACCGGTGTGGCTCAGTTGGTTGATGTTGTCCCACAAAACGAAAGGTTGCAGGTCCAGTTCCCTGTCGAGGTGCTTATGAGAGGCAAGTGAGTTTAGAAGAAGAAGAAGAAGAAGATTGATATCCAGCAGGGCAAGAAGAGTGAAGGGGAGCCAGTTAATTCATTCTCCTCTCCGCTGCAGGCATCCTAGCACCATGTCTTTTGCTTTGCAAACTTGCAGGAACCCCATCTTTTGCCTTGGAAACTTGCAGGAGGCAGACTGCGGGAGTGAGCAGCTAAGAGGGCTGCATGAGAAAGTTGAAAGTGCTGTATAAGTTCAAGATGGCAGGATCTCAGTATCTTGCTGTGCTCGTAGTGTTGTCACACCTGTGGCAGGGTTCATCGTGCAGAGTAAAGTCAGTGTCCTAGATAAAAATGGGCAGAGCATGTGAGATGCCCATTGAGTTTGCAGCCGCACTACAGTGGGAGGAGTACTTGATCCCGGAAGGGGAAGCCCAGAGTCCTGGCCCTGCCACTCACTACAGCACAAGCCTGATCTTGGACAAGCTGTTTTGCTTCTGTGACCCAGTTTCTTCATCTGTAAGGTGAGGATGGAAGTGCTTGCTTCACAGTGTTGTGACAAAGAAGCTGGGGTGTCTGCTGGCAGTCAAGGCTTGGGGTCACTGCAGCTCAGCGAAAGTTTATTGACTGAATGAATAATGAACCTTTTCCCAGCCTGGCCATGCTCTGCAGAGAAGCCACACTGTCTCTCAATCACCATCACATTACCGGGCCCTTGGTATAGGGACTGACCTGTGCAGCTTCACAGGGATTTGTCAGGCAGAGCCTGCGCCTTGGCATTCTGTAGAGAGGAGTAGGACGAGAGCGTGGCCTGTGCACACTTGAGAAGTAAATTGAGTGGTGGGTTTCACTTTTCTGATATGACCACCAAGGTTACCTGACTTCAACTTCAGCCAGAACGTTTCTAAGATTATCTACAGTGGTTTTCACATACCTAATGGTGCCCAATAAAACAAACATGTATTCATTATGATTTCAAACTATATAATTTCAACTAATTGCATGATTGAATCCTGGTCTCCCACAAGGCTGTCCAGTAGAGACTTAAAAATATATGAAAGGAGTGGTCATTCTCTGCTCTCTCTTAAGTGGACAGGTTAACAATAGCTCAGTAGACTTGCGGCTGAAGTCTTCAGGAGAATTCCAGTATTCATCAAATCAATGATGCATTGTTAAATATTAATTGCATTCTATGGTTTTGCCCCTTTTCATCAAAGGACAAGAGGAACTTCCTCCGTGACCCTCCGATCGGTGTGCAGTTTCATTTTGACTTTGATCAGATGTACCCTGTTGCCCTAGTCATGCTCCAAGAGGACGAACTGCTGAGCAGGATGAGATTCGCCCTTGTTCCTAAACTGTAAGCACTGTGTTCTCGTGGCGCCGCTATACAGAATGTGGACATGTGTTTTCAGCGGCCGTGGTCGCATGCACAGTATCAAGGAAAAATTACGGAATGGGGCCTAGAACAGACTCAGACTCTCTTGATAACAATGGGCTCTGTGGCCCTGACCAGTGTGGCTCAGCCGGTTGGGCATCATCTCACAAAACAAAAGGTCACCAGTTCAATTCCCAGTCAGGACACATGCCTGGGTTACGGGCCAGGTGCCCAGTTGGGGGCATGT
The DNA here is from genome assembly GCF_022682495.2 of Desmodus rotundus. Lineage (NCBI taxonomy): Eukaryota > Metazoa > Chordata > Mammalia > Chiroptera > Phyllostomidae > Desmodus > Desmodus rotundus. The sequence goes on along the minus strand of NC_071400.1, from coordinate 93,172,204 downwards.
GAGAGGCAGCCACACATTGATATTTTTCTCCCTCTCTTTCTCCTTGCCTTCCCTCTCTCTAAAAAATAAATAAAAATAAAATCTTTAATAAAAGGGGGCTCTGTGGCCCTTCAGCACCAGACACACACAAACACACACGTACACACACACAGCACCATAGAATTAAAACTTTCGGGAAATTTGGGGTGGGGCTGAGATTTGCTCTTTCACCTCTAGTTAGAAGGTAGAGTGCATTTAGGGTCTATGAGGCCCATCAGGACCTGCTGCTGCCTTCTCTGCACTCTGCCCTGCTCCCTGGCAGTAGTGTTCTTGTCTTCTTTCCCATTTTCCTCTGCCCTATGGCCCTCTGCCCTCCCCAAATCCCTGCCTGTCCGTGAAGTACCAGCACAAGCATAGTGTCTTCTTTGACATGCTCCTGGCTGCCCTTCGCAGTAGGCCCCCTTCCCTTCCTCTCTGCCACCACAGCATCTTCCCATCTTCCTCACCTTTTCCAATTCTAGTCCCTTGTTTTGAATCTGTCGTCGACATGAGCGTTCCTTTTTTCTAGCACTCTGTTCCTATTATATGGATGCAGTGTCTTACTGTTCTCTGAGGACAGGAAGTATAGTTTTCTTGTGATAACTCTTCTCTCTCTGTTCTTTTCTGTGAATTTTTGTGTTTGCTTTGGGCTCTTTCATGTTGCAGGCTTTTTTACCCATCCTTTGGGTGAAGGCACCATGCTGAGATGTGGTTGGGGCTGTGTGTCCCACAGGCCTTTTGGGCCTGGTGGCTTCTCTGAGGGCTCTTCAGCCTCCTATCAGGCTGCAGGTAGAATAACAGGGAAAGCCTGGCCCCTGTGGCTTCCGTATAGTGTTACGTCCCCATTCTCAACTGTGCCAACCAACCCTGACTGCACAGAGGCTTAGCTCCTAGTGGACCCTCAGACTGCCATGGGGGGACACAGTCCCAGGCAGAAGGGGCAGCAAGGGGAGTCGGGGCCATCTCCTTCTCCTTAAGGCCCTCTCTACTGCCCCTCCTGCCTTGAGCCCAGACTTGGAACAACAGTTATATAGAATCCTTTATTTTTCCTTTTAGTGAAACTCTTCTCTCCATAATTATGAGCATATTGGTGGTAAATTACTATTATACTCACAAAACCCTGGGAGTTGGCTTCTGAACAGTTTATATGTATATATCTGTTTGAAGCTTTTTTATCTCAGAATTTGAATAGCTGCCTCTTTCTCAGAGAAGCACAGCAAAGCTTGGGGGTCCAGGTGTGTTTCATGCGTGAAAGCTCCATCAGCTCGAAGAACTTTGGAATCACCCTAGGCCACACAGTGGACTCTGCCGGTGCTCTGGGGACTGTCCAGAGGCCCTGAGGCGCTGAGACATGTGGCCTCGGGTGCTCACGGGAGGCATGTCACTGTCCACAGTTTTGGTTTTTGACAATTCTGTCTCTCTCTCACTGCTGATAATAGTTTTAGATTTTTTTTAAAGCTTGCAGAATTGGTATTTGGCAAATAGTATTTCAGATTTGTTGCTGGCTAGGTAAACTGCCCGTTGATTAATGCAATTCCCATTTCCTAGTTATAATTCTGTTAGCGATGCTTTAGAAATTAGGGTTGGTTGGTAGTCTTTATCTGTTAGAAATGCTTACTGAAGTATTAATGGATGACGGGGTATGATGTCTGTCATTGCCTTAAAATTCTACAACCTACCCCCAGAGAAAAGCACTGTGGTCAGGGGAGGAGGCGTAGATGAAGCATGACTTGCAAAATGGTGGTGGTTCTTAAAGTTACATCATGAGTACATGGGGGTTCTTTGTTCTGGTCTTTCCACTTCTGTTGAAATTTTCATAATAAAATAAAGCAAAAATGAACCATCACACGTAAATACCCAGCTTTTGGACTTTTCCTCCTGACATGCAGAAATGCAACTTTGATCATTTGAGACACTTTTTCTGAACAGAAGCCATCACTAAGCAGTAACAGTTTAGAAAAGAAAACAAATATTTTCTCTGTGTTTTAAAATGCCTTTTAGTGTGGTAGCACTTCCCTATGATGGCAGTGCCGGCGAGAGGCAGGGCCCTGTCAGTGCGTCAGAGGCACCCTCTGCGGCCTTTACTCTCACGACAGTAGGGAAATCACAGTTCCTTCCTGTGACAGTCTTGGACTGTGACATATGTGCATTGTTTCCCAGAGACCGTTCACAGCACACTAACACCCTAAAACAGTCCTTGGAGCAGAAGTGGTCAGGTAAATGTTTGGGAATTGATACACTGGGTGGATTTTTTTAGAACCTTTAGTAGGTCGTGTGCATGTGACTCTCTCCAGGAGGTAACCAAATATTTCTGCAGTGTGCCTGTGACCACTCCCTGTTACATCAAGAGGGAGAGGACTCTGGGAAAAGAAAACAGTTTGGGTGTTTGTTTTTATTATGAGAGCAAACATCGCCCGAGAACCACTGTAGATAGACAGGACCCGGTTCGCTTTGGACATTTCAGAGAGCTCAGAATTAAAAGTGATCTTGAAATTATTCAGGCCACTCACTACCTCATGGGAAAGCTAATCTCACTTTTGTATGGCTGTGATGTTACAGTTTAAGGCCTCTGAATTTATCTGGGTAAATGCCCAGTCCCTGCAGTTGTTCCCCAGGTGTTCTAGTCTCTGTACCCCTCTCCCTCTGGGTGATTACCCTCTGAAAGCAAGTTCCCGAAACATATGCTGTGTTGTCTGACTGCAGAAGAGCACGCTCTAGAGAATCTTGTGTGCTTTTTAATGCAGTCTAAGATTTTGTTAGCTCTTCCAGCAGCTGTAGCACAGTGATATTTCTCTGCTAAACTTGTGGTCGGCTAGAAGTCCTTACTGCTATTACGCTGTCTCCTGCCAAACTAGTTCCAAGATATGCTAAGAGAAACAGAGACTTGTGTGGCCACATGAGTTTGGAAATGCTTCTTGGCACATGGTAAGAACTGAACGAGTAAGAGGTCATTATTGCTGTGCCCGTCTATGTTGGCAGACAACTTGTCTTATCCATCCGTTAATACCTCCCCCCCCCTCCCCCAGCACCTAGCATGGGGCCTAGGTGCATTTGGCACTCAGAAAATCTGGGTAGGATTAATGAAAGAAAAGATGGCTGTGCCTAACATCATGTCAGCTTGTTACCTGGCCTAATTTGGAAGTAATCTTGCATTTTGCCTGTCATATTTTAAAAGCTAGCTTCTTGACCCAGCTTGGCCGTTTACAGATGTAAACGACCCTGTGTTCTGATGTGCTATCTAAGGTAAGCCCTCTCCTCTTTCATAGGCGTGGCTCTCATTGTTTTCTCTTAGTTCTCACTGACTTTCTTCTGCTCCTTCCAGGTCTTTCTGTCATGCTTTCTTCCTCAGCTTTCCCCCATTCTAAGAAACTTCTAGTAAATTAGGAGGTAAAGAGACATTCTCTGGTACTCTTGTCATTTCTACTAGCAAAGCATTTTTACAACATAAGACTAACGATTCCTCCAGGCCACAAGAGAAAAAACAAAAATTAAAAAAAAAACCACAGAAAACATACCACATATGTCCTGCAGGTCACCAAAGTTGCTCCTTGGCTGTCCTTGGCTAGGGGAGCAGAAGGGGGGTACATTCTGTGCTTTGGCTGAGTCTTTTGTCTTCTACCCTTGATCTTTTTATTTAATTGCACAGAGGTGAGCATAGTTATCAATGTTTATTATTATTATTATTATTATTACTTTGAAACACTCAGAAAACTTATAGAAAGGTGAGAAATACAGTGTAAAGAACTTGTTTCTGAGTCATTTGGGACCTGATTGCTTTAGTGTGTATTTGCTACAAACGGATTCTCCTGCATAACCACAATGTAACCATCCAAATAAGGAAACGGTCACTTCCAGGTTTTTGCCATCTAGTTCTCAGACCCTATTATGGTTTTAACCATTTGTCCCAATAATACCCTTTTAAATGAAAGGATCCAGTTCAGACTCACATGCCGCATTATCAACCATCTCCCACCTCATTGCTGACTCTTACAGATTGCTAGTTATTTACAAGCTGCCAAACATTTCCTTTCATAAGGAACAACACCCTCAATCCTTTTGTCTCGCTGCTTGAAAGCACTTAATTCTTCAGTAAACAGAAAATAATTGGTGGGGTCCTGGCTCTGTTTCCAGTCTCCCAGGTGATCATGCTGCTTTTCTTCACGACAGCACCCAGTCTTCCTCTGCTGAGGCCAATGTTGGTATCATTAAAATATCTAGAAATGCTGAGGCTTCATTGGTGTTCTGTAAGTGTTCTTTTGCTGCTGTGAAGATAGCTGTTCTTTTTATCCTGTCATTCACCTTCCATTTGGAAAGCAAATGAGAACCTTCTTTGAACCTCCCTTAGATTTCCAAATGCCCCTAAAAATCATCTATTCCAATCTTCATGCAACAAATAACCCCTCCGTGCATCTGTAAGCATGCATGCTCAAATGTGTTGTTGTTTGTCTTTAAAAGCGTGAAGGAAGAAGTGTTTTGGAGGAACTACTTTTACCGTGTGTCCCTGATTAAGCAGTCAGCCCAGCTCACAGCCCTGGCTGCCCAGCAACAGGCAGCTGCCGCCAGAAAGGAAAAGCGCCACAGCAGAGAGGATACATTGCCACTGACAGGTATATTCAGAGAACTCTCTGAAAAACAGTTACTTTAAAAATATTCTTAACTTAAAGACCCTCATGAGCTTGTCATCTTGTCTGTACCAGAAATGTCATCATCTTATCAAAAACTCTTCTTTCCAGAGGAAATAATCATGCTTCGCTTGTTGCCCTTACTCGCTGACCTCACTCACCAGCCTTTGCCAGTCTTTACTTTGCTCTCTTTTTCTCATTCTTTGTTTTTTTTAATTTCTTCCTTTTTATTTGTCCTTTGATCAGCAGTCACCTTGCCGTCTCTTTCATTGCCCATGTGACTTTGTACACCTTCTGCTCTCCACCGATTCAGTCCACCGCTTTTGTTTGCTTCTCAGCCTTCATTCAACCCCACGTTCCCCTAGTGCTGAAGTCTGTAGAGCAGAACTAAGCTCCGTTCCACTCCAAGTTACAAAACCCCAGCTCAGAGCCAGGCGCCACTAGATTACACATTTGATTCTATTGTGACAGTTCACCCCTGGTTGGTGGGGAAAGTGTTTTATAATATCAGCAATGATTTAATATCTGTAATAATAATTAAAACAACAAATGTATTACCCTGGCTGGCTTGTTCAGTTGCTTACAGCATCGTCCAGATACACCAAGGTTGTAGGTTTGATCCCTGGTCAGGGCACATAAAAGAATCAACCAATAAATGCATAAATAAGTGGAACAACAAATCAAGGTTTCTCTCTCTCTGTCTCCCCTTCCTCTTTCTCTCTCTCTCTAAAATCAATAAATTAAAAAAAGATTTAATGTATTTTGTTATATTTTTTAACATTTAATGAATACCTGCTCTGTATAGGTACTATTTACAACTGGAGACTTTCCCATTCATGGAATTTTAAATAATTAGCAAAAACAGTGTGTCCTAGGGTTCAGATTGTATAGACCACTAATGTAATGAATTTGCTCTATGCAGTGAAGTTTGGCATTTTACAGATGTTAATAAGAATCCCAAGTGTCTATGATTCTTTAGTATTTCCTTTTATTAATTTTATTGGAAAATGCCATTTTATCAAATATTGCCTACGTAACAAAATGGGCTTAACACAGGGTTCACTAAAGGCTAATAAGATCTAGTAGGGTTTATAAGTTAGCAAATGCAGCTGTGAGAAAAGAAGCTGCGATTAAGCATTACATTTTACTGTGTACTTCCTAGCATTTGTGAGAAAGGGAAACCTTGGTAAATAAGTTAGTTCTCATTATCCTAAAAGAAAGAGCAGAACTATTCTTAAATAGACTTTGCTAACACCGAAGTCAAAAATTATTTCCTGCTGGGAATCTCGTATAAGAGGCATTGAATATGATGACATACTAAACTATTCCCAAAAGAAAGAGGGATGATTTCACCTGGCTATTTCTTGTAATGATGTAAAAACTGAAAGCATACTATTAAAAATTTATTTCTGTAAATTATTTAGTATCATCATACTTGTGGATTTTGAGCTGTTATTATTATATGTATTCAGAATTAAATCAAGCAATTATTGTCTGTTTTATTCTCACTTCCTAGAGGCAGTACGGCCCAAAACGCCACCTGTCGTAATCAAATCTCATCTTAAAACTCAAGAGGTAATACAATTTTACATTGTACCTAGTAGTTGATGTCTGGAAATGAAGTGACTGTGTTAACTATCTGAGATACCATTTCAAACAACTTATGAATACAGGTCTTATCTGCTGTGAAAGAGAGGGGGCCAACTTGAATAATTAAGGAGCTACAGCTCGGACTTAAAGCAATTCCCTGGCATGAATCATTCTAGATATGCTCTTCGGGGACTGGACAGACTGATTGGAATGATCCAAACTGGGAGTGAACACAATAGATTCCAGCGGTAACTCATTTAGTTACCAAGCAACTGTGCAGGTTAGAAGGTTGGAGAACAGTGATCGTTGGACTAGCAGAGGAATGAAATGAAAATGATGCTGCATTAAGTTGCGAGATGACCATAAACAAGAGGTCTAGCTTATAAATGTCACTTAGGAAACCATTTCCACAGCTTATTTGTTGCATTTCAGGATGAAGAGGAGATCTCTACCAGCCCAGGCGTTTCTGAGTTTGTCAGTGACGCCTTCGATGCCTGTAACATAGATCAGGAGGACCTTAGGAAGGAAATGGAGCAGCTAGTGCTTGACAAAAAGCAGGAGGAGACAACAATAGTAGAAGGTACAAAACAAAACAACCATTCTAGTCTCCATTTCTGAAGTTGATTGTATAAAGTTGTTATTATAAAGGAGATAATACAAAAATATGTTGTAACTTTTGCATCAGAATTGCTTCTCTGTCCACCAGAGGAAGGATTCTAGTACATATGACTAGACCTCATACCCCTCTGCCCTAATCATTCACAGAAGCATAGACAGAAGAAACTAAGACCCAGTGATGTGTCCCAGGCTTCTCAGTCCAAGGACAGGTGGCCAGGAACGGGAGAAAGCAAGTACACCTTTCACATGGAGACGCTGCCTTCTGGCACTCTGCTTTAAAAACTGGCATTCCCTTTGGGTTTATGCTTATATCTAGAAGCTGCTTTTCCCAGCTGCTATATACCACAAGAGCATCACTTCTGGGAAGGAGCAGGCTGCCTCTAAAAAACTAAAGAATTTAGGAAAAGAGTGCATTGCCTTGGCTGGTGTGGTTCAGTGGATTGAGCATCAGCCTGTGAACCAAAAGATCGCTGGTTCGATTCCTGGTCAGGGCACATGCCTGGGTTGTAAGCCAGGTACCCAGATGGGGGCGTGCAAGAGGCAACCACACATTGATGTTTCTCTCCCTCTCTTTCTCCCTCCTTCCCCTCTCTCTAAAAATAAATAAAATCTAAGTTAAAAAAAATATTACAAGAAAAAAGTGCAAGCAGGGGGTTGCTTGCTTTGACATATCAGGACAAATTACAGGCTTTCTACTGGATGAAAAGCAAAGGCCTGGGTCCATCATCAAATGTAGACTATTTCCTGAAGCCTTCTGAGACTCACAGTTTAGGGAGTCAGCTGTTCCCATAGGTTGCGCAGACAGCACTGGTCAGAAAACTGGCCAGCTTCCCAGAGGCTAGCTCCTGGCTACTCTGGAGACCTGTTCTTTCTCTGAATCCTTGCCCTAGTTGTAACTTGGGCCACTTAATATTCTTTTTTATAGTAGTTGCCTTGGCCCACCCCAGGTAAATTGTAAGTTCCTCAAAGGCAGTTACACCTTGTCTGGTTGTCCCCCACAGTACCTGTCATGGAGCCTGGCACCCAGTAAGCAATGGATAAACATTTCTGTAATTGGTTGTTATGCAACACACTGTCTTTTCCCTTGAGGTCACTGCTGCAAAGAAATGAAAACATTTGGTTTTTGTTTTCTCTGTAGCTACTAAAAGTTTATTTTTAAAAGATGAAAATGAATTTAGGCTTTGCTTTATAAATAGCTGGTTTGTTTTGTTTTCTCACTGTTTTATAACACTACATAGCAGATGCCTCTTACCTTTACATACATATGCACGTATGAACACACACACACACACACACAAAGTTATATTGAGTGTCCAAGCAGAAGCTGCTGCTCTAAATCTCAACACGGAAGACCAGTGTGAGAGCTCAGATGGAGCCCCACGTGAGGGCCAGGCCTCAGCGAGAGACTGCCTGACTTCCAGTCCTGGGCCCCTTGCCTTCTAGGGAGACTACTACTACAGTGATTAAGCACAGACTGTGGGACCTGCAGATCTGGTTCCATCTACATGTCTGTTGCTGTCAAGCTGTGTGATCTCAGGCAAGTTCCTTAATCTCTCTCAGCCTCCATTTCCCCATCTGTAAAATGTGTATAATGAAAAAAATGTGTATAATAGTGGTATCTAGTCCATGGATTGTTCTAAGAATGAAAAACTAGAGAGTGGATAGTACAGTGACTGGCTTAGAAGTGCTCAAGGAATGTTCACCATTTTTGCTACCATTATCATCACTGTTAGTGGTAAAAATTAATTTGTCCCCAAATATTATCAATTATCCCATTAAGTTGAAGGAAAAGTAGAGGCCTAGATAAAGCAAAATAACACCCCATATTTACTGACAACATCTGATATCTTGGTTCTACATTTAACAAAGTTTTCTTTCTAATCATATTAGAAAGAATATTTGTAATTTCTTAGTTACTCTTAAAATTTGTTCAGTTTTTCTGGGCACACACATGAGGAAGCCTGAGACATTCAAAATGACTGTGGCTAGGACTTACTTAGGTAGTTATAGTCAACTGAATTGTTAAAACCAGCATGATGAATTCAGAGAGAATCTTTTCCTTCTCATCTCTTTCTTTTAGACGATTCTACAGACTGGGAAAAAGAACTACAGCAGGAGCTTCAAGAATACGAAGTGGTGACGGAGTCAGAGAAACGAGATGAAAACTGGGATAAGGAAATAGAGAAATTGCTGCAGGAGGACAATTAACTGCTTACTGAAAGAAAAGAATAGTCCTTAACATTCTGTAACTGACATTAAATTCTTGATGGTAACACTCTGAATCAAAAGGCACAAAAGAATATAACTTTAGGAAACTCGGAATTATTCTTTTTTCACGTTGAAAGTTGCCTCTTTAAAAAAAATCAAGAGAGCACTTACTCTAATCAAAAAGGGATGTTTAATATTTCTTTAATATAAATCTAGGTAGAGATATTCTTATAGTCAATATGGATATCTTAGCCACAGAAACACAAATAAAATTTTAGAATTATGTTTTCCGTGAGGTCAAAAATAGATTCTTCAATTGTGGTTTTCTAAACATTTGTACTTTTTGTTGCACTTTTGTTGATACGTGTACTTTAAAGTATTTAATGGATTGATAACTATCAAAATGACCAAATTGTACCAAAGAACTCAAGAGGAAGCACTTTCGGAACTGTTTTCTTGGTATTTTCTACAATTCCATCTGGAAGCCAAAAGATAAAATAATTGTAGATTTTAATCGTATAAACATCACACAATTTGACATTGAGAAGTACTGTGCAAAAATATTTTTCTCTGGGGTCTTTCTCATTTTTTTGTTTTTAACCATACCACATTTAATAATGCTATTTTCCTAAATTTTACATCACAGCTTTTGTAAAAAGCAGGGCCCGTCATCCTTTTTTGTATTAATGACCATCAAAATCCTGTTCAACTTAAAGTCTCTTGTTTCAATCACCACCACATACAAATAGCTTTGTCTTAATTAAACTGTCGGTCTTTATAAAATTGTGTTCCTCTGAGTACAAACTTATGAAACTTCATTGACCAGTCCTACTTGCATTCTGCTCAACTAGAAGATGGTTATTTTAAAAGAACAGGGTAGCTTAACTTCCAAGGCATTCATTTCTCAAACCTTTCATAAGTTTTAAGGAGCTTTTATTTCATAAAAGGATAGAATTAAGATAATTCTTTATAAGAAAATGTACATATTTTTATTCTTCACGCCATAAATATTAGTCTATGGTTCTTTGACAAAGGTATAGTCAACGAGAGAACTGAGTGTGGGTCCAAGCGCTCATTACTCTTACGTTTGTAGTTTGGGATGCAACCATGTGAGTGAGCCAGACTGTCCCCAGCGAGGATGACTTGGATTGTAGCAATAAGCTCACGTGCTCATGAAACCACTGACCCCATTATCAGGAGGTCGCCACTGCGGTGCCACAGTTGCAAATGACTGAGTGTGGGCTCAGTGATGATGACTGCTCACTCCCGAAAGAACCCTAGTAAAGGGAAAGGCTTGTTGAATAGAGTTTGCTGAAGGGAAAGAAACATGTTAAGTGCTTTTAAGTTGCTAAAAATCCTAGATGTAGGCAGATCGCAACATGATAGCGCTCAGCTCTTAGCATATGCACTAAAACTTATTGATGGATGTTGAATAAATGTGCAGAAAAAGGTTTCAGAGAAAGTTAAAAACCTAAAGTGACAATGGAATTATGTTGATTGTTACATCAATTTTACATGATACTCATTGCATTTAAAAACAACCTAATCGTGTATTGCCTCGTGAAAATAAAAGGATAAATTGAGACTATACACAGCGTAAACATAGTTATGGTGTATTTTTATGGATTCATCAAGGAGTAAAATGTTCTGCTCTCATAAACGATACAGGTAACTGAAATGTTATTCCTTTAAAGGACCAAATAATTTGTAACTGTTTGGTGGAAAATTTCTAAGTATTTATTGCCTGCGTAGGGCTTAGCTAACAAGGAACACTGAGCATAAACACATGTAAGCTTCACAGGATGTTAAAATATGAACATACTTGGTCACACTAAGGAAATTATACCTCAGGACTCATTGCTGGCTCAGGAACTAGCATGAGTTTGTCAGGAACTAGCATTTCCTTGGAGTTTGTTAGAAATGCAGGGTCTCAGGCCCCACTCCAGACCTGCTGGCCCAGACTCCAGGTTACTGAGGCCCCAGGGGCTTACAATGGACTTTTAAGCCTTGAGACCCACTAGACTAATATACTGATGCAGCCGAGGATTCTGGTACTTTTTACCTTTTTTTTTAATCCTCGCCCAAGGACATGCTCATTGATTTTAGAGAGATGGGAAAGGAAGGAAAGAGAAAAGAAGAGAAACATCGATGTGAGAGAGAAGCATCAATCGGTTGCCTCTCACACACTCCCTGATCAGGAATCAAACCCGTGACCTTTTGGTGCATGGGATGATGCTTCAACCAACTGAGCCACACCAACCAGGGCTTTTTACTTTTTACCCAACCAGTAGCATCCTTGCTGATGGTGTCTTTCTAGTCACAAGAGCCTCCTCTGCTGTTCCGGTTGGTATCTGCTGCCCACTTCCCTTTCCACACTGCCAAATTAAGAGGAACTAAGTTCCCTGGGGGAACACAGAAAATCCTGCGAAATCAGATGTTTCTAATATCACACATTTCAAAGGAAAGTGATGACACTATGAAGCGCACAGATGAGCCTCTCAGAAACAATTTACCTGTTTTGAGACCTTTCTCTGAGCTGCTCGAGCGACATGCAAGGGCTGACATGCCCCGAAGGCTATAAAGGACAGATGGCCTCCTGTGTGGTGTGTTTATGCATGTGAAATCAAATAACAAATAGTTATAAGGTACTAGGGCATCAAACTAAGTCTTTAAAACCTGCTCTAGGTGCATGCAGCAATATTATAGAAGAAATAACAATATCCATTCATTTACCATTACAGCAGTTTGTGACAAGCATGTCATCCTCAGCTGACATGGCCAGTCTTAGCAGGAGGCTGTGCTCTGCTCCTGTGGACTCGGTTACAATGTCAGAGTCTCCTTCTACTCAAAAGTGGGAAATCTCACTTTGTCATATGTGAAATGTTAAACTAGAAAAGCTTTTAGGAGATGAAGCAGCAGTATACTTGTACTTACAGTGCTTTCAGATGCCCTATAACCAAGATGGTTTTCCAACAATCAGAATATTATTACAAATAGGAGTTTCAGAATATGCTAAAGGTTTACCAAAAGAAAACATGATCACATTCAACTTGCAATATTTTATTCACCTCCTTGACTGCTTTGATATAAAAAACAAGACTCTGAATTTGCTTCTGTAATTTAAATGAATTGACATGGTTGCTCTTTCAGGTAATAGATTTATTCCTCCATTTTTAAGTCAACATTTTTCAATTATAAAAATTGGGTGAATTTGCTCTGGCTGGTATGGCTTAAGTGAATTGAGTGCCAGCCTGCAAAACGAAAGGTCAGCCGTTTGACTCCCAGACATGCCTGGGTTATGGGCCAAGCCCCTAGTTGGGGGCGTGTGAGAGGCAACCGATCACTGTGTCTCATACATCAATGTTTCTCTCCCTCTCTCCCTCCTTTCCCCTCTCTCTAAAAGTATTTAAGATCTTTAAAATAAAAAAGATTAAATGGGTGAATTAATTTTAGAAAATTTTGTTTTCAACTTTTGAAAATATAAATGGTGGAAATTTCGATATGGTTCATATAATCAGTTTAATTAGGGGAAAACGGGCAATTTTTATGAATAATTACTTCCACAGCCTATACTGATAAGAAGAAAATTACAAAGTGCATGTTACAGTACCCAATAATGACGGTGCTTAGAGTGAAAGCTGAGTCATGACAGGTGACACACATTCATCAAGCTTTAATCACATGCAGTTATATATTTCTCACAAATCATCAAATTATCTGGTCTTCACCTTAAGGGATTTGTTTACATAAAGGCATTTATGATTTCATAATCATAGTTGTTAAACTATGATTTTTTTACAGCATTCAGTGCATCCTGATTCATTTCCAATATCGAAAACTATATTATTCTTTATTCTGAATGAATAAACATCACTTTTAGTGGTAACATATGTTTTAATGGTATTTCCTAAATAACTAGAAATTCTATTCTGGTAAAGAGGGCCTGCAAATATTTCAAAGTTGTCTGGTGTGTAAGTTCTTATTGTTAGAATTAAAACTGCCTTGAGATAGTGTTGTCTTTTTCTTTAGAAACATCAATGTGTGGTTGCTTCTCACACACCCCACACTGGGGACCTGGCTTGCAACCCAGACATGTGGCCTGACTGGAAATTGAACCCGTGACCCTTTGGTTTGCAAGCCAGTGCTCAATCCATTGAGCCACACCAGCCAGGGCAGAGAGTGTTAAGTTTTATGAACACACTTTACTTTCATTGTAAACTTCTCACATGCAGTGGGTTGTCCAAAATAAAAGGTCATTCTAACCCACAGCCAACAGGTCTTTTACTCAGACTTACTGTGGGATTATTCCTCCAGTAGTGATGATATACAGGGGTAGGCAAAACAAGGTTTACAGTTGTAATACAAATAAATAATACAGTAATTAATAAATAATAATATAAGAATAAACTTTTGTGTACTCAGGACTATAAAACTACATTTGTGCACCCTGTATATTGACTTACCTTGTTCTTTCCTGGTAACCAGGATGAGCACTGACTATGCTTTCTGCTGGCTACAGCTAAAGCTCAATAAGCTTAACCAGATCCTATAAGAATTAAAGCCTGTTTTCTTTTTTAAACAATTTTATTTATTTTTAGAGAGGGGAAGGGAAGGAGAAAGAGGGAGAGAAACATGTGCGAGAGAGAAACATCAATCGGTTGCCTCTCACACACCCCCAACCGGGGACCTGACCCACAACTCAGGCGTGGGCCTGCACCGCGAATCGAACCTGTAACCTTCCAGTTGACAGGCTGGCATTCAATCCACTGAGCCACACCAGCCAGGGCAGGCCTGTTTTTAATAAAGCTGGAAAATCAAGTCTGTGAACTAGTAAGTAGAGATAATGGTTCAATTCATCATAATGGAGTATTTTTGTTACTGCTAAAGTATGTACATCATAATCATCCTAATAGCCATTAAGTGCCTAATTTTCTCTGCCATTACTGCACTTAGACACATCCGGATCGAATAAAATGGCCGCATCACTCGACAATTGTTAACTCTTTCATGGAGATTACTGCAGGGCATAAATGTGATGTGAGAACTGAGCTAAATCATAGGCCCCTATCAAGTGAGTGTGGCATAAGAATACAATATAATGCCACTAGCAAAATTAGTGCAAAGTGTTCTTTGTTAGTCTTATGAATAGAATGCATGCTTGTGAAATTAAGTCATGAAAATAGACACCACTCAAAACCTGGACAACACCAAAATAGTTTTGTAACAAGAACATGGATGCTGTTTTACTGTCCACTTTACCATGCTTTTCAAAAAGGGCTAAGCCAGTGAATCTCGTGGCCTAAGGCAGGGATCCTGCACTTGAGAAGCACCTAGGAGCTTTAAAAATGCTGAAGCCTAGCCCATCCCCAGAGGGACTAATTGGCTCAGAGTTTAGCTCTGAGCATAATATTTTTTTAAAAAAATTTGCGGAAGTCTTATTTTTTTGAGAAAGAGAAAAACATTGATCTGTTGTTCCGCTTATTTTTACATTCACTGGTTGATTCTCGTATGTGCCCTAACTGGACATCAATACTGCAACCTTGGCATATGAGGATGATGCTCTAACCAACTGAGCTACACAGCCAGGGTTTGAGGTTAAGGGTTTTTTTTAACAAACTCACTAAGCTGTCCTGATGGGCAGGCAGGACTGGAAAAACGCTGGGCCCAAGAGAAAGGCCTGAGGAAAAAGTCAGGTTGGCTTAAGCAATATAATACTCCACCAGGGGGTGTTCATCTGGTTCCTTCGCGAAATGAACAAGCGGGACTGGATTTTTTAAAAATACATCCCAAATCCTAAATATCCTATTTTAAGAAGTCTTTGTAAAATAGGTACTATTTTAATTCTGTTTTCATTGTTTAATCTTCTGAAATGTGAAATGTCTTGGACTTGCAGATTGAATATGGCAGATTAAATAAATGCATTTATCTCCACTCCATCCACAAACCCCACTAAATTAAAGGTATAAAAAGAAAAGTTATAAGTTTGTATCCCTGGCTGGTGTAGATCAGTGGATTGAGTGCTGGCCTGTGAACCAAAGGGTTGCTGGTTCGAGTCCCAGTCAGGGCATATGCCTGGGTTGCGGGCCAGGTCCCCAGTAGGGGGTGCGTGGAAGGCAACCACACATTGATGTTTCTCTGCCTCTCTTTCTCCCTCCCTTCCCCTCTCTCTAAAAATAAATACATAAAATCTTAAAAAAAAAAAAAAGAAAAGGTATAAATTTGTAATAACGACAAAAACAGGAGAGCAAGCAACAGCAGTCAGGTTGTGACAAAGACATTTTAATGCTTCAGGACCCTGGAAAGGCTCAGGAAACATTGTTATCAGGGTGGGCAACTAGCAGTCTCTGTCACAACTTAAAATTGAAATTCAAGGAAGAGTAGTATTATGTTAGGAGATGTAGAAGCAAACAGATGAAACCATTAAGACTTTAAAATGGCAGTTCCTGCCCTGACCTGTGTAGCTCAGTTGGTTGTCCCGCAAAGCAAAAGGTCACTGGCTCAATTCCTGGTCTGGGCACATGCCTGGGTTGCAATTTCAGTCCCCAGTTGGAGTGTCTACAAGATGAGACTAGTCGATGTTTCTCACTCACATGGATGTTTCTCTCCCACTCTTTTGCCCTCCTTTCCCATGGCTGTAAAAAGTAAATAAAATCTTCTAAAAAAAATAATAAAGTGGCAGTTCCTGGGAAGTGGGAAGTGGGGATAGAGAAGGGTAAATCAGGGGTCTACTGTTTTTAAAAGGCTTGTGTCAGTGGACTTCTAAAATTAAGTATATGCATCATTTAGATTTAAAAAAGAAAACTTTTTTAAAAAGTTACTTTTGACAAGGGTATGGGGGGAAGGTATGCAAATGCTACAGATGAGAATGTAAAATCTTTCTGAAGTGCTGTTGGGTAATGTGGATCAAAATTTCAAATGTGCAGAACACTTAGTCCTGCACTTCCACTCTTAGAATTTATTCTAAGGGAGTGATTGGACAAACACTACTTTGATTATTTTTTTAAAATTGGAAACTACTTACATGCCCCACAGCAGAATCTTGATTTGAAAGGTGACAGCTCATCCACACAATGGAATTACAGATGTTTCCAATGATGCATTTCACACCCAACAGACAGGCAAAAATGTAATCTGAAAATGTCAAGAGTTGTGAGCACATGAAACAACGTGAATGTTGACATTCTGCTGGTGACACTAATTGTACACTAATACAACCTCTTCGGGGAAAAAAGCAAACATTGGCATTACTTAAATGAAAAGTTGAAAAGGCACTTCTCTTTGACCAGCAATTCCTCTATGGGGGAGTATAAAATGATATAACTATGAAGAAAATTACCATTACATAGTTAAATGCAAGGATATACACCCATGTGCAACTAGGGGATGTGCAAGAATGTCCATAAAACGTCCAACAATTGTTCCACGGTCATGTGAAGGAATCTATGAATCTCACAAATATGTTGAGCAGGAAAAGCAAGACCCAAAACAATAGAATGACTTTACCTAGGTAAGCGCCAAATGCAAGTAAAAGGAAACTGAACAGGAAAATGAAGAGGTGACTACCTCAGGAATCATATGCCACAGAACTACAGCAAGAGAACAGGGCTTTATCAAAATTTCAGGGGAATAGAACAATAAAGATGTCACAGCTGCCCAAAAGAAAACAACAGAAGTTATCACACACAAATAGTAGCTCAGTCACAACACAACTGTACTTCTCTTCATAGAAGTTTTTAATAAAAGGTAAAAGATTAGTTCTATCTGAAGAAAAAGAAGGATAGCAGGACTGTTGGAGAGACAATCAACAGAGAACTGCCACTCTTGGTCCCACAGAGGGTGAAGTTAAGCCCACTTTAGGAGCTTGCAGCAGCTCTTTTCATCAACCGGGTGAAGAAAAGCCTCATTGTTTGAAATAACCGATTTAAAGAAACGGATGGCTTTTAACTTGAAAATGCATTGCGTGCAGTACAACTATGCTATGCAAATGAGAGCTGAGTCATCGCCAGGTCGATTTTTGCCTTAGCTGAAGCTCTGCTAAAGCCTGCTGGGCAGGGAAAGACCAAGGTCGCCTTCTACCTAGGATCCTGATTCCATTTGTTTTGTTAATTGAGGCTCTGAGTGTGATTTCTTTGAGATAAAGTATCTTGTTGACCATTTAAGAAAATGATGTCAGAGCCCTGTATCTGACAGGAGAGAAGGTTCACAATATAATGTTAAATGAAACATACAAAGCAAATTAGAAAAATATAGTTAATGCATCTACACGTTTGCTTCCCACAATGCATGTGTATGTGCACGCTGGGTGTGTATACGCATAGGAAAACGCTTGCATCAAAATGTTATCAGTAGTAAAGCAGGTGGGGTGCAAAACAACACAAAACAAAAGAAGGTGAATTTTGGGAAGTTCAAGAGCAGGCTAAGTTTATTCTTTCCACATCTGGAAGGGAGTGTTGTTTTTTTCCTGCCTGAATTTCAAGGAAAGACTTTCATACTGTAAAAAATGCCATTGCTAAAAAAAATAATAATTAAAGAAGAGGAAATTAAGTGCTTAAGTTGGCTGTTTTAAAGTGAAGGTACTTAAGGTGACAGGTATTTCTGTCATATAAACAAAAGAGGAAATGTATTTAAATTTTTTATACTGTAAAATATAAGCTTTATTACAAATATCTCTGCATAAGGAGTATGGACCCAATGATTCCATCTGCATCAGGGTTTTCTGCATGATGATAGTTCTTGAGAACCTGCCTTTTTCTTTTCTTTCCTTTTTTTTGTTCTTGTTCAAGTACAGTTGTCTCCATTTCCCCTCACCCCAGCCATCCCCACCTCCCTCCCTCGATCCTACCCCACTTTGGCTTTGTCCATGTGTCATTTATACATGTTCCTGATGACCCTTCCCCCTTTTCCCCCCATTACAAAAAGTACCATTTTTCAAGACTAAACGAAGTAATAATCACCAATGATAGTAAAGCCATTAGAAGAAAAGTTGATAGGCAACTTTACAAAATTTTATAAAACTAAACAAAATTCTAATATTTTGAATGACATATTAGAAAGTATTGCATCCATGAAAAATAACAGTTTCCTATAGGAAAAGAACACTAAGCCCTGGTGGAGTAGCTCGGTTGATTAGAGCATTATCCTAACGTGCCAAGGTTGTGGGCACAAACCCGGTCAGGGCGCATAGAAAGAACCAACCAATGAACTCATAAGTGGAACAAAAAAACCCAATGTTTCTCTCTCTCTCTCTCTCAAATCAATAAAATTTTAAAAATTTAAAAAGAACTTTAAGAAAATAAGGAATAGTCTAGAAATTAAAAATATGGTGGTATATATATCAAAACTTCATTACAAGTATTAGAAGACAAATTTGAGACAATCTTCTGGAAAGTAGAGAAAAACAAGATGTAGAAAAATAGGAGAGAAAAGGTAAGAAAAATTAAGCGAGCATTCTAGAATGTACATCTAAGTAAAAGAAATCCAGAAAAAGAAAAATAAATGGAAAGGAAAATATTATGAAAGAATTAAAGAAACTTTTTTATTTTTTTATTTTTTAGGAATTAAAGGAAGTTTTCCAGACCATACATATTTCCCTATCACTGTCCTGCCGATGTAGTTGTTTTAATTTCACTAATTTATAATCCTTTCTTTACATTATTTCCATGTGAGTACTATTCACAACCTAGTCATATAGTGTGCTATGAATACATTACTTTCCTTATTCAACTTCTTTTGGTCTCTGAGTTAATATTTGCCTTATGTTTTTATTTGCTTCTCTATATACTTATTACCCATTTCTTTTCCAGACTGTCTGCTAGAAACATTACTCTCCTTTCAATACACTCCAATACCTCAGGTTTTTACATAATTTTATCTAATATTTATGTCACATTTTTTTAGTATTTTTTAGCTTCCAGGAGCTCTTTAAAAAAAGATTTTATTTATTTATTTTTAGAGAGAAGGGAAGGGAGAAAGAGAGGAAGAGAAACATCAATGTGGGAGATACATCTATTAGTTGCCTGTCACTCACCCGCAGTTGGGGACCTGACCTGCAACCCAGGCATGTGCCGTGACTGGGAATTGAACCAGCGACCTTTCAGTTTGCAGGCCCACGCTCAATCCACTGAGCGACACCAGCCAGGGCTTTATATCAAATTTTATCTGTGAAAAAAGTGTCTTGTTTCTGTCTTTCCACAGGGCATGACTGGTGCATCACCTGTAAACAGTTATTCATTATTTGCTTAATAGCTTTTTGTATATCTGAAATTTCATTCTAATATTTTAGTTTTACCATTTTAATTAGCATTAAACATATAGAGTAGCTAGGAATAAACCTGACAAAAGATGTACATGCAATGTGAGGAGATATTAAAGAACACCTTAAAATGAAAGATATACTATTCATGGATAAGAAGGTGATAAATAACATTAAAGAAGCCAATCTTCTCCAAATTAGGTCTTGGAGGGGGGCCTGGAATCCATATATTGTCATCTAGGAGAATCTGAAATTGTGGTTCTCAGACAAACCTTGGAAAACATTGGCAAAGAAGAATAATATTTTAAGTCAGAAATGTTTTCTCAAGGAACACTTAATATTTTATATAGTGATTTTTCAGTAGAGCCAACCCCCATGGGTATTTTCTATTTTCT
The DNA here is from genome assembly GCF_022682495.2 of Desmodus rotundus. Taxonomy (NCBI): domain Eukaryota; kingdom Metazoa; phylum Chordata; class Mammalia; order Chiroptera; family Phyllostomidae; genus Desmodus; species Desmodus rotundus. The sequence continues at coordinate 93,152,501 of NC_071400.1, read as the reverse complement.
ATACCATTGCCTTTATACATAAATATAGTTTTCATTTCCTTGAATGTTTACAATCATAGCCAAGACTTGGGGAAATAAATCAGAACAAAATTCATGATCCAATACTCTGAAGTCTGCAATATGTGTATTTTATTTTTTTAATTAAATTTATTGGGATGATATTGGTTAATAAAGTTATATGGGTTTCAGGTGTACAACTCTATAATACATCACCTGTACACTGTATTGTGTGTTTACCTCCCAAAGTCAAGTCTCTTTCCATCACCATATATTTGATTCCCTTTATCCTTTACTAACTTCCAACCCCTTTCCCTCTGGTAACTATTATACTGTTGTCTGGGTCTATGAGTTTTTATTTGTCTTGCTTGTTCATTTGTTGCTTCCAGTTTTATATCCCACATATGAGTGAAATCATATGGTTTCCGAGTTTTTCCATCTGATTTATTTCGCTTAGCATGATATCCTCAAGATCCATCCATGTTGTCACAAATGGCAGTGTTTCATCTTTTCTTATGGCTGATTGAATTTTTGAAATGAGTGTACTCTCTGCCAATATTCCATAGCTGACAACAGTTTTTATTTGATGTATCCTCTTCCTGCTGGAGCTGGCACCCCAGTGTGTGCCAGTCTAAGAGTATACTCTACAGCCTGCCATCAATATTCCTGAGCAATCTAGGTACAATGTATAATCATTTTCTAAATCTTTCAGTGTCTGCCAGACATTTGGAAGTGTATAGCAAATGCTGAAATTGGCCAAATTCCTATAAGGACTAAAATCAGGGTTAGCTCAGAAGGATGGTATTGGGTAATCGAATTAAACAATAAGCTGTTTGTTCTGTGAAAAGGCAAATACTTCTTTCACTACCTACAACCCCAATAGTGTACAACAAACATGAAATTCAACTCTTTTGATGAAATAATACTCTTGACTGCTTTAAAGGTTACTGGGAGCTTTTCTTTCTCCGAAAATCCTCTAAGTTGGACAAGTCAAACTAGCGTGGTTAATTTAACTCCTGTTGACCCTTCAAGATGTGGCTTAGATGTCACCTTAAATCTTCCTTAAATTCTCTCCCACCCCCACCACCAGTAGAAAATAAACCTCAAGCCCTGGCTGGTGTGGCTCAGTGGGTTGAGCACCCACCTGCAAGACACAGGGTCGCTGGTTCGATTTCCAGTCAGGGCACATGCTTGGGTTGCGGGCCAGGTCCCCAACTGTGGGTGAGTGACAGGCAACCAACAGATGTATCTCCCACATCGATGTTTCTCTTCCTCTCTTTCTCCCTCCCTCTCTCTCTCTCTAAAAATAAATAAATAATCTTTTAAAAAACTTTTAAAAAAAGGAAACGCAGAACACCAAAGACAAAAAAGAAAATAAACCTCAAGAGATTACTTCGCAATACCTCTGTTTGATAAATGATGCCATTGCTTGTTGTGCACATCACTGTTCAGTGCTGGACACCCTTATTCTAGATCATGGTATGCCCTTTGTGTAATAAAGTGCTCAGGATATAGTAGGTGCTCAGTAAATATTTCATCAATGAATGAAAACTTTTAATTGCCACCAAGTTTATCTTGAGATGATCTTTGTCCCATGGTTGCCTGAGTTCTTCTCAGTGCTGTGGAGGGACAGTGCCACCAGGAGACTCCCCAAGAGGTCCCATGCAGGGATATCACCTCGAGCAATTGAGGGTTTAGCCCTCATCTGTAGAGACACAGAAAACTGAGTGATCAGTGCATTTTATCTACTCAGAGGTTATTTTTCTCAATAAGTATGTATTGAGAACTTTCTCTGAACCTGGCATTCTGCTGGCCACTGGGAGTCCAGGAATTTCACGGGCACAGTTCCTGCCTTCATTTCCTTTACAACCTGGCTGAGGGAAAGAATAAATTAAACAAGCCCATACCCTGAAGAGTGGGACTGGCCTGGTATGGGAAGTATGGAGTGCTAGGAATGCATAATAGGCACACCTAAAACACTCTGGGCGCCAGTGGGCTTCTGAACACTCTCAGATATGATCTACAAAGTCAGAATGTCCCTTTCCTAACAATGAGCAATGGAAGTATCTCACCGAATGGACATGTACACATATCTACATATTCGCTCGTCTCCTCTCTCTCTCTCTCTCTCTCTCTCTCTCTCTCTCTCTCTCTCTCTCTCTCTGTGTCTGTGTCTCTCCCCACCCGCGTATGGAGGCCCACATGGGAAACAGATTATAATGGCAAGGTTGTTTGGTGAGTAAGAAATCAAAACAATTCTCCATGTTCAAAGGCATTAGGTTAGGAGGACAGCACCTCCAATCCCACACTAAGAATAGCCTTGTGAACAGGGCCATTATTTTCGAAGTTGTCTTTTTTGACCAAGATCTTCTCTCCACTAAACATCCCCCAAACATTGCTAGGATGGGCTCTGCCAGCCTGGCCTCCTTGACTCTCCCTTTCCTAGGTTTCTACTCTTCTGATAAGACTCATTGCTTCTTTAGATTTTTCAATACCTGTGACCATATTATAGAGTATGACAAGGTCTGTAATTTACTGTCAGGAAACAGTGTAGTAGTAGTAGGAGCTTCTGTGCTTGTGCTAAATTCAGGGCTAAAAAATGACCCTGCTCAGGACTTCACATGCCAGGGGTGGTCAGCTATATTAATTAATCGAGGAGTCCATATTCTAGCTCCTATAAATGCTTCTGTTAGCCGTACTTCAATCAACACCAGACGCTTTGCTAAGTAGCAAAATGAAGTTTAGAAATGGGTTTTCATTGGTGAAATGAGTAGCTTGTTAGCCAGTATAATGGGTGTCAGAAATGGGCTCTCATTGGTGAAATCAGTGATTTCAAGATATGTGCATTGTGTAAAATCTGTGGGACTCTCCTCACCCTTGCACTGACAGGGTATAAAAACCTAGCAGGTAAAACACACACACACACATACACCCTAGCAGGTCTAAAAACCAACAACAAAAAAACCCCCCACACAAACAAACAAAGAAAGAAAAACCTAGGAGGTCTGAAGCCTCTTCACTTAAGGATAATACTAGAGGCTAAACCTCTAAATGGTCCTGTGTCCAGCTATAAACTCTGGGTTCCAACTTTCCCGATACTGGCTATAAGTCCAACAGAACATTACCTCTGTAATAGTGGTGAGTCAGGCTGCCTTGAGGACCTTGCATTTCATACAAAAGGACAGTGAGAATTGAGTTTACTATTCAGAACTGTTTCGTGCCTCAGGCTCATGGCTATTTAATAACCATCTGAATAAATGGGCCTGTATACAGGTTCTATTCATAGCCCTCAGGGAGCCTGGGAAGAATCCCCCTACCCTTCAAGAGCAGCTTCCCTTGTGACCTTCACCTTCCTTTCAGGCACAGTTCTTAACTGAGACAATAATCCCTTTAGCAAAAGTGAGAATAATTAATGCAAACAGAACACCTTGTGCCCTTAAAAGACTTGATAGCCCTTGAAGACCTAAAATATTCCAGCAGAGATAAGCAAAGTGCTTTACAGGGCCTTGGGAAAAGCCTTGACAGTAACCTCTTTGAGGCATTTAAGATAAAAATCTAAACAAAGAATGGGTTTATAAAAAATCAGGTTAGTCTGACCCAAAGGAAGAAGAGAGTGACCCATGACCTAGAGAGCCAAGCAGAAGCTATTGTTTGTCTCACCAGCATTGGAAGCTTCACAACAATTCTGCTATGCTGTATTTCTTAGCAGCCAATCACTAAGCCTGGCCCACATTCAAGAAGAGAAGAATCAGACTCCACCTTTTGAAGGGAGGCTCCTCAAAGGACTTGTGGGCAGACTTAAAAAGCGCCGTCTTCATTAAAGATGTTATAAGGGACAGATCTCTAAAATTCATGTCTTGCACAAGCAGTAATAGCTATGTTTCTCTTGAGCAACCAGTTTGATTTTGAGATATTGTGAACCACTCTGAAAATTGTGTTTTCCTCTTTTCTCAGCTGTCAAGAAGCTCAGAATAAAAATTTGGTTCACCTCCAGCTTGTGTACAAAACCTTAAGGCACATATTTTATACATTCAACTCACCCCTGACTTCATCTTATTTTCACTATCTTTCAGTTCTACTTTCTTCTTCTCCTCCTCCTCCTTCTCCTCTTTCTGTCTCTCTCTGTCTCTCTCCTTCTCCCTCCCTCTCTAAATGAATGACATGCTACATATCTATATATCTACACACTACACATATAGGTCATGGCATGTTGTGTGTATGTTTATAAGCCACCCAAACCCTTTGAAATAGAAATGTGTATACAATTAAATATTTTTCGCCCTGGCTGGTGTGACTCTGTGGATTGAGTGCCAGCCTACGAACCAAAGGGTTGCAGGTTCAATTCCCAGTCAGGGTACATTCCTGGGTTGCACACCAGGTCCCCAGTAGAGGGCACGCAGGAGGCAACCACACATTGATGTTTCTCTCCCTCTTTCTCTCTCCCTTCTCCTCTCTCTAAAGATAAATAAAATCTTCAAAAATAAATAAATATTTTTCATTTATCTTAAAACAAGGTCACTTGGAGATTCTTGTTTTCTTAATAAAGATAACTATTGATGTTTTTGTTCCACACATACTTATACTCAAACAGTACAGAAAAATCATAAAGTAAAAATATTCCCAAATCTTGCTACCCAGGGAAAAACATTATTAACATTTTGGTCAATATTCTTCTAAACATTTCTTTATAAACATACAGGCAATTCTATAAAAATGGAATTTAAAAAATGGTGTCATTGATTTTAAGAGAGAGAGACAGAGACAGACATCAATTTGTTGTTCCACTTATTTATGCATTCATTGGTTGATTCTTGTATGCGCCCAGACTGGGGATGGAACCACAACCTTGGCGCAGGGCAACTTTGGCATATGGCAACCTTGGTGTTTGGTGTATCAGGACAATGCTCTAACCACTGTGAGCTACCCGACCAGGGCCCAAACGGAATTTTTAAAAAAATCCTTACCTGAGGATAAATGTTTTATTGATTTTAGAGAGACAGGAAGGGAGGAAGGGAAGGGGTGGAAAGGGAGAGAGAGAGAGAGAGAGAGAAAGAGAGAGAGAGAGAGAGAGAGAGAGAGAAACATCGATTCATTGCCTTTCATAAGAGCCCTGACTGGGGATCGAACCTGAAACCTAGGTACATGCTCAGATGGGTTATAAAACCCTCAACCTTTTTGGTGTATGGGATGACTCTCCAACCAACTGAGCCACCCGGCCAGGGTCCAAATGGAATTTGGAATTTTTAAAGCTCACTATGCTATATATATTTTCTAGGTCAATTTAAAACGTGTTTATCATTTTTAGTAGCTGCACGGTGTTTTATTGTACCATAATTTAACTATAGTGCATTTTGACACTCAATTCCCTGGACACATCAGAAGCAGCATTATTGATTATTCTGCACCTCGCTGGGACTTCTGCCTTTAAGAAGGTGAAACATGGTGGTGCAGCCACTGTGGAAAGCGGTATGGAGTTACCTCAAAAAATTAAAAATGGAACTGCCTTATGACCCAGCGATTCTACTTCTGGGAATTTATCCTAAGAAACTCCAAAACACTAATTCAAAAGAATATATGCATCCCTATGCTCATTGCAGTGTTATTCACAATGGCCAAGATTTGGAAGCAGCCCAAGTGTCCATCAGTAGATGAGCAGATACAACTATGGTATTATTTACACAATGGAATTACTACTTGGCCTTTAAAAAAAAAAAAAAAAGGAAATCTTACCCTTTGCAACAGTATGGATGGACCTGGAGAATATTATGCTAAGTGAAATAAGCCAGGCAGAGAAAGACAAATACCATATGATCTCACTGGTATGCGGAATCTAATAAACGAACTGAACTAACAAGCAAAATAGAGACAAGACTCATAGAGAGCAGGCTGACAGCTGTGGGGAGGGCCAGGGGGACCTGGAGGGCTCTAGCAAAAAATGAAGAAAAAAGAGAGAAAGAACTCGTGGTTACCTACAACAGTGTGGTAGTTGCGGAAGGTGTGTGGGTAGAGGTGGAAGAGCATATGGCGGGGATAAATGGTGATGGAAAAAATGAAAATCTTTAAAAAAACCCTTAAGAAAAGGTGAAACATGGTGCCTGAAGCTATCAGCTTTATACAGAATCTGGGTACGAGTTCATTCACTTTTGTTTTAGTTTTGAAATCTCAAAGTTTGATTGATTTGTTCTGCCCATGAAATAAAATATTTCTCTCAAATGTACAGAAATAATTAAAATTAATAAATGGAGTTTCCTCAATATTGAAATTTAGTGTCAAAAATGTTATTTAATTTTTGGCGTCTGCTACCACTGTTTTGTATTCAACACTAATAAAAATGCTGTAGGATTTACACAAATTTTCATAATGAATTACTTCAGACTGTATGTCAGGATTTTATGGCGGTCCGTGACTTTCAGAAGCTCCATCATTGGAGGTCTGGTTCCATCAGATGGAAATAGGGAATATTCCTGAGAAAAACTTCACCCCGCCCCCAATCGTGTTAAGAAAAAAAATGATTCAGCAAACAGAGTTTGTTTAAAAAATTCAGTAACGGAGATAGAAAGATACATTCAACAAGTATTAAGCGCCAACTAAGTGCTAGAGGCCAGGGCGGTTCAGCCAAGGTGAACAGGATGCAGCCCCTACCCTGCAGGAGCTCGGGACAGGTATTCCCTGCAGAGAGCTCTGGTCGAGCGGTAGGACCTCAGCAGGTGTCCGAGGCAGCAACCTTAAATTCTGAAAGCCATTAGATCTTTCACTCCTTGAAAGTCAAGAACTATTTCCCCTTACCCTAAAATCAGTCGTGCTCAATTCCGAAGAAGAGCATCAAAGGCAAAATACAACAACCCGTCCCCGCTCCCGCTCCCTCCCAAACCGTGGGATATTTCTAAACTTTTCCCGCAGGATAGTAAAGTGTACTTTTCGGTGCCTGTACATCGCCCCCAGAAAACTACAATTCCCAGTAGGCTGAACGCGCAGCACAGTGACTACTCTGCGCGGCTCCAGGAGCCGCACTACGCTCCAATCCCGATTGGGGCCTACGAGCAGAGGCCGCACTGCTTGCTGGGACTCGTAGTCCGCTCCAGAGTTCCTTTCCCCGTCTGCGCAGACTCGCACCGCCAGTGTTCGCCCTTCGGCTCTGCAGAAGCCCAGTACCGGCTTCAATGCTCCCTACCCCCATCCTGCTCCAGCC